>NC_134111.1:51493928-51794464 GCF_040939455.1 Microcebus murinus | reverse complement strand
AGATGTCCTGGTCACTAATATTGTCTGGGAAAGATTGAGTCTTATGATTTATTGGATAATTAGACCAAAATTAATGGAAAGGATTGTTCCAAGAGGGGGAAGTATGTTGTTGGATGTAGTCCTGTCCTTGCTTGCTGATTTTCCTCGCTTAATTAATTAATTCAGGAACCGTCTGATTGACTAATTGTATATCCTTAATTTTATAGTTGGCATTGCTGATGAGATGATGTATGTTGAATTACTGTAAGCTAAAAGTTGTTATGCTTTTGATTTCGATTCATCCTAATGAAACATGTTCATGTTTTACTGGGCTTGAGCTAAATCATTACATTAGTGGAACTGCCATCAGAGATTGCTGTAAACATTTCCGTTACACTAATTGCCATGATTTAGTCCAATTCTATGAAAAAACTAAAGAGCAAAATGACCCTCTTATAGACATTAGTTTTTTTGTTTTTGTTTTTCTTAGAACACAAAAATGTACCCATAATTGCCTGATAGACACAGTATTTAATCTACAAAAATGGAATTTTAAAATAAATTGATGACAGTAGTTTGACATGAAGGAGGCATGTTTGATTTTAAGAATGTTGTCATTAATGTTCATAGGGTCATGAGTTGCTGTTACTGTGTGTTGTTACTGCTCTTTAACCTATGGAACTATATTGAAGGCTTAAATAAGATTGAAAGACCAGATTTGTACTGGGAAGTGGGCATATGCTGTGGGACTTTCTCCATAGATAGAATCTTTTTTTGTGGACATACAGGAGGCCACCAGAGAATATAAAAAGGTCATTTCCAATGCCTTGGAAGCATCCCAGGAATTGGTAGGACCTAAATCTTAGTTAATTATCTGTTAAGCCTGGTAAGGTGAGCTTGGGTGTCAGGGATTGATTGAAATATTTAGAGATGTATTGATCATGATTAGGATTTTGCAGCCATCAGGGATTATACTTTGAATAAATGTGATTGGAGGTGTATATGTGATGTTAGCAAAGAATTCCTTCGCTTAAATAAAGAAGGGAAAGAATACTATTTGTGCTTCTTACAAATATCTTGATTCTTTTTCCTCCCATGCTTCCTTTCCTGGAGTCTTCTTCCTGTGCAGTCTCTGTTTTTCCCATGTTGCTTTTTTCTGTCTTATGGGTGTATATCTCATGGTAGGAGCTTTCCTCAGATGTCTGATATGCTCAGTTGTCTGCTCATAGGTGAGACATGAAGATTGGGAGCCTACACAGAGGGATGGGCATGTTCACTGGGAACTTCAGGCTAGGGCAGGAATTCCCCAACTTTCTTGCCCATGGCTCCCCTAGAGTCTCAGTCATTTTTTCACAGCACCTCTGGGCCCAAAGAACTGCCTAATAGTTCTGTTTATGTGAAGTAGTTAGGTCCAAAGAACTTAATGGTAAAAATCTGCATGGTGATCAGCAGAAATTGCTGTGTTTTTCTTGAAAATTTAAATTATCCCACAGTATTCTTATGAGTTCACTGTGGTGCCTCAGGGCACCTTAGTGCACACTTTGGGAAATGCAGCTGTAGGATGACGTGCCCGGTAGGGACTTGTCAGTTGAAAACTTCCGTTTCAGGCCATTTGGCTGGGACTTTGTCTGAGCTATCTGGATCTAAGACCTTTATTTTCTTCATTGGCTTTATGCAATAATGTGGAAATCAGAGATAGTCTTTCAAAAAGACTATCCAATATGGAATTATTTAATCTATCTAAATGAGACTTTCTTTATTGGTGCACTACAACACCACCCACATTTTTGGGGGGTCGAGGTAGAAGGCCACAGAACCTTAATCTCTTGGTGTTGTCTGCAATGGCTCATTAGTCACCTTGTAGGTGTGGATGTTCTTTGCCTCCTGTAGCTACCTAAGCTGTCTCCGTGGTCTGGATGTGGTATGAGGAGGTTGATTGAGGTGAAGCCAGAGCCTCTGGCAAGAGTCTTGGCCTCCCAGGATTAGGAGAGTGGAGGGAGAGCGAGCACCCCTGGCAAGGGTCATCAAGCTGTGAAAACCTGGGGGTTGCACTGAGTGAACCCTAATGTGTTGGTCCTAGATATAATCGGTGCATATGTGCTGTATGCTGTCTCTATACTTCCGGTTGTAGGTTTAGCACAAATACTAATTAGGCAACACTACTATATTTTGAGAAGATGTGGACTCTTCACTGAACACAGGCAGCCCTTGTGGATTGATACAGTGAGGAGCTGTAGCCAGAAGCAGGCATCAGAGTCACAATTCCTACATATAGACACCCCACAGCCTTCCTTTGTTAGGATTTGATCTTGGTCTATTGGATTCCCAGGGAAGATTCATTTTTTTTTTTTTTTTGAGACAGAATATCGCTTTGTTGCCCAGGCTACAGTGAGTGCTGGTGTCAGCCTAGCTCACAGCAACCTCAAACTCCTGGGCTCAAGCAATCCTGCTGCCTCAGCCTCCCGAGTAGCTGGGACTACAGGCATGCGTCACCATGCCTGGCTAATTTTTCTATATATATTAGTTGGCCAATTCATTTATTTCTATTTATAGTAGAGACGGGGTCTTGCTCTTGCTCAGGCTGGTTTCGAACTCCTGACCTTAAGCAATCCGCCCACCTCGGCCTCCCAGAGTGCTAGGATTACACCACGCTCAGCCCCAGGGAAGAGTCTTTTGTTTCCTCACAGACAGTGTGCACTTGGCTCCGAGTAGCCTGGCCATTTCCTTTCTTAGTAAAGGAATTTAAAATATGAAAGAGCACATGGGAGACTACTTTTGTAGGTAGACTTGAAATCATGCTCCAATCCCATTGAGATATTTTTAATTGACACATTGCATTATAATTGTGTGTATTTACAGGGTACGATTTGGTGTTTCGATATATATATATGTTGTATAATGATCTAATCAAGGTAGTTAGTCTATCATCTCATGAAAAAATGCTCAACATCACTAATCAGCGGGGAAATGCAAATCTAAACCACAATGAGATACCATTTCACCCTAGGTAAAATGGCTATTATCAAAAAGGCAGAAGAAAACAAGTGTTGTTGAGGATGCAGAGACAAGGGAACCCTTGCACACTGTTGCTGCGAATGTAAACTAGTACAGCCACTTTGGAAAACAGTGTGGCAGTTCCTAAAAAAATTAAAAATAGAGCTACCATATGATCCAGCAATCCCACTCCTGGGTATATATCAATGGAAATGGAATCAGTATGTAGACAGATACCTGCACTCCCATGTTCATTGCAGCACTATTCACAATAGCCAAGCTATGGAATCAATGTAAGTGTCCCACTACAGATGAATGGAAAGAGAATTTTTCATTAGTGTGACTCTTTCCCCTTTGCTTCCTTTTCCCTTCAGATTCCAGCATGCCAGCCCACAGAGGGCCATGGTCAAGTTCAACTTCCTTGTTTTTTCTACTTCAAGTCCAGCTGAGAGAAAAGGATCTGCATACCGAGTGCATATCCCATTTTCCCACTCAGGAGTTCTTTGGAAACAGAGCCAAAACCTAGCAGCAGAAGTCAGTCGATTTATTCTAACATATGCTTCATGTAACCTGAGATGTTGAAAAGCCCTGCATAGTTGCACTAAATTGAACACACTCAGCAAATCCCATGGTCACCTGACATGTGTAATTTAGACGAGTGGGATTAGTCAGCCTGGGACTAGGCACCTTCATGCATGAATATGGGTGTGGGTTGCCAAGATACCCTCAAGAATGTCCTATGTGCCTATTGAAGCACGAATCCAAAATTAGAAAAATGCAAATGGCTGTTGTGCATGCACACGGTGGCAGGATGGGTCTTTGCCAATTCAGTTGGCTCCCCTCTGACGCCCAGGGCTGCGTCTTCCACTAGGTAAGGAAGCTGTAGGCTGGGGACTGATTAGGAGAAGAGGAAAAGGATTCCATTTGTTCAAAGCGACTGTAAGTCCTTTGGAGGGAGCTGGTGTGCAAGTCTAAATAGATCATAAACGGATGAAGGGATGTGTGTGATGGACAAGAAAGAACAATCCTGATACTATTCAAACCTTCTAGTAGTCAAGAGTCATCAGACCTGCAAATGTTTCATTGGCTTGAACCTCCGCCACATGATACCATTTCACTCTTCCGCTCTTGTAACTCCCATACTCACAGAACATGGGCACCCACTGGAAGCAGACGTCTCCGATTCCCAAGTGAACATAAAACTCTATCCCACTCCATCCTAAACGTACACACAGGTAGAAAGGAGTGTTCCATTGGGGATTCTGCCTGCTTTTGTTTAATTCTTCTGCTAGAGCTTTCTGAGTATATGCGGTAGGATCTGCTCTGCCCTAACTCCAGGGACAGACTTGCAGATCTCTGCAAGTACACACAGGTAGAAAGGAGTGTTCCATTGGGGATTCTGCCTGCTTTTGTTTAATTCTTCTGCTAGAGCTTTCTGAGTATATGCGGTAGGATCTGCTCTGCCCTAACTCCAGGGACAGACTTGCAGATCTCTTTCAAGGAATGCTTGGGTTTTCTTCTAAGTCACAGATTGAGGAGATTTGATATCAAAAGTCATCAAAATTCTGCAGTGTTTTCATGTGTGGGGAGAGTTCTATTCCACCACTGTGGACCGTGTTACCAGCAGGCCTCCTGGCTCATCCGTCCTCCTCCCCGCCACACGGCACGCCGGCAGTGCCCGCAGAGCCCACGGTGCTGCGCGGCTGATCCCGCAGCTCCTCCATCCGGTACGCGCTGTGGAGGGCGGTCAACACCGCCACTCAGGACGTGCCACAACACAGGTCAGAGAAATGAAGGAGATAAAAGAAAGTGATGCGTGTCAGAAATCTATCCTCAAAAGATAATCTCTCCCTAAGAAGGAGAATGACTTTGTGGTCCAGCTCTGGTCTGCAGAAGTCCAGTATTTCAGAGCTCTTCAGCTCATATTCCATGTAAAGGCCTTAAAATGAGGGACTATAGGAAGGAAAAGTCCTTGAAGATTCTGCCTTAAGAATTGCAACGATAATAAACATCAGCAAATGTTTTGTAGGAATATGCGACTAGCCAATTGTTTTATGAATGGTAAGGCCCACACATGGAGTTATTCATTCAAACGACTTGTTTACTGAGTTATTCAGCTAGCTGTGCTGTTTCTATTTTGCTATTCAATGTAGTACCAAGACTGGCCGGTTAAATAGGATGCCTCGCCTTGCCTTGAATGCCGTTATTGAGATTGGTTCGTCAAACTCCTAGTGCATTCTACTGCCATCAGATCAGACACTGTGCTAGGACCTAGGGAATCAGACTTCTTAACAGCCATGGTCTTGCCCCCTAAGAGCTGACAGTTTGGAGGGGGATAGACATGTATGCAGACGGTTTTCAATTGTTTTGGCAAATGTGGCTCTAGTTTTCGCCAGGCCTGGGGGACACTTAGGTGGCCAGTGTGAGTCAGGCAAGACTTCTTGAAGAGCAGGATCCATGCAGTAAATATTTTTGTCTGTACATTCTTGGGGGAAAACTGTTTAAATTACAAAATTAATCTATGTCCAGTTTAGCAGTGTAGAAATGTGTAGGGCCAAACGTGAAATGAGATGAGTCTTAAGGGGTAAGTGGATATGGGAATTCTCCCAATCTAGGATGGACCGAGGGTGGGAGAGTATGAATATGCTTTATAGGTTGAGGGGAAGAAGTCAGGAGGAAGAGAGAGAGAGAGAGAGAGAGAGAGAGAGAGAGAGAGAGAGAGAGAGAGAGAGAGAAAGTGCATGCAAAAGATATCAGAGAGGGGATAAGCAGTGGCCCAAGGCTGTGGAGAGCAGGGCATTAGGGTTACCAGGACAGGTGACGGATTGGCCCTGAGCAGGTACAAGATCAACTTTTCCTCTAAGATTGAGGGAAAGGTGGCTGTGGCTGTCAATGCATTGCCTGTGTGTATGAGCACATGCAGGCTAAAAAGTTAAGATTGGTTACATCTGATTATCATACTGTTCCACATTATTGAACAAATATGCCCATCAATCACCTATTATGTGCCAGGTGCTGTTCCAGGCACTGGAGATACAGCAGTGGACAGATCAGCTCCCCACCTCCTGAGGGCACAGAAAGAATGAAGTGTGCCCTGTGGAAGTGAGGAACTCAGAAATGGCTGCAGCACATTTAGTGATGACAGGTGGCACTACCTTGGCAAGGCTCAGCATCTCGTGATCTCTACTATCCACAGATGTGATGTGAGATCTAACTGGGACTATTTCATCTGTGATCATCTGGCTAGGAGTGAAGTGATGACGATGACAACAGAGGTTTGTCCAGGCTGTGACCTCTTTTCTTAGGACTAGCCTCACCCCTGGGGGGAGGGACCCAACAGACATGTTTGAGTTATGCTGACCTTGGCCATTGCCCAGGTGTGACAGTCAGTTGGATCAGAACTGGACATCTGGCCCAAAGCTGGATCACTCAGATTTGTTTTCCTGGGATTTTGGAATTGGTCCTGAGAGAGCTACTAAATTTCTGCAATCGCTTTAATTAAAGATATGTAAATTCAGGAACTGTGGGAATGGTTGTGCTTGGCTCCATGTATAAAGGAGTCTCAAAAGGCAAGCTAGCTATCAAGCAGAGTCCAATGGATGAAAAAAATAATGAAAAAAGTTTTTTTTTAATTTAAAAAAAGGCAAGCTAGGGAGAAAGAATTGAGGATGACAGGAATGGAGAGAGAGTGCTGAAAGGCCATCTAGCCTGAGAGAGGGAAAAGGAGAGGGGCAGAGAGCATAGTGCCTGCTCTGTGTTTAGACACTAGGAATACTGTGGTGTCAAGATATACAAGTTACCTCCCCTGGAAGCTTCCATTCTGGAGGGAAGAGGTCTATTTTCCTTTAGAAGGTTGTCAACCCGGGGAGGGGACAGCTTTCTGATTCTTGGTCTTGCTCCATTACAGGCCATTTTCTGCTCTGGGTTTCCATCTAACTTGTTTCTTATGCTAATGTGCCCCTCCCCCACCATTGCCCCTGAGCTAGTTCAAGAGTCTCTGTTCCCTGTGCCAGAAGAATCTTGATCAAATAGAAATTTGTCAGTTTTAAATATTTTCACCTGACAGCCCCAAATTAAATATAAATCTCTCCAGATGATCATGAGAGTGCAGCCTCTGTTCTGCTTTAGGTCCCCAGTAACTACCTTTTTGTGGATGGTGATGAATCTGTACAGCCAGCGCCAGGAGCCACTTATGACAGATCTGTAGCAAAGCAGGCTAATGACATTTACGTTACTATGCACTGCACATTGCGTGGACTGATTTAAAAACTCTTTTGTAGAATAACTAATTCCTCTTTTCTATTTTTACTCTTATTTTCCTTTCAATTTATGTAGGGAATTTTTCCCAGTACAACAAAGGACA
The DNA here is from genome assembly GCF_040939455.1 of Microcebus murinus. NCBI lineage: Eukaryota > Metazoa > Chordata > Mammalia > Primates > Cheirogaleidae > Microcebus > Microcebus murinus. The sequence continues at coordinate 51,787,128 of NC_134111.1, read as the reverse complement.
TGACCCATCATCCCCCACCCCCAACCCTTACTGTGTTTCTATATCAGGGAGGCATTTTTATTGTTATTTCAGAGGTAAACAGAGACACAGATGGGTAATTCTCAATCATGTTGTTAGTGCATTAATGGGATCTAGTTCCTGTGTTTTTTGACAGGAAGACCAACTCTTAGCTCAGCAACTGTAAGGACGTCAGCAGTTAGGTTTACCTTGAAATCTGTGATTAATGCTTGAGCATGTGATGAAATCAAGTTATTGTTTTCAAGAATTGAATTGTGAAAACATATTTCATAAAATAAAGTTTTTACAACTTCTTCTATGCATACGTTTCAAAAACAGAAGAAAAATTTAACTGGTCAACTAGCTGACAAATCATTCTTGTCTCCAGTTTAAAATTTTAGGCAAAACTTACAGTGCTGAAAGCTACAGTGGGCATATTTATAACCCTTAATTCTCAACATGTGGGAAGCATTAAACTTCCAAGAACAACTTAAAGCTTGTTTCTGAGTGAGAATTGAATATAATTTTAGAATTTTCTAATGGTCCTTAAGTGTGCGTTTTTCATTTTACCAATGATCAGCTGGTCAACTAGAGAGAACAATTCTTCTTTTTAAAAACTCTGAGTAAAAAAAAATACATATTTTAGGAATATCTATAAATCTTAGGACTGCATTTTAGTAGTGTTCATATCATTAACAAACTTCAAAGGCAAAAAAGACTCTTTGCAAGTAGAATTTTGGGGTCAGCAGTAAAGCTGGGTCTGAGATTAGCTCTTCCATTTTATTGCAACAGTTTTACTCTAGCATTCTTTACTCTTTCAACCTCAAGAAATGAAAGTGAAATTTAGAATAATTCTTAAAACATTTTATTATAAAAAGTTCAAACATACATAAAAGGAGAGTGAATAAATTATGATTCTTCATATATTGATCACTAAACAGTTTTTCTTATTTTGCCATATATGATTTACCAGTCTTCATTTTTTGCTGAAAAGTTTTAAATTCTAAACATTGTGACTTTATCCTCAAATACTTCAGTATGTATCTCTATACAAATAAGGCTTTTTAAATATATATAATCACAATGCCTTATGGCACTCCAACAATAATTCCTTAGTGTCATTTAATACCCTGACTACATTGAATTTTTCCTAATGGTTTTCCAGAATTTTTTAGTTGTTTTATTCAAATTGAGATCCAAAAAAATGTCTGTATGTTCTATTTGACTATATGTCTTTTAAGTCTCTTTAAATCTAGAGCTGTTCTTCCCTACCCCCTTTTTTATTCATACCATTGGCTTACAGAGACTCACTGTCCAGTGGGATGATCCACATTTTGGATTTGCCTGGTGTCTTCCTCATTATCTCATTGTGTTTGTTCCTCTATCTTTTGTATTTCTTTTAACTCTAAAGGGTTTAATATATTTTGGTGTAATGTCTTGGGTTTTGCTTCATATTGTGTTACATAGGGAGGCAAAAAAAAAAAAATCTGGATTATTCTTTAGTGATGCCAAGATTAGTCAGCGAGTTCAGCTGGTGACAGCCAGACCCTTCCATTATAATGTTGTGGTTTTCCTCTTAGGACTAGAAGTCATCTTCCAAAAATATCTAGTTCTTCACTCATCCTTCACTCCTAGCATCCACTGATGTTTATTGCCTGAATCAATTATTATGTTAAAGAGTTACAGAATGATGATTTTTTAGTTCTATCTTTCCTTGATTATGTATGTATTACATATTAGGTGGAATTTTACAAAAAAACTTTCCTTCATCAACTAGCACTATTCAGTTACTCTGAAATATAGTGCATATAATAAAGACAGAATAAAGGTTAAGCCTTGTCATTAATTGTAAATTTTCAGAGTAATAGTCCATTGTTTTTAAAAGCATTGGCTATTTAAAATGCTTAACCAATTGTACCTGTGATATCATTAAGAAAGTGACAAAATCCTCAATTCCTGGGCAGAATCCTATATGTCAAGAATGGACATATAGTGTCAATGTCACATAATAACAAAATAGTCTTACCTAGTTGTTTATGCTTCTACTGGCTTCTACAGAGAGCAAGAGTTTGGTATTTCCTTCTATTAATGCTTGCTGTATTTTAACTACATTTTTGTCAGTTTCTGTGATTCCGAGAGTTGGGATTTCATGGGGAATTATATGTGGGCAAAGGGCTTTTTGGGTTCTAGGATGTTTGCCAGGAAGTTTATCTGTTTTCATACACTGTTGACAATTGCCTTCTTAGCAGGTGACAGGTGTGACCTCTTGTGAAACCCTACCTATTATCAAATGTATTTAAAGACTCTGTGACTATCTTAGCAAGTGTGTAGCAAACTTCATACATGCCTAGTTGCGAGGAGTATTATTTGCATTGGACATGTCGGCTGAAATTCTTGTGTGACCAGCTATTCCCTGCCTTCCACATATGTTCTAAGAAGCTTGGAGAAAAGCATCCTGTGGCCTCTTCCTGAGTGCAGGGATATGAACAGGAAGTAAATCTCTCTCTTCCTTGGGAATTGTAAATGAGGCACATGTGTTCAGTCTGGAAAGATATTCCTTTCCTGTTGGAGCAGTCATAGCAAGAAGTTACGGTCTGGGTCTGTGGAATCAGGATATTAATTCTCAGTTTTTTAAAGGCAGAAGAGAAAGACATCTTAGTGACCTTAGAGACTTTTAAGAGCACTTAAAGGTTACAATCTCCATGGCAACGTGGAGAAAAACAGCATCTTGCTGTACTAATATAGTATATATTCTGGTGTATCATGACTCCCAGCTGGAGCCTAACCCTCGTCCTCCCCCCCCTCCCCCCCGTGGGAGCACTCATGGTGTTCCACCATCGCTTCCCCAGGCACCCTGCTACCGCTGTGGTCCTCAGCAAAGGCCACATGGCACACAGGCCTTTGGGCCCGGAGTCAGAGTGCCTGTGTCTGACTTTACCTCTTAAGGACCATGTGACTTTGATAATTAGTTAATTTTCTCTACATCAGATTCTTCATCTTCATAAAAAATGTCCTGACATTTCTTAGTTATTGTGAGGTTCAAATAAGACAATAGATACAAAGTGCTTGGAAGAGTGTTTAATATTTAGTATGTACTAAATCACGACAGTAGGAAACTACTGTGGTCACTGCAGCTGCCATGTGAGCATGGACCCCAGGAGAAGGGCAAGAAAGAAACAAAGAGCACAGTTCAGAGCCACTGGGAGAACCCAGGAGAGAGGTGATGACAGCTTGGGTCAGGGTGAATTCATAAGCTATACCTTATAAGGCAGAAAATAAACACAACCTTATAGTTGTGAAAAAGTAAACATTTGTTTGGCCCCTACTGCATACGAGGCTGAATGCTAAGCATTTTCCATGTATTTTTTAAAATGTCATCCTTAGGTTGGTCCGAGTGCAGTGGTGTTTACAACTAATTGATCACAACCAGTTACAGATTCCTTTGTTCCTTCTCCACTCCCACTGCTCCACTTGACCAGAAAAAAAAAAGAAAAAAAGAAGAAAAAAAAAGAAAAAAAAAAAAAGAAAAAAAGAAAAAAAAAGAAAAAAAAATAAAATGTCATCCTTACAACCATCCTATGAGGTAAGTATATCATTGTCTATGTTTCATAAATGAGGACAGAGGGTTAAGTCACTGGCTGAAGGTATACAAGGGGCAGCTGAGATTCAAATTCAGGCTGTAAGATGCCAAATCTCTCATTTCCTTTCTTGTTCTCTCCAAGTCCTTAGCAGAATCATGTTTAAATGTTCTTATATAAGTGGTCTCGGCTGTGCCTTGGAGAGTTTGTGAGCGAGTGGGTTGGGGACGGAGCAATAACTGTGCAGTCTCTCCTGAGAGTGGGTGAACCTCAGGACACGGGATTAGGGCTATGGGCTCTGGCTCCTGCCCAAGGGGGGGTCCCTCTCCCTCCTCCGTCATCATCTGCACAGAGTCTGGGCTTGACTTAACCAACGAAGCCTTTGGTTCCCTGACACGTGTGAGCAACTAATTAGAATACAAGAGAGTTGCTGTAATTGAAGTTTGTGCAAAGAGCTAACCCGGGAATTTTTTCTGTCAGAGATATCATAGAACAACTTAAAGTACCTGATTATAAGAGGATAAATGGTGAAACAGGCTTCACGTGTCTATTTTTCTGTAATGGCTTGAAAATTGCTTAATTAAGTCTTATTCATAGGGACTGATTCTCTGGGCCCTTTTGGAATCAAAGAGGCTTATGGTTCATCCACCTCATTTGATCTGATGGCAGATCCTACACCCGTAGGTGTGCAGAGATGCCTCAACTGGCTGCTCAGCTCAGGGGAACTGATGATACATAGACAGGTCTGACCTCGGAGGCTCCGCTGATATTTACCTGCAGTGGCCCTGCAGCTGGTTGTTAAGAGTTGCTTGGGAAGGCACAGCTGGCTGGACCCCTTTGTCCCAGCTTCTGAGCCCATGTCAGTGAGATCTGATGGCACTCTATGGAATTCTCTGGGCTTTATCTAGTGGTGGATAACGGGGATTTTAAAATACACCAAGCCTCTAAACTGGACCTAAGCCTGGTTCACTGCCTAATTTTTTTAGTGCCATTTTCATTACAGGTGGGTCGGTAACCAACGTCCTTCCAAGAATAAGAGCATTGCCAGCCATTCTTAGTTGTTTTTGTTTTTCAAAATCTCCCTTGAACAGTTAAACTCCCAATGGTGCTTTCAGAAGGGGAGTTCATCGCCCAATTCATGAACACCCACTAACGCTGTGTTAGGTTCTTCACAAGACTGTGTTTTATTTAATTCTCACAACAGTTCTGCTCAGGTAGATATTATTGTTATTCCCATTTTATGGATGACGAAATTCACATTCAGGTAAATTGCATAATTTGCTCAAGATCAGCAATGACCTTGGTAAGGAGGAGGTCATTTTAAGTTGCACCACTGATTTTATTATACAAAAGGCAAGACTTTCTCCGGTGAGCTGGTATTAGCATTTGACTGTGGTGTCAAATAAGACAGGAGGAAACCTTCTCCCCTCTCTGGTCAAGGTGCGCAGACAGTCTGCTCTCCTAACTTCCTGCATTGGATACTCTATAGCAGAGAAGGTGGAAAGGACAGAATGAAGGTGGAAAGAGGAAGAAAGGCATTTGTTTCCGAAGGATAGGAATTCAGACGTCCTCTGAGCTGTGAGTGGCAGGTGCATCCTTGATCCAATATGAGAGACTTAAGCGGATACCGAATTGTGAGCACATTGCCTTTTACATCTCATTTTCTCATTCACAAAATTAAGTAATTACATCCTGGGGGGAGAAAAAGCTGCAGCATTGGATATACAGCATGCAGTTGATGTCACTACAGGTAGCAGATTGAGTTTAACAAACCATATGGGTTGTAATTGTCTAAGTATGATTAATTCATAATGTTTGTTCATTTTATGCCTTATATTATGATTTGTTATTACTTCCTTTAATTACAGTGTAAGTCCTTTCTCTAGGCCTTATCAAGAACCTTTAGAGATTTTAATATTCCCCAAATAATAACAGATGACACCCCTGTGTTCCTGGACTTTATCTGGGACTTGTTTCTCTTGGAGGAAGTTCCAAGAGAGAGTAAAGTGAGCTTGGAGCAGATGGTGCATCCTTCCATTGCAGAACTCCGCTTGCAACCCGAGGAAAACTTTACGCCAAAGGTGGAAATAATGGCTTTCTGCTCAGTTTGTTGTAAATTCTAAATGGGGTGATTGAAGGCTGTAATGATCACTGTTGTTGGATGCCTCTGGGCTTCAACATCTGGTGAATGCCTTTACTAGCTGACAGCCGTTAGCCTCGGCATCACGGGTGTGCTGCCCAGATCTTTTGTTTTAAATAGGCTGGGGATTATGCTAGAAGGAAATATCACTAGTTCATGTATCAAGACAAAAAAAAAAAGAACAACTTTATTTTCAGGATTAACTTTACCATGGTACATTTAGTAAAAACAGAGCCTTTTGCATATTGTTATGGAAATGACACAGACTCTTATGCTGAAAACCCAAGATTTTTATTACATCTTTAGCTCAAAAATTTAAATTAATATTCTAAGCCCTGTTTAGCCTCCATCAGAGACAAATCCAAATTGCTAACAAGCACAAGAAAAATTTAGGAAAATTGGCTTATGTTCTGAGATCAGGTTCAAGCTGAATTAGTAAAATTGATACAACAGAAAAGGGAACAGTTTGTGTTCTGAAGATAACAGATTGAAGGGATAACAGTGAAAAGTCTGGTGCTTTGCATTGGAATAAGCAATTTGTCTATGATTTAAAAGTATTTGCATTTAAGAAATAATAATAATATAGGCAAGATGTTTAGAGTAAATATTTCCATCACTAAGATTATGCCAAGATACTTTTAATCTAGACTTTGGGTGATTAACACATTTTTAACTAGATAAAAATAACATTAAAAAAAATTTAAGGCCGGGCGCTGTGGCTCACGCCTGTAATCCTAGCTCTTGGGAGGCCGAGGCGGGCGGATTGCTCAAGGTCAGGAGTTCAAAACCAGCCTGAGCAAGAGCGAGACCCCGTCTCTACTATAAATAGAAAGAAATTAATTGGCCAACTGATATATATATAAAAAATTAGCCGGGCATGGTGGCGCATGCCTGTAGTCCCAGCTACTCGGGAGGCTGAGGCAGAAGGATCACTCGAGCCCAGGAGTTTGAGGTTGCTGTGAGCTAGGCTGACGCCACGGCACTCACTCTAGCCTGGACAACAAACCGAGACTCTGTCTCAAAAAAAAAAAAAAAAAAAAAAAAAAAAAAAAAAAAAAAATTTAAAGGCATTTAAAATGTTTTAAAGTGCTTTTTCTCAGGAATTAAAAAGTCATTTTTAATTGCTTTATTCAGATTTATTTTCTTTCACATTTTAAAAACATTGTTACTGAATTTAGGGACCATGAAATTTTGGCCTTTTTTTTTGTAGAAGCAAAAGCTATTTCAATAAGGTTGAGAGAGAGAAAAAGAGAGAGGTAGGCAGGCTTAGGTCTGTCTAATGTGAATCTGCCATTTCAAGAGCTAAGGCTATTGGCAGAGTTATAATCTGAAAACATCTCCCCTACAACTGTATACATTCCGCGTGAAAATAAGGTGAGAGGTTTTGAGGTGAAGGCAGAGGAAGAGATAATGTCTCACCTGGGAACTTTTCAGAGAGAGAAGGCCTCGTTTTTCAAGGTAACAAGTAGAGCCTCTTGGTAGAGTAGAAGTGGAGACAATTCTAATTTCTGGAAACCCGTCCCGTTTGCAAACTTCGAAAACAAAACACTCAATTCTCTGATCTTCAGTGTCCCTGGTATCTCTACCCTAGAAATTATGTTTCCCTGTTCTGCACAAATGCCACGACTCATCATCAAGGGAGATTCCTCCGGATGGCTGCTGCACCGGTGCTGGGCACCCGGTAGACAACAGTGTCACGCTGGGGATGTTCAGCTGAAATAGTAAGAACATTAGTTTTAAAGAGTCGGGTGTTTTAGACGCCCTTATAAGTGTTGATACACATTTTAGGAACTCCACCAGTAAGAATGATATTTCAAATCAGCCACCTCCAGAAAGAAATTCTGGTAGTGCCCAAAGTTGATATCTGGGTGAATAATGAGTCTAGTTATATAAGTGTGTTGAAAACCAGAATTCAAAAAAATAAAAGTTTACATCCATTAGGTAAATAAGAGAAAGTGGCATGTGGCGAGCATCTTTAGTGCCTCATCTCAATAAATCCTTATAACAACTTGGTGAGGGAAGTGCTGATTTTATCCCTGCTTTACAGATGCAGACATTGAAGTTTAGAATGATTAAAGAACCTGCGCAAGCTCACCCAGTAAGAGGTAGACCCAGGATTTGAACTCAGTCTTCCTAACTACAAAGCCATCAGCTCTTAACCCTTTAGCAAAAGAAACTTGCTTAGGAAGTTGTTGTTTCTCTGGCCTCCTTGTCACCGAAGTCATCACTAAGTTCCTCCCCCCCCCCACTATCTTTGTGTGCCCTGCAGCTTGGTTAGAACACACAATTGTATTTGTGAGATCACAGCATGTTGCCTTAGCCCTGATTACAATATTACAAAATCATAATTTGGATATTACTGTCTTTCCAGGAGCTAATGATGTATGTGAAAAGGATCACAAGGGCAGCATGGCAGAGAATAAAGAATGCTACCTGGGAGTCCAGCGAGAACTCTGCCACTAGCTAGAGGTGTGACCACGCCAAGTCATATACCTTCTCTGAGACTCACTTTCCTCCACTGCCACATGAGAGCATAAGAGTGAATTATGTCCAAGGTCTCTTCAAGGTATAACATCCTATGATTTTAAGGTGGTTAAAGTCACAGGTCATGTGAGGAAATGGCCCTTACTACTTTTATGCCATTGTTCTTATTAATGTGGAAGCATTGCATTTTGAGACCTAGCCTAACGAGTATATTTTCATATAGCCTGAAATAGAGGCAAATGGCTTTACCTATTAAGTTTTCTTTGCCACAGAGGGTCTAGGAGTTGCTTTTTTGAGAAGGGCTGGGGAGTTCTGGAAGGCTGCCAGTCCCCCTGAAAGCGGTTGCAGTGTGGGGATGCCAAGAACTCTGTGTGTCAATCTGCTCCCAATGCCGTGTCTCTTGTTATTGTCTGTTCCTGCCAACTGCTGCTTTCTGCTCCAGCTGTTTGGAATCTGGACCTGGCACTACAAGGTCTGCCTTGGCATGCTGCGTGCGTGTGTCTGTGTTTGGCTGTGTGCACGCGCATGCGTGCATGGTCCACAGACTCAGGGTGACATAATGGAAAGGAGCGAAAACAGCAGCCATATATGGAACGTTCTCTTCTTTACCTGCACACTGCCAAGCCAAATTCCAAGTGTGGCTCTCCCTGCTCAATACCTTTTGCTGTATTGACCCAGGCGGGGGCGGGCAACCTGCATCCTCAACAAACATGTGGCCCTCCAGATCCCCAAGTGCAGTTCCTCCATCGAATCCAAACTTCACAGAACAAATCCCTTTATTAAAAGGATTTCTTGTATAAAATTTGGATTCAGTCAAATCGCCACATTCAAGGATTTGGAAGGCCACGCATGGCCACAAGGCTGCAGGTTCCCCACAACGGCCCAGCATATGCAATGGTGTGACTCTCTGAGCATCCGCAGAACACGAGTGCCGCGTGCTTTCTGCTTTTTTGGCTTTTGACTCCTGGGTGAACCACAGGGTTGAGACAATCATGGTTTCGCCAGCCATACCTGTGACTCCATCTTGGGCTGGGAGGCACCTGGTGTTTTGGTGGCCGTGCCTCTCTGTATCTGGATGGACTGCAAACACAGGGCTGGCCCAGAGCGGGTGCGGGGAAGCTGCACTCACGCACACATTAACCGAGGTCTTCAGCTGTTGGTGCTGCAGCCTGGTCAGCAACAACGAAGATGACCTTTTTGGGCCTGTGGTTTTTCAAATGACAGCGAAACCAGGGGCAGCCTCTATGGTTTGCAAGTCAGCCTCGGGTGGTTGAGAGAAAAATACCTTATATAGACAATAATATTATTACCTGTTACATTCTGAGATAGGTGAGAATGTTTTCCTATCTTTTTTTTTTTTAAGCCAGTCAAATTTAGCAGTGGGGGGTTGAATACCAACTTTAGTGACACTAATGTTAATAAGTTCTGATAACCCACTACCATCGGACCAGCCAGTTTTCCTATCTTTTTATCATTGTTCCCTCTAACTTTTTTTAAAAATAATAATAACAAGTCTGTGTCTTGATAGTTTTATAAACCCGCTGATGTTCTAGTTACTTTGGCAGCTGTTAGAGCAGAGTTACAGCAGTAGTTCATTCTTTCACTACGTGCCCAGTTGGTTGCTGGGAACACAGAGATTAGCAAGAAAGACCCAACGCCTCCTTCACAAAACTTACATTTCAACAGGGAAGACGCTGAATGATCACAGTGAGGTGCGTTGAGCCCTGTAGGAGGCGACATCGGGAAATAAACATCCTCGAGCAGAGTCCCTGCCAAGCGCCACTGTTCACTCCACGCTGCGCGGGGCATTGAGAAGTCTGTGAAATATGCAGGAGACAAGGCGCTGCCTCAGGGACCTCAGAGTCTGGCCCAGGAGGCCAGATGAACTCACTCATGGGGAGCAGATGCACAGAGCGCCAGACTGGGGGTGCCACCCCCGCAAGGCCCAGTTGGGTTTCAGAGTGGTAGCCTTTGGGGTGTCAAGAGCAGTCAACTGAGAATGTCTAGGATTTGTTCTACTTATTTGGTTCCAAATTATAAAATGGAACTTGTGGAGCTACCTGATCATTTAGTACTAGCATCATTATATAACTTCACTTTTTATATGAGTGTGTAGCTTTTTAAAGTATCTCTTAAGTTTATTGAGGGCAGAAATCGTGAGTTTCACTGCTCTGTGTTCCCTATATGTAGTCCGTTGCTATCTCTACAGCAGCCACTCAATAAACATTTGTGAAATAAATGCCTGGCACCATGGTTGCCGTTTTTCTGTGAATGATTCTAGAGCACAGGAGGCATGAGGGGCTACAACTACCCAGGGAGCTGAAAGTTCTAGATTCATTGCTTGTTCTCCTGGTGACTGCTTCTTCTACAAATGCACCAACTAATGCGTCTCCAGGTGCCCCCTCCCCCATGTGGGACGGGGATGAGGAGTGTGATTTTTTCCACCGGTGACACCCTCACAGCAGGACAACTTCTCACTCATCGAGGGGTGGAGAGTGACAGCAAACAGATGGCCATTGACAAGTGCGTCCCTTTGTGGGGTCCCCCCTATCACAACTGAATCATTCTGTCATTTGTGCAGTCACCAAATGAGGCTGATCCCAGAAGTGGAAAGAAGAGAGTTTCTAATGACTCTTAATCAGAGGGGCAGGGCTCTTGTGTGGCATGTGCTTTCTGGGAAGGGGCTGGCTGTAGGATTGTGTAAGAGTGGAGAAAGGGGCGGAGTGTAGCTTGTGATGGTGGTGATATTTTGCACTGCCTCTGGATTTGGGTTTCATTTTCTTTAACAGATAGCTCTTTCCTGCTTCCTGCCTGTCTGGGTTTAAGGAGGCTGGTTTGGGAGCTCAGGAGCTGTGCTGAACCACAGTCCACACCAGCCGACTGTGCTGCCTTCACACAAAAGGCTCTTCACTCCACCTGTACTGAGGGGTCCTCACCGGCCAACCCCCAAAAGACCCCGCAAGTGGAACAATGCCCTGCCCATACAGTGTGTGTCCCCACATTCTGTTGGGTCATTCTATGAATTCAGTGCCCCCAGGGCTCCAGGACACTTGTGGGCTCCAGGAGCCTCCTGCAGGGTGGAGGGAGCTCCTGTAGCTGCACCCCTGGCATCACCCCTGCATTGGTTATATAAGCCTCTGGCACTTGCCTGGAAAACTGTCTGTCACGATTCCAATCTTAGAGAGCATGATACCCCGGGAAATGGGGGAATGAGATGCATTAGGGCTGCTTGGATGTTCATTCCAGACAAAGTCATTTGCTAAATGTATTTAGAATCACATTTTATTTATTTACATAGCTGTTTTAACAGGGGAAAGACCATTGTTTTTTCATTACTCGTCACACTTTCTATTTTGCTAAAGTTTTTCTCGATTATCCCAACAACTTCACTTTACTCATTTTCTATACATAGGCTGTCTCTGATCTGCCAAAGTGACACTGCCCGTGCATGAAGGCTGTTTGTTTAATTAATTCAACAACTACTTATTAATTTTCTGCGGTGTCCCAGGAGTGTGGAGATGAATAAGGCCTGGTCTGGATGTCTGGGAATTCAACTCTCCAGCTGAGAGGACAGTGAAAAGCAACTTGGCTACTATGGAGTAATTCATTGTTAGAGCACCCCAGCAACTGGCAGATGCTGCTGAATTAACAAGGGGGTCTATGGATGTGTATGTGTGTGTTTCTGGGGGTATCTAGATGCTACCTTTTAGGGCTTAGTTCTCTCATACTTTGAATTCGATATGTATTTATGAATAAATACCAGAAACATAAAAACAGAAGCTGTCCCATGCCTCTCGATCCTATTGACTTTGGGACTTTCTTATTAATGACAGCAGTGAATTTACAATTTGTCTTCATTCTTGTGATCAGGTGCAAAGTCTTACAGCCATTCTTATGTGTGTGTGTGTTTCCATTATAACAGAGGCTGCAAACTGGCAACCCTATGAACCTGCTTTTTGGTGTATTTTTAAAAAGTGGTTTTTACTTTTTACCTACAGAAAAATTCAAATCCATAAAGGAATAAGGAGAATTTTAAAATGAAATCTATGTATCCAGCAACAGCCTCAAGAACTATCAGCTTAAAGTCAGTCTCGTTTCATCTATTATATAAACTGCCCTCCCCACCTTCCCTTTCTGCTCTGCCCCAGATTACTCTGAGGCAAATCCTGGACCTGTCATTTCATCTGCAAATATTTCAGGACTCACAGAGTTTGTTTGCTATCATGTGGTAGCACGTCATTAGACATTCCCAGTTGCCTCTCACCAGCCTGTCCTCACTGCTAGGACCTGCCTGGCCCCTGTAAGCATTTGGATTTGCAACCTCTAAATTTCATATTTGCTTATCTGTCCCCCCCCCCCATCGTTACTTTTGTTACTCCTTTCTTAATGCAAAATCTGTGCTGCTGTCCATGAATATCCAAACCATACTGATAACTGTATCCTAATAGTAAATTGCATAATTCAATGTTAGCTGAATTTTTATCCTTTGAGAGGTTTAAATTGTATTTTCTGGGGTATTCTTACATTTCTGACTAGCTAATGGGTTTGAACATGCTGGTTCATTTTGCTTTCTCTGTGCAGCTTAATGAAAATGGCTTTCAGAATCAACCTTGAAATTAATGATAATATATCATTAACAAAGTCACTTACTTTAGACTTTGCCATGTTATACCTGAATTTTGAAAGGCAAGTAAACCAAAGAGTTTATAATAATTTGAAGCAGATGCCTCCATCTAAATTACCACTGCTACTATCACTACCACTATTATTCCTAAACTCCATGACAATAAATCCCTTATATTATCTGGAATAAAATCCTTTAGTAATAGTAGCCTTACCCAGAACTCGCAAAGCACAGGACCTGTTGGCTATTGACAAGCCATTTTCCACAGAGAGAGCAGGGAAATCTAAGTGAAACTTATGCTGGAGAACTGATGACTCAGGAATGTTGCTGTTCTTTTGCATGAGGAAGTAGTTGAATCATAACTTAGTTATAAGTAGAATTATGTATATAAACATATATTTAACATGTATCTATTACACTTAATACTATATATATATATATAAATATATAATATATTACGTGAATAGTATTATGTAATTATAATGTTTACACTTGTAATATTATATATGTCACACTTATCAATAGAATCATATTTTTATAGTTATTCCACTGCACAGTCCCAGAGGGATTCTAACATGTCAATAAAAATATAGAACTTGTAAGAGAATTACTTAAATACCCTAATATTTTAGTGCTTTGTTAAGTAGTGATGCACATTTTAGAAACTCTGCCAGCATGGTTAATATTTCAAGTTAACTACTTCCAGAAAGCAACTTTGATCGTGTCCAGAGTTGTTATCTGCGTGAGAAATGAGCCTAGCAATGTGAGTGTGACAAAAACCAGAATGAGAGGAAAATACACATCGCATTCCTTAGGTAACTAAGAATGACTGGCACGGGTTGGGAGTGCACACTTGGACGGCAGAGTTGTGCCCCTTCCAGAACAGTGTTACTGGCTTCGTCAAAGATTCTGTTACGTTTATTTTTCTTTCCTGAAAAGTCTGCTATACCAGTGTTTTCCGTCTGTGTCTGTCCAACTGGTGTGGTCACAGGAGCAAGGGCAGTGGCTCTGGGCTGGCTCTTCAGCTATACTGATGAAGAAGAGAAATGCTGAGGTTAGAGGAAGTGCTAGAGGTTTGTGATTTTTCCCAATCCTTAACCAGGGATAAAAAACTTTGATCCTCAAATTCGCTAGGAATTTGTTGGATTAATAAAGAGGTGAAATGTTTTGAGCACCACAGATAAAAGCCCCCAAACATGATAAAGTAATATTTTATGTAAAATCAGGTGTTTAAGGATGTAAGTTGGAGACAGCTTAGTAGTTAAGTAAGAGCTTAGAGCTTAGTAGTTAAGAGTTTGGACTCTCGCTTGGACGTCTGCACTTCCTGTGTGATCTTGGGTGGGTCACTTAGCAATCCTGGGCCTTAGTTCCTTCTGAAGAGTGTGGGGCTGATGATAGTTCTGACCATGTGGTTACTGGGAGGAGTAACAGAGATAACACACACAAAAATGACTATGTGCCAGGCACAAAATCTGTACTTTTGCCCTCCTCACACTGCCTCTGCTTGGTTGCAATATTTGACGTTGAAAACCACAGTCAGTGTCTCAAGGAGAACGAGGAAGGGTAAAGTCGTTTTTGTGGCCCTGTTCCCTCCCCTCATTTCTCCGTCCTCTAATGCTCCATTACCAACTCACCGTGCAACTAGACTGTGCCAGGCTACTTGAATAAAGCTGTGCACTCTCACAGCAGCAGGGGGCCTGCCCCTGACCCCCAGCTGGCCCAGCCCCTGGGCTGGCTTACGCAGTCCAACAGAGACCCGTGGGCCCTGGAGCCAGCTAACTGGAGGGGGCTTCCTGGTCCTGGCTCCACTAGCCAGCCCCTAGTGATAAGGAAAACCCCCATCTATTACTTGGCCACCAGCCACCTGGGACACTGCCCCCACCCCCCACAGAAGACCGGCATCAGCATAATACTAACCTATGACCGGACCATCAACTAACCTGTTACCTGGCTCATCAGCATAACACTAAACCTATTACCTGGTGCCTCAACTACCCTATTACCTGGTTCATCAACATAATACTAACCTATTACCTGACACATGACTAACCTATTACCTGGTGGGCATTAGCCACCTGAGATCCCACCCCTTGGACCACCCCAGCTTAATAAAAGTGGGAAAAATCAGGTAGATGGGGCTCAGAATTTGGTGGTGAGATCCCTCTGAGCCCACCAGCGAATGAACTTTGATTCTCTGACTCTCCATGTGCCGCTCTGTTTATCCTCGGGACCACCCGCTGCGACACTTGCTGTACCAGTAGACTCTGCTACTTGCCTGAATTCAAATCCAGTCTCTAGCATACTTGCCTGTGCCTGTGGAGGTAAGGATGAGTGTGTTTGTTTTACTTAAGTTTTCTTTTTAAAGCATCTGCACATTCCATTGTTGTGTGCTAATGCTTTTGATGGTGTGTGTGAAAGTATATGTTGAAGACAAATGCCTAATCATTTCTTTAAAAAACCCCAAGCCCCAAAACCTCCTCTTGCCTAATTTAACCATTAGTGTGCCTCAGACCTGCCTCTATTTGTATGCAAATAAAGTACAGGGTCCACCTTAGTGATTTCTCACATAGTGAGTTGCTTGATTTTAGACGCAGAGATAGGTCAATTGCCTTCCTAACCTCAGCTTGGCTGTTCAGTGTTTTATTTCTTGTATTTTAAAATGTGATTATGGTAGGAAGATTTTTATCTCAATGTCTAAACCACAGATGCATTCAAACAAAAGATACTTTTTATAGCCACCCATTTTAAAGATTGTGCCATTGTAATACCTAAGACTAAGTCCTTTCACTGTGTCATGTTTCCTGACAGTGTGAGCTGTTGGGCTCCAGAGACTGGCTAGTGAAGTTAGAGGTCCCCAGTTTGTGTTGGGAACATCTCGGCTGCTTCACTGCTCACGACATGTGATTTGCATGGTTTATGTTCTGGTGATAAACAGCTATTCTACAGGACTGTGCAAGTATATACTCCAGAACCCATTCTTTAATCTATGTAATAAAAAAATACCTCTTAGGTATGAATTGAGTCTTTTTCTGACTGTGCTGTTTCAGATGTAAGCTTGAAATAGGTTTATTTTGGAAATGTTCTTGATTCAGAATTGCTCAGATTCCGGACACACCTGGTAAACGGTCTACTGGTTTTAAGTTAGAAAGTCTGAGGCACTATAAAGAGAAACTTAGACATGGTACAATTATATCTTAGGTCAAAAATGAATTAGCTTGTGACCAAAAGAAGATAGTTAATCAGCTAAAAGCAAACAGGGCAACTAATGTCAAAGAAATTTAATAATTTGCAATTTTTTTTCTGAAAATGGTGACAGATTTTCAGGACATCTTGTTCATATATTGACTATGTACTTTTTGTGGACATTCACGTAAGACCTTTCTTCCAGAGAATTTGGGGACTGTGTTGAGAACTTTAAATGAACACAATCAAAATTACACAATGAAAAAAAAGAGAGAAATGAGACTTGCTCACACTGGACAGGGAGAGGGTGGGGAGAATTCCAGTAGATATAAAAGCAGATTGTAGCTAAATCAGGCCCCAGACCAAAGGATACCACTGCAGGGAGAAAAGGTTTCTTTCCTCACCCATCACAAGGTTCATGGCTGAGACCCCATAACAAAAGATGGATTATCAAGAGAAAAACATACAAATTTATTTAAAGTTTTGCATGACACAGGAGCCTTCAGGAATGAAGACCCAAAGAAACAAAGAAAACTGTACTTCTATGGACAGTTGTGCAGAGGCGTGATTGTAGGATAAAAAGGTGTGATCCAATGGGACCTTGGCAAGGCCTGTTTTTCCAGATTCTTCTTTGTGTGCCATGTGGCACTCCTTTCCTCTTGTTATAAGGAATATCCCTCTGGAAGGAAGGTCTTATGACCTACTTTAGGGGAAGGTCAGCTTGGTTTTATGATCTGCATCAGGAGAGAAGGGAAAGGAGAAGGTGAGAGTGATCTGCCCGTTCTGCTGTTTTCTTAAATGCCAGTGCTGCGTTTTGGGGACAGCATCCTGAACCCCATTACTATGTACCAGGCCGGCTGCTGTGGGGTGTCATGGCCCTTTTCTCTGTGGGTGCTAACTCTTAGCCCCTCTCTCCTTCTTCTTTCCTCTCTAGCATTTTATTGAGAAAAGGTAGGAAAAGAATACTTGGATCAGTAAGTTGAAATTTGCTAATTTTTAGATGCTCCAGCTCATTATTATAGCAGAATTTCTCTACCCTGATAGATCTTTACTTCCCATCCAAAACATTTTGTTAACATTCTCTTTGCTACTCAAAAATGGCATTTATAGGTAACGTAATCAACTTGTACACATTTTAAAAATCATAAAATGTCCCGCTACAATAAAAAAGAGAAAGAAAATGTCATATAAAATAACATCTTTTTCATTTTCATAGGTGAATGCTTGTGTGTAACTGCATAAGAATCTAGTTATAGTCACCACGACGGTGACAGCTACAGAGGCACACTGACACAAGAGTGCTGTGTCAGAGCCTCAAATACCTGGAGCAGCGTTCCTGTCATGAACTGACATTCTGAAACGGTGACAACTCCCGGTAAAGTCTCGAACAAAGAGAGGAATAATCTTTCCCCAATCAACTGGAAAATTCAGGGCATATTAAAATTGTGCAAAATGCAAAAGAATCTTCTGTGTTTATAGATAACATGGAGGAAGGTTCTAGGCTCAAAAATAAAAATAAGGCTCATCTATATGAATGTGCAGTGGATCATTGGAAAGCCATGGAAGGCAGGAGGATTCTTTGTTATGTGCGAATGTCTATGCATTACAGGCATCCAACACCTGTGGCCCTGACCACGAAATGCATGTAGTACCTCCCACTAATTATTTTGACACTCAAAAGCACCCCCACAACATTTCAAAACACCCCCATGGGGCAGTTCCAGGCCCCTTGAGAGCCACTGCACCAGCTCTTACAGGTTCACTGGAGGCGCAGGAGGTGGTGAGCTGGGAGGATGCTGTAGAAGACAGAACAAGGACACAAAAGCCACTCAGGAGGCCAGTGCTGGTCACGTGGCTCGGCAGCCCGGCACCCCCACTGTAATGGGCTGATACAGTCAGGCCTGGGTACGCTGCCTTGACTGCAGCATCTCAGGGAGCCTGCGTGCTCTGTCACCATCTGTCACTCTCATGCATTTTTATTTGTACCCTCCAGGGGATCCTTGCTAATTCCCTATCTGCTCTCTTTTCATTAGTCAGCTCGCTGTGATTAGTGGATCTATCTGGGCAGGGCTCACCCAGTGCCTCCTCTTGAAGTTTTCAACAGGAGGATTACTTACAGGGGCAGCGTGGTCCCAGGTGACTCTCGATGCAAGCTTCTGTCAAGACAACTTTCTGTTCTCAGATCAACATGAACGAAGGGCACCAAAGTCTCTCTCTTTGAGAGAGGGAGTACGGATTTTCAAGCCATGACATCCAGTCACCGTGCCTAGCTTTCCACCTACGCAGCAGGTGAAAGATTTCCTAGGTCTTCCCGTGGCCCTGGTGTACCGTGTTCTGACATGAAGAGTGTTCCCTTCCTTCCTTGACGAGACTTGTGTGTGCTCTTGCTCGCAGTGTGAGACTCAAAACAGTTTTGCTTTTTTTCTCCCCGCCCCCGCAAAACCAAGAAAATCAGGATGCTGAAAACGAGGCCAGGGATTTTCAGTTTGGTTTGAATCTGAGCCTTCTCTTTCGTCCTCCTTGTCCTTTGACTGACAGGGCCTGAGTCTCCACCTGCTCCCTGTCAGGAGCCGTTAGTTCTGCAGCGACCTCCACGAGGCTAACAAATGTGCAAGTGGCCAACGTAATTAGTACAAAATGAGTGGTTGCAGGAGACAAGTGTTACTTCTGCAAAGGAGGAGTCTGAGGGGACTGGTGTGACCAGGACAGCTTTCCTGCAATGTGTCCCCATTGCTGAGGCCTGGGAAGTGGCTAAGATTCCTACTCGGCTCTGCACCTTCTATGGGTTGTGTTTCTCTGGCAAAGTCAAGTAAAAAATCACCACATCCAGGCCTTACCCCATTTATAACCAATCTCTCATATTCCTAAGCAGGGTAATAAATCTTTCCATTTCTAAAGGACTATTCTTTAAGAGAAAATCTTGTCCTGCTATCATAAGAATTATTTTGAGTCAAAATAAGAAATTCCTTCTTAAAGGAATGCAGTGGCAATGCAGTGACTGGGAATTTTCACCCAAAGATTGGATCATGTGAGCCTAGCTTAGAGAATAATTTTTGCTCATTGGTTATAGGGATTTTTCAGAACAATCAGAGATTTCTAGTGGACACTTTAGTTTCTGGAATATTATTTTTCCCCTTCAGTACCAGAATATAAGTCATGACTCCATTTTTTGTTCCTTCAAAAATGGAAGTGGGGGAGGGATCCAGTATCATTTGTAAGTATCTATTATTCTCTTCCTTCAATGATTTATGTCCCTACCTTCTTATTAATTGAATTTATAAGCTACGTATAAGGCAGTTAGCACCTTAACCAAATGATCGAGATTAACAGGAGCAGTAATGGGACAAAGGGACATTACATGCCTTCTGATTCAATTCACTGAAAAGAACACAGCATAGTTTCTGTTATGCTCCTGCCCACATATCATAACCTAAATCTAATCACAAGGAAATGTCAGACAAACCCAAACTGAGAGATGCTCTATAAAACATCTAGTCTATACTCCTGAAAAATGCCAATGTCATGAAAGACTGAGGAACTGTGCTATGGTCTAAATGTGTCCCCCAAAGTGCATGTGTTGGAAACTTAATCCTTAATGCAACAGTATTGAGATGTTGGACCTTTTTTTTTTTTTGAGACAGAGTCTCGCTTTGTTGCGCAGGCTACAGTGAGTGCCATGGCGTCAGCCTAGCTCACAGCAACCTCAAACTCCTGGGATTGCTCAAGCAATCCTCCTGCCTCAGCCTCCCAAGTAGCTGGGACTACAGGCATGTGCCACCATGCCCAGCAAATTTTTTCTATATATATATATATATATATATTAGTTGGCCAATTAATTTCTTTCTATTTATAGTAGAGACAGGGTCTTGCTCTTGCTCAGGCTGGTTTCGAACTCCTGACCTCGAGCAATCCACCTGCCTCGGCCTCCCAGAATGCTAGGATTATAGGCGTGAGCCACTGCGCCTGGCCTGTCAGACCCTTTAAGAGGTGGCTAGGTCTGCCCTCTGGAATGGAATAATGTTGTTATCACAGAATGATTTTGCTATTGTGAGAGTAGGTTTGTTATAAAAGCAGGTTCAGTCCTCTCTCTGTCTGTCTCTCTCTCTCTCTCTGTCTCTCCCTCTCTCTCTCTATCTATCCATCATCCCTCCCCTCTGTCCCCTCCTTTGCCCCTTCCACCTTTCACCATGGGATGACACAGCAAGAAGGCCCTCACCAGCTGTGGGCCCTTGATCTGGGACTTTCCAGACTCCAGAACCATGAGTCAAATAAATTTCTTTATAAATTGCCCAGAGTCTGGTATTCTGATATAGCAGCACGAAATGAACTAAAACCAACTGTTTTGGATTAAAATAGACTAAGGAGACACAATGTGAGTACAGTGCATGGTCCAAAATTTTCTTTGGCTATAAAAGACATTACTGGGACAAACAGTATAATCTAAACAAGGTTAATAGATGAAATGATAGCATTATATCAATATTAATTTTCTGACTTTGATAATTACACTGTGGTTAATTGAGTAATTCTCTTACTTGAGTAAGAGAATGTCCTTGTTTTTAGGAAACACACTGAAGTATTTAGGGGTAAAGAGGTATTGTGACTGCAACTTATTCACAATCAGTTCAGAAAAAAATAATATGTGTATATAAATAGAGAGAGAACAGGAAAAAGCAAATGTGGTAAAACTGTTAACATTAGGGAAAACTGGGTAAAGAGTATATGGGAATTCTTTGTATTATTGCAAATTTTCTGTAAATCTGAAGTTATGCCAAATTAAAAGAGAGGAAGAAAGAAAATAAGAAAAAGATAAGAAAATAAGAAAAAGATCAAGGATCCAAATTCAGATTCTATGTCTGAGGACTCTTTCTGGGGCAAGTGACAGAAAATCCAATTCGAATTTGCTCAAGCAAAATAAACAAACAGAAATATTACTGGTTCATGTAGCTGACAAGTCCCAGGTGGGGATGGCCTCAGGCACAGCTGTGCCCAGACTCAAACAATGTCATCAGGACTTGACTTCTTTCCATCTCTCTCTCCAGCCTTCCATTGTGTCTGCTTCATTCTCAGCCCATTCCTGCTGGGTAATTCCAGGCTTATATCTTCTTGGGTTTAGATCCAATTGAAAAGAAAGAGACATCTTTCACCAGCACCAGTAAAAGTCTTATTGTAAGTCACTGGCTCTGACTGGGTCACGTGCCTCGTTCTAGAAACAATTTCAGTGGTCAGCTGCTCTGACTTGGCCAAGGTGAATCATAAGCTCATTCCTGGAGCCGGGGACAGAGTCAGTATCATTCAAAGTACATGTACTGAGAGTGGGAGTGGATTGGCTCCCCCAGGGAAATTACAGGCACCCTTGCCAGAAGAAGGGCACATGGGTACTGGGGACACAAACACTAGACCGCTGCAGATACTGTACTTTCTATAGCTGTGTGAAAGCCTGTTCAAAACTTAGTGGTTTAAAACAACAATCATTTATTTGTTCATAGCCATGTGAGTTGGACAGTGCTCAGCAGGGACAGCTCATCTGTCCTCTGCGTGGTATCAACTGGGAGGCCTGACTGGGACTGGAGGATCCCTTTCCAAGCTGGCTCCTTCACACACAAATGGCAAGTTGGTGCTAGATGAGCTGGGGCTAAAATTCTCCTCCGTGTGGACCTCCCCATGTGGCTGCTTTGGCTTCCTCACAACATGATAGCTGGATTCCAACAGAAAGAAACTGTCAGTCATCTGAAAGGTTAGTATTTCAACCCCCATATCCTACTGATTAAAGCAGTCATAGGCCCAGAACAGATCCAAAGGGGTGGAGAAATAGAACACCTGTTCTCAGGCAGACTTACAAAGAATTTTTCAGCTGCCTTTACACCACCATGGATATACTCTGTCTTTATATCCAGTGCTCATTCCATAATCCCACAACTACCAGAGTAAAAACTAGAGATCTTAAAGCTCTATTCTCACAACTGCATGTCCTGTGTTCCCACTAAACTCTAGGGAGCCTCTGCTAAGCATTTAAGAACAACCTTATCCTCTGGTCACTAAAGCAGGAGCTGCAACTCAAACACCTACAAAGGTCAGGCAGGTAAACAATGCAAGTAAGATGGGCAGGGGCATTGGCATTTTGAACATGTAGGTATATTCTTTTACCCCTTTGGTCCCCCGCCCCACCCCACCAACTGCATTCTCTCATTTCTAGGAACATACCACCCTCTTTGTCTTTCTTTTGTTTTCCAAATTTTAGTAAATATTGGGTACAGATATATTTTTCTCTACCATAAGGAAAAAGCCAGGTGCAAGCATATGGAAAGATGGTATTTAGCACTAGAAATTGATAGAGTTGTCTATGGGGACTGCTGCTACTCAGTTCTGGTCAAGATATAACCAAGTGGGATTTAAGCCTTTTATAACCCAAATTTTCCACTTTCCAAGAGAAGCTGAAAATTTGGAGTTTTATGTTAAATCCTCCTATTTTAAAATGTTGGCTCATCTTTTTAAAAACACTGAGGCCAAACAACACACCCCTGAGGCAAGCTCAGCCAGTGGACCGCCAGTTTGTGACTAAAGGTATTAAAAAGAATTTAGCATGCATTGTCAACTATTTATATATTTTTTAAAAAACTCATAATATCATTTCAATTTCCTAAGCTAATGCTTCATGGCAAGATTATGTTGAGTAAGTCATTAAATATGAAACTGTATGGACTATTTTATATCTTAAAATTATTTCTAGCATCACCTATGGTAGATTAAAAATGGCCTTAAAATGAAATTGTGAACACAATAAAGCGGTCGTGCTAAGGTGCTAAATTCTGCGATAATATATTACACATCAATAGATAACTGAACCACTGCCTTGATGTAGTCCCTAAGAAAGTCAAACTTCTCATGCCTAAGAAAACTTATCTGCTCTTCGCACTATTTTCACTTAATTTTTCTTCTCATTGTGATTGTTATGAAGGTTCATGAATTAATTTTTAAAGGATAAAATGTCTGAGCTTTAGAGAGCTCTTTCTTTCTTTGCCCTGATTTCCTGTTGTGATAGTGAAAACATTATTACCACAGTTATAGGAAATCAGCATAAGGATTACCAAAAATGTTTATTCTCTTGTTTCTTTTTGGCAAATATGAATTTCCAAACAACATACTTGATGGAGAGCAAGCAGACTTTCAAGATAAAAAAGGATACTCAAACCTCTTCTGGAAGGATTTGGGCATTGATTGCTAATCAAAAGTACTCAAAATATTAATAATAGGAGAGCCAATTATCTCATTAGCGAGACTATGAAGTAAAAATGCAATTTAAAAATAAAATAAATAAATTCTCCCCATTAGGCATCATACACGTGGGATAAAAAAGTTTCATGTCTGTCTTGTGGGCAACATAAAGGGGTTCAAGTTTTCACACATGATGCACACCTACTTTCTATTTTGCAATGCCCTATACATAGCTAATAAATTCAAGTAATTCTATGATAGTTTTGATTGGCATAAACATGTGTCTCTCTTAAGTTCATAAGCCAAAATTTATGAACAAAGAAAGCTCAATATAAATATGAATTGTACATAAACACTAGGCAAAAGGCTAAATCTCACTGCCTTTTTGCATAGTCTATTGAAAGGATGATTTTACTCACCTACCACTTGCATTTTCACTCCATTTCAAAATATTTTGCACATCTCTGCCAGGAAAGTCCTATTTTTTCTTTTTTTTTTTTTTTGAGGCAGAGTCACCCAGCTGGAGTGCAAAGGCACGATCATAACTCACATAGCCTTGAACTCCTGGACTCAAGTGATCCTCCTGCCTCAGCTTCCCAAGCAGCTGGGACTACAGGCAATGTTTTTTTTTTTTCTTTTTAGAGACAGGGTCTCACAATGTTGCCCAGGCTGGTCTTGAACTCCTGGCCTCAAGAAATCCTCCCTCCTCCCCTCCCCAAGTGCTGGGATTACAGGCATGAACCACTGTATTTCTTAAGCCCCCAAACCTTTAACGATTTTCATCACTTAGTCTATTACATAAAGATCCGGAAGCCTAACATACCAGGCCTACCTGCAGTGACACTGGGCAATTTCTGTTGCTAAGCACTGCTTAGTGCTTTAGTGTATAGTCTAACAGAGTCGTAACAGGTTCTTATGAGGTCGGAGGTTACTATTATTATTTCCATTTATAACTGGTTATGCTGACCAGTAAGTGATGGAGCTAAAAATTGACCTCAGACAGCCTCACTCTAAAGGCTTAACAGTTACACTAACGTGCTTTCAGCCTTAGAATCTGGTGCTCAGGTAACTGTTGCAAGTGGAACCACCTCAGCATTCATTGTTTATACTGATTCCACTGGATTAAACACTGTTGACCTTCTCTGCCCATCTCTACCTTGTGTTCATCTGTACACATCAGAATTTTCTGTTCCTTTGAGTGCCTTGTCAGAAATTTTTCCAAATAGGAAGCCTACCCACAGCCCCTGTAGATTTGATTTCTTCCTCCATTATCTCCACTCCACCATCCCTCAAAATCTTTATCTGCACTATCCCGTCCTGGGGTTTTAATTATTATGTGTCTTTTTATCCTCTCAGGAGCGAGCCATCTTGAGAACAGAAAGTTCGGTGCAAAGCCCATGCTCACCTTTGCTCCCTTCATTTCTGCAAGGAGGCGAGGAATTGTGACGTTTTTGTCAGCCTGGGAAGACGTGAAGCTCACTCCCTCTTGGCAGGGGTGAGGTTAAGTGGCAGCTTGAATCTGGTGGTGACCTGCCACCTATGTCACAGAGAAGAGAGGCCGTCAGAAGTGGACCTGCTGTATTTACCACTGTGCTCCCCCTAAATGTATCTGGATCTGTCCCACCCCCTCCTTCCCTTCAGTCTCCGGGCAGACGTGTCCCTCTTCCTAGCCACAGGGGATGGTTTGAGGGGATCTTGCCCCCCCTCATTTTCTCTGGGCTACTGACTGATAAATAGTTCTGTTTCACCATATGTTCAAACTCTCCTTTTCCTCTAACGATTCCTTTCCTTTTGCCTTTAAATGTCAGTTTCTCCTATCTTAAAAAAAATTCTTGTTGTTCCCTCTATGCTCTTGTCTACCCACCATTTCCTCTCTGCTTCCTTTTGTAGTCTTTCTGCAAAAGTAATCAGTACGGTCTCTGCTTCCTCACCTGCCATTCATGCCTCACGCGTCTGAAATCAGATTTCGACTCCACCATGGACTCCACGGAAACCGCACCACCAAATGCAAGATTTCCTGCCCACTTGACCTTTCTGAGGCATCCTTTGCCTCTTCCTCCCCGAGAGTCAATTATCTCCCGGGTTTTGGTGACAACATTCTTTCCTGATTCCCTTCCAATCTCTGACACTATTTCTGAGTCTTGTCATACATTTCTCTGCTTGTTCCTTCAGTTTTAAGATCCACTGTCACAGTTCTGACTTTGACCTTTTTCGTTATCTCTCTACAAGTAGCCAATTCTGGCTGCCACTGGTGACCTTTGTACCTATATCCTCGGCCCAGAATTCTCTCCTGAGGTCCAGCTCCCTACAGGTGTTCCCCTGGCGGAGTTGATGCTGCCATTGGTGAACCAGGTGCTGTCAAGGATCTGAATAAACTGGCAGACCTTGCTCTGGACCACAATAAACACCCAAAGAGAAGAGGGCAAATTAGCAACGTGTCCTCACTCAGGTCCTATGGGAGAAGTTTGCATCAACCGTGAAGGACAAATCACCACATATTTTTGGCCATTTGTAGGGAGAATGCATTCATGGCCATTTATTTACAAAACCAATTGAATTAGATATTTTTATATACCTTACCTAGAGCAAATTAAAAAATTAAAATTTCATGTGCTGGTATGTGTGTAAATATGCATACATGTGTCTATGTATGTGTGAGTGTATGATTCAACATTACTCTAAAAGTAACTTAAACTCTTGTGTGCATGAGTTTGACAAATGTTTTTGCCAATTAGACCATCTGTAAATTCAGCCAATGACAATTCAGCAATATCTTGATTCTAAAAAATTGATTACATCTCTCAGAATTTGGGAACTAAACTGTGGCGATAATTCATATGGTATTTTATAGGCAACATAGAGCAATTTAAAAAGTGTATTATTCACAGGTAGTGATTAATAATAAAGTAGTGTTGCACCATTACAAAAAGAAGTCTCAGCAGGATAGAACATGACAGGAACATAAAAATCTGAATTAGGTTTGGCAAAAAGACAAAAGTGAGTAACTTCAGAAAAATTAAACTTGCTTTATTTATAGCTTTCACTTTGCACCTCCCCAGCTTTAGATCTGCCACTGTTTAGCGGCATTGCAATTTAACACATCTCAATCCAAGCCATTAAGTTCCCCTATCGCACCAGCTGTACCTCCCTCTGGACTAGTGGGTGCTCAAACCATCCAACCAGTTGGCCAGGCAAGAAGTGTTGGATTCACTCCAGAGAATGAAGTGCAAACATTTCAGACTGCCATATGGAGCCCTCTGATATTTGGTCCTTTTCCATACTTTCAGCTTCAGCTACTGTCACTCCCCTTAGTTTACTTGTACTAGTTAGGAGTGCTTTCAGCTGCAAGTAACCACACACAAATTAAGGATTATTTTTCCCATGTGGTAAAAAATTTGGAGCTCAGTAGCTTCTAGCGTAAGTGCACTGATTCAGCTCTTCCACGGGCAATGTTCCATGCCAGGTTCTGCAAAAGCAGAACCTGTGACAAAGGGTGGCATGCAGGTGTTTTGTTTTTAGAAAGTGATCTCAGGGAGCAAGAGTAAGGAACCAGGGAGAGTGAAACACAGAAGGAGGGAAACCCCAAACAAATCCATTGATGAGGTGGTTTCTTCTTTAGGGGATTGGTGCTTGATCTCCCAGTGTCTTCTAAGTAGTATATAAAATATTCTTAGAGTTGTTTGTCCAAAGGACAAAAGGGAGAAGCATCTATCTATCAGCTCCTGCCCTGACTGACTGATTCATCTGCTCCCCTGAATTACAATGTGTGAGTATCACATGGGTTTCCACAGGCATCCCATATCACAGCAAGGAAATGCTGGGGCAGGAAGAGGGAGACAAGCAGTGCACACTGGTAACAAGATGTCAATTTGAACTGGTTTGAAGCTTGCCTGCAACCACTCACGCAGCAGTGGTTGGATCATTAGTGAGGCTGAGGATGTGTCTGACAGGTCTCTGCCTTCTCCCAGTCACAGAGATAGAGTAATTTATTTGCTCTGTCCTTTGAGATCCTGTATAGAAAATACATACCTCCAAATTAAGTCACCAACACCACTAACAATATATCCTACTAAGTATGGACAGCTAAAATCCTGGGTTAAAAAATGACTTACTTCAGTTTTTTTTTTTTTTCTGTGTGGTAATGTTACCTAATTTATATACAGTTTTGCATAAAATCATTTGTTTCTCTTTGTAATAAGAAAACATAGATAAAGTTGTTGACATTATCAGAAGCAAAAACTTTTGTCAGGTAGAAAGCAAAATAAAGTCAAAAGACAAAGGAAAAACTGGCAGAAAAAAATTTTCAACAGCTGGAGGATGAATTTCTCTAGCATATAAAAATTTGTCCAAATTGAGAGAAATTATTAAAATTTAGAAAGCTCAGTAGAAAAACGGGCAAAAGTCATGAACGGACCTTTCACAGAAAAAGAAGATTATATATATATTTTAACCATAAAGTTATTAAGATTAAAACTACACTGAGATACTACTTCTTACCTACCAGAATGGCAAAAATTCAAAAGCTTGACAGCAAATGACTATTCATAAAAGACAAATTGAATAAACTCTAGTACATGCATACAATGGAGTACTACATAGCCATGAAAAGAGAATAAGGAAGATCTTGATAAAAGGTTATATGGCAAGTACTAAAATATAAAGTCTATCATATAATATATATATGTAATATCTCTTTTGTGTAAGAAAGAATTGGCAATAGGAATGTAAAACAGTGTGTGTGTGTGTGTGTGTGTGTGTGTGTGTGTGTGTAATTTAAAACAGAAACTGGAAGGATAAACCAGAAATCAATTGATATATTACCTATAGGGATAGAAATGGGAATGAAACCTCTCTTAGGATACCTTTTTATATAGTGTTGACTTTTGAACTACATAAAACGTTTAAATATCCCAAAAATATAATTAAATAAAAGAGAATGTGTGGCAAATTGTACTTTTTTTAATGGCCACAATAATATTTTTCATTCCATGTGCTCTTCTAGAACCTTAGTACACCCACTTCAAGAGGGAAAGTCTCTGTCCCTTCCCATTGAACCTGGTCAGGTTCATCAGGCTTTTGTGACCACCTCAACTAACAGCATGTGGCTGAAGTGACACTCTGTGATTACTAAGGCAAGGTCGTAAAGGCTACCCTCCTCTCTTGGGATGCTCACGCTAGGACTCCAGTCACTACGGGATGAGGAAGCCCAGGGCTCAGGGGAGGCTCTCTTAAAGAGATATTGTGGCTGTCAGGAGCCTCAAGCCAGGCTCGACTCCCAGCCAGCAGTCAGCGCCAACTCGTCAGCCAAATGGGTCGTCTTGAAATCAGATCCTCTGACTCACGGTCGAGCTGCTTTAGCTAATGCCAACCGGAGCAGAGACAAGCGTTCCCCACTGAGCTTTGCCTAAATAGAAGATTCTGGGGCAATAATAAATGATTATTGCCATTTTAAACCACCGAGTTTTGGCATAGCGTATTACGCGCCAGTGGAGAACTGGAGCAGGCTCGGTGTGTGGAAGTGGGTGCTGCCACGGCAAAGCCCCAAACTGTGACGGTGGCTTTGAAACTGGGAAGTGGCTAAAGTTGGAAGGACCTTGAAACAATTGCTAGCTGGAGCCTGATGGCCCTTGAGGAGACTGTGAGTGAGGGCTTGAAAAAAAAGAGAAGAAAAGGTCACTGGAAACTGGTGGAAAGGGGGTTTTGCCTGCAATGACACAAAAAATAGAAAATACACATAATGAACTGGTGAACATGGAAATTTCCAGGCAGAATTTTGAAAATGCCAAATGGATCTATGTATGAATAGACAAGGATAAGGAGAGAGGAACTTAAAAAAGGAACTGTTCGATTTTCAAGCAAATATAAAGGAAATAAAAAGGATCCAGGACTTCCTGGAATCTAAAATGAAACCGTTTTTCATTCCTTACCTCTCCATGTGCCACAGAATCCTCAAAGTAAGGCATGTCCTTCGGCCAAAGATCAGTCCTAAGGTGGGACTATAAGATAATGTGTTAAGGCCACAGTGCCTCAGTGTCAGTGCTTTAAAGAAACTTTCAGACAGATCTAATACTCTCTAAACATTTAAATATCACCAATCCTGTTAAATAACAGGGTTTATAAGAATCTGAAGGACATTGTCCCTTATCAGTAGATTAAGGTAAAAAAGGGCTTATCTGGATGTGATTTGTGGGTGTCACTTTTATCTAAAGAGACCCTGAGATTCCTAAGAAATCTATAAGCTTTTAAGAGAATTAGATATATTATTGAAAACAAAACCAATTTGAACTAAATAGTATAGATACTGTACAAAACATAAGTAGGCCTTCAGACCCCTGAACTTCTGTGGACAGAAGGCAGACTGACAAAATCACCCAGCTGCAAATGTGGATTATATTTTATTAAAAAGTAAGAATGATTCAGAATGTAGAATGAAGAGCCAAAAGAGTAGAGTGAAGAGGTGCAGTAAATTTTACACAGGCAGTAGAACTGAACTTTAATCAAGGGATTGGCAAAATGTGCCCAGTGGGACTTCAGGATTGCTATGAAGCAGTGACTTCTGTGTGCCTCATTTTCCCTCTTTTTGAACAAGAGTGTTTATGGAAGTTATTATATATATGTCCTACCATTGTATGTTGAGTGTGTAGGGGGTAGACAGCTATCTCTTCAATTCAAAGATTTTCAGAACAAGAAAAATCTTACTTAGGGATCTGTACCCTAGGAACCTCATCCAAGAAGCCTCATCTCTTGGTATGGCTTTGTGCTTTCATTTCTCCTAGGTAAATACCTAGAAGCAGAATGGCTGAACTCTATGGTAACAGTGTGTTTAACTTTTTAAGAAACTACCCACTGTTTTCCACTGGATTTGCTTTAGATAATGAGATCCTGGACCACAAACCTGAGCCCAAAATCCTTCATGGAATGAGACTGGTTTTTTTGTTTTGTTTTGTTTTGTTTTGTTTTAAGGAAGAAGTGTATTTTGCATGTGGGAGGAATGTGAATTGTGGCCAGATGACTGTAGGATATTGTAATTTTTTAAAAAGTATTTAATAATATTTTCCATTCCATGTGATCTTCCAGAACTTACCACTCTGCATTAACACATAGAGTGTATGTCCTCTTCCCTTGAACCTGGGTGCACTTTTGTGACTGCCTCAATTACTAGGGTTTGGTTGAAGTGGTGCCATGTGATTTCCAAAGCCAAGTTTTAAAAGGTGAAGCAGATTCTGCCAGATTCTCTTTCAGAACACTTGCCTGCTGAACCCAGTCACTAGGTGGGAAGCTCTGGTCACGTGAAATGGTTCAGGTGGAGAGAAATGGAGGCCATCAGTGCTCAGCCTGGGTTGAACTCCCAGTCCACAGCCAGTTGGAACTTGTCACCGTGTGAGTGCACCATCTTGGGATCTCACCCTCCAGCTCTCGATTGAGCTGTCACAGCTGATGCCTCATGGGGCAGAGAGGAGTCTTCCCCATCAAGCCCTGCCCAATTTATAGACCTATGAGAAAATGAAATGATTTTATTCAGCTTTACTTGTTTAAAGACACTAAATCTATTGCGTCACATTGCTTTTCAAAATTTTACTGTAGTTTTTTTCCTGAGGCATAATTGACATATAATAGACAGTACATAAAGTGTCCAATTTGACAAGTCTTGACATGTGCATATATGTGTAAACTAATGCCACAACGAAGATAATGAGCATATCTGTTACCCCTGAAAGTTTCCTTGTGCCCCTTGGTAATCTCTCCCTCTACCCTCCCCTCCCAGCCAGGAAACCAGAGATTCGCTGTTTTCATGGACTAATTTACATTTTCTAGATTTTTATACAAATGAGCTAATATGCTATTTTTTTGTCTTGATTCTTTCACTCAGCATTATTATTTTGAGATTCCTTCACATTATTAGGTATATCATAGTTCATTTCTTTTTATTACTCAAGTAGTGGTCCATTGTGAGAATATACCACAATTTGTTTACCCATTCACCCAATGGATGGATACTGCAACTGTTTACAGTTTTTGTCTATAAGAAATAAAGCTTCTATAAACATTCATAGTTCTTTGGCTGTAGGCTTTCATTTCTCTTGAGTAAATATGTAGGAGTAGAATAAATATGTTAGTGTATGTTTAACATTTTATAATAAATTCCCAACTGTTTTCCACTGCTTCCAAAGTAGTTGCACCATTTTACATGCTCATTAGCAGTGTGTGAGAGTTTCAGTTGCTCCACATCCTTGCCAACCTTGGTATAATCAGTATTTTAATTTTAGACATTTTAGTATTTTTGTATTGTAAGCCACTATAAATCACTGGAGTGATTTGTTATATAACAATAGATAACTGGCATGGGATGAAAAAGAATAATCCCCCAATTTGAATACAAACATAAACCATTTTTAAGTACATTAAGAACTATATTTGTTGAGGTCTTTTCATAGTTTGAAACATTAGATTACATAGTTGAGGAAGAAAGCCCTGTGCCAAAAATTCAAAGGCTGTATAATGCTATTAAGCAGTGTTTATAACATGGATTTATATCCATATAGAATTTACCTAGTATTGGGTCATTGAAAGCTTTGAGATTTAGCAAGATGTTTAAATGATACCAATTTGTAAAGCTATAAAAACTGAAAAAGAGAAAAACTTACCTAAATATCAAAGTCAACAAAAAGGGAAGCTGGGAGTAGGTGATGAATCTTCCATTGTCTTTTGACTCTCCTTGCATAGTCATACCCTCAGTTTCCTGCAAATGGCACTCTCCACCAGGTGCTTTTGAGAATGTGTTTCTATAAGTGCTCTGAAGCAAGCCTGGGCTGGTGATGGAGTCTCCCTTCACTGGGTGCCTCCAGAGGTGAGTCTCAAGAACACCAGGCGTCCCCAGAGTACCAAAGGTGCTTGGCGTTAAGCTGGGAAGATGGGAAGAAGGCCTCTCTCTTCTTGCATTATCTGTTGGAGAGATCCCAAAGCAGAGTTGCTTGCACCACAGGTACTTGCACAAATTTTACTCAAGAGATTCTTTACAAAGCACTCGTACCACCTTCTGCCCCATGCCCAATTAGGACCCAGCCACAAGTCAAAGTTGAGGGCAAAGTAGGGGACAAATCCAGATAACAACATAGAGTTGTGTTCATTTTCATGTTTCCTTTCTGTCACTGGGTCAGGTTGAACGTGCTTGGATCCTTCATTTCTAAAGATAAATTATTACTACCCCAAAGCCTCCCACATACCTTATGCAAAGAAGTTTCGGGCAGACCTGCCCCAGCTTTTTATGTGTTTGACTGAGACACATTGGTGCCTCAGCAGGTTCTTAAAGAAGGCTGAAGCTGAGATAACCCTGGCCCCCAAATATTGGAAAGTCAGAATTGGCTACACTCTACTGTACTCTTTGTTCAGTGGCTGTTTAATGTTCTTGTTTTATGATAGGTTTTTTATTGATATTTAATTTTCTTCTTTTCTCAGAGCGGAACGCCCAAATACCCTCCCCTACCCAAATAATTCTTTTCTCTCACGGTTTTAATTTTCCTTATTTCCCTTCATTTGGATGGTTTTCTTATCCTTTCTTTGTTTTAGCAGCATAGACAATAAATATGTGAAAAATCCAAAACACTAAGCAATTTAGACTCCATGTGAAAGAGTAAAAATTGTGGCTTCTGCATGTGTTTTGTAATTTCCCCTCTCAATTGGGTGCTTAAATTGGAAATGTAAACATCTTGATCAAAAACTTTTCGGTTGGTTAGCTTTGGTCCTTCATGATTAAAACTGTACGCTCAACACTTGCTTTCTCAAGTGCCCTTGGAAAGAGAACTACTCTACGTGGCCCACTCATGGCGGCCCACACCCCCACAAACCTTCTCACATTATGCAAACAAAAGCCTGAATGGATGGGGCTCGCAGGGAGTTTCAGAAGGCTGTGATTACTTCTCTGAAATTTAAAAAAGAACCCACATTTGACAGAAATTGTTAAGAGTCTACAATTAACAAATAGATATGGCATTAGTGTTTTTCTAATCAAAATCTATTGTTCTCCCGGTGCTCAGTGCTGTTGTTTTAACTGACAGTGGGTTGCCCTTCCAGGAAGTGTGGAGAGAGCGAGGTGCACACAAGAGGTGAGTGTGCATTCACGCTCGTGTCCCCATCTGTCAGATCACTCCAGAGCAGCACAATTCATCTCCTGCCCTCTCTTATGATGGTACCAATTTGTCCCTCATGTTGAGCAATGACCCTTTCTTTTCTGAATGTCCTCAAAGGAAAGAAAAAAAAATAGATTATTAATTATTAAGTTCTTTTTGAACTAAAAAAAAAAAAAACCACTTCTGCTCTGCTGGAGCTGGAAGCGTCTTTCTGGTATCACTTAGAGCAGGGGTGGCACAGTTTACCACTTCCAGTCCAATCCACACAAAAGAAATTACTGTGGAAGTCTTCAGGCACTTAGATATTTAATCAGATAATATACTTGGTTTAATGAAATAGTGACTTTAGATGTTCTTTCATAAAAGTATGGCAATGACAAAGTTTATGAGCAGAGAGATTTTCATAGCCAGTTATTCATCTAATTTTTTAAAAAACGTTCATTTGAACACAGTAGCTGCTGCAAATGAAAAACAACCAGAAAGGGAAAGTCCTCACATGTTTTATGTAAATACAAGTTTAAAAAGCAGAAACAGGTCATCTGTAACACTAATTTTGATGTCCTGAGGTGTTTGGCAAGCCTGTACCATGCCCCAGAGATATGTTTAGCTCACTCCAGTCAGTGAGCTAAACATATCTCAATTCCACAGACAAGCCCTGGACACACTGTCCGGCTTCTCCTTGCCACCTGACTCATGGGATGGAGCTCAGTCAGAGCATGGTGGCTTCCCTGCCAGGTGCCCATTTAGCTCTCATCCAATAATGTACTGCTTAGGGAGCTTAAAGGGTTAACTTCTTTGGGCAGAGGCTGCCCCTCATTATGCTCAAAATCCTGCCTGGAGAACACAAGTTTAAATTCATGGGAGACACACAAATTCCAAGGCATATATCACTCCCATTTGCTAGGACTGCTTACCAGGGAATATAGTGTAAACAAAAAAAAGCATTTTATTTTAAAAATATTAATCCAGCAATGGGAAGGAAGAGATAGGGAGAGATTTGTTAAAGGATACAAAATCACAGGTAGAGAGACAGAAGGAATAAGTTCTAGTGCTCTATACAACTGTAGGATAACCACAGTTAACAAATAACATATAGTTTCAAATAGAAGGAGGATACTGACCGTCTCAATACAAAGAAATGAGAAATGTCTGAGATGATGGATATGGTAATTACCCTGATCTGATCACTATACATTACATCACTATGTGATGTATCAAAACATCACTATGTACCCCATGAATATGTACAATTATTATTTGTCAACTAAAAAAAATAAAATTAAATAATCCGACAACATGGATCTCTCTTTCAAACCTCCATTCGACCATGCAGCAGTCACGTCAGGGTTCTTTCCCTTTCCTTGAAGATGTGTTCTGGGGTTCTTTCATAGGCAGATGGTCTTTGGCTGCTTCCTTCCTCCCTTGTCTTCACCCAAGATTGTCGGTTCTTGCAAGTTGCCCCTGGGTTAGGCTTGTCGGTGCCCACCAATGGCCCCTTCAGGCTCCTGAGGCTTTCTGGGCTTCCGCAGGCACCCTGGCCTGCAGCACACGGGACATCCCACGGCTCTCCGCGTGCTCGGGCTCTCCGGGTGCTCGGCACAGTCACTGCTTCCTCACCCCCACTCCGCATGCTCACTACCCCCCCTACACACACTGCGCATGCTCACTGTCCCCCTCCACCTGCAGCGCATGGTCACTGCTCTGAGGATGCTCAGCACAGTCACTGCACATACTGCACCCAGGATGATCAGTGCACACACTGCGCATGCTCAGTGTGGCTCCGTCAGGCCATCTGCCTAGATTCACTGCTTGCCAGTTTCTACTCTCGGTTTCTCATGACATGACATCTTGGGGAGTGGGTGAATCTGGGCCTCCCTCCTCGCTGCCCAAGGCTTTACTTTGGAAGAGGACCCAGGTTGTCCTTGCTCCACATCCATCCCTAAACTGTCCCGGTTTCTGTGCTTCTACTCTTTCCACGAGGCTCAGCCTAGGGAGCAGCCAGATATAACTCTCTTGCTTTAATCTCTGCCCAGTTGTATCTGTGGGGTGAGGGTGGGGGAGTCTGCGGGGAGTGTGAAGCCTAGTTCTTCATCCTCCCCCATTTCCCGAGGCCAGAGTCTCTTCAGCTTCTAGGCTGTATGAAGTGCAAGCCAAGGCTTCTGAAACTCCCTGGCCTTCTCTCTCCCACCCCTAGTTTCCAAGACAATGAATGCTTCTGACTAAGGAAGGACAAGGGCACACGGGCGGGCTAATCTCAAGGTATTATCCCATCCCAGAAGGATATGATATTCGTTGTTCCTGCCATTACATGAGAATTCCTCTAGGAATTTGCAGTTGGCATGAAGAAATCAGCCTCTTTGGGGTCTGGCCTTTTAAATGTAAGAGGTATAAGAATTACAGTAAGAGAAAACTCTCAAATCATTTATTTAAATACGAACATTTGAAGGCTGAAATAGATTATCTGGCCCACCTAATTTTCCTTTCTGAAGTGTGGCATGACCATATTCCACCCTCTGGGCAAATGGCAGACAGAGTTGGTCTGCAGAGTGAGGCACAGGTAG
Source organism: Microcebus murinus (assembly GCF_040939455.1). NCBI lineage: Eukaryota > Metazoa > Chordata > Mammalia > Primates > Cheirogaleidae > Microcebus > Microcebus murinus. Next base: position 51,751,219 of record NC_134111.1, on the reverse strand, counting down.
ATAGATGGCCCAGCTCACAGCCTGGGGCCTGACTGTACCGCACCTGCTGGCTCCAGGTCAGACTAGGGCCAACTGCATTCCTGTCCTCTAGCTTTATTGGAAGCAGGGAAAGGAAGGAGGAGGGGAGGAAGGGACAGGTTTTATTAAAGAAGAAAAAAAAGAAAAGGAGGAGGACGTGGAGATGTGCTTTTTTGCCTGTGTAACTACTAATAATGTTACTTGCTATTTTCAACCCAAAGTCCCGATTAAACAAGAGTGATTAACTCTGCTTTGGAAAGAGCTGGAAAGCTTCCCTGAAGAGGTGATATTTGCAATGGGTTTTGAAGGCTGAATAGGAGTTCATCATGCAGCTATAATGAAGAAGAACAGTATAGCAGAACAGGAAAGCAAGCCTGCCTCTAATGTTGACTGCAGGGATGAAGCAGGAGTTCAAAAAGAGACTCAGATGCCCTATATCTCAATATTTAAAAATCATACATCAATCTAATAAGCCATTAAATAAAATACAATCCACTTCTCTACCTTGACAAATTTGCTTTCACAGTGGTCTAGAAGGCCAAATTCAAATTTTGGATTTTAGCACTTTTTGGAGTTCCACACTGGAATGCAATGGTATGAGTTGAGTTGGTCCCTGTCACCTGCTGCTCCTCCCTGGGTGTGTCTTTCCTTCTTTCCCGACTCCCAGCTTTATCCTTTATTACAAGGGGCCTCCTGTGCCACATGTGGACACTCTGGTTTCATCGGCTTCGGGGCCACCCTCAGCTCCAGGAATGGTCCGGCTGGTAGTATGGCCTGCCCTCTGGAGGATGTACGTGGGAAAAGGCCAACACGGGCTCTTGAAACAAGGTTGGGTCATTTGGACAGGAAACTCTGGAGCTCTGGGTACTGGGAATATGGTCTAGAAGGGAATGAGCGGCCTCTGGCCAGGCACGCAGACCTGTTCCCATGGGCAGCTTGCCTGGTGGAGAAAGGGTGGCCAGAGGAAGGCAACAACAGGATCCCCTTAAAGCAGGAGTCCCCCTTGCCCAGGCCCAAGGATGAATTTACCAAAAAAAGTTCAATGATTGAAGTTGTGAAAGAACCTAGTGGATGTGAGAAATGTTAAGAAATTCAATGTGTCGAGACAATGGGTTAATTGTAGTAAGGATCAGGGAATAAAAGTAGGGCGAGATTGTGAAGGGCATGGTGAGCAGTGTGGCCTTTGTTTGGTGGGCAGTGGAAAATCTTAAGCATGAGAATGACATTACTAATTATTGCTTAGGAAGAAAAAGCTGGAGACAAATGGAGTCAGGGCAGTGGGAAAACCTTTTAGCATTATGGGAGTTTTTGCAAATGAGAGAAAGGCAGGGTGCCTGAATTCCAGCATAGAGGGTAAAGAGCAGATTCAAGAGACATTTCTAAGGTAGAATTGATGAGCTTTTATGTGAGAGCATCTAAGATAACTTTGGAATTTCCGTCTCAGAAGGCTGTGGGAATCGTAGTGCACTGACTAGGAGAAGGAGTTTAGGGCAAGGCACAGGTTGTAAAGTAGTGTTGGGCACATTTAGCTGGAGTCCCTATGACTGTAGCTCTAGCTGTCACATGATTGATAGTAGAAATTTTGGCCATAGAACTTTGAAATCTTCTGCATCCCAAATGCAAATCCAGGAAGAATGGTGTGGGAGCATATTGGAGAATTTCTTATGAGAGAGGTTTGCCTTCCCAATGCCTACATTTTATAGATGCCTGGTTGCTAATGAGAAGCTTTAGGATAATCATCCCATATTTTGAGGTCTGCTTCTGTTATTCATATGATAAACTCAGATCCACTTCCACTGGGCTAGAAAAAATAGCTCATGTAGCGGACAAAAACAACAATGATTTCTTTAGAGCAGCAACAGGGAAGTTGGGTGGGGGCATGTCTTTCACCAAGACCTTTGTAAGTAGGTCTCCTTTGGCATCTTGTTTGCCTTCTTTGATATTTTAGGAGGAGGCAGGCAGCTGATGCTTGTTGGCTCATTGGATTTCCCAAGTGTGTAAGGATAATTGAAACAAGGAGTAATTTTTTTCAGAATATGAATTCTAGATGGCAGAAAAAGTTCGGTAAGTGTATCTAGTATACATTAAATGTAACTGTATTCTCTGGAATTTAAGGGTGGAAATTTCAGAATATAACAAACCATTGTAAGTTGACTGTTTAGAAGCAAACCTATCATACTCTAGCTAATGCTCTGAATTGTTAATTTTTCAAAGAGCTTATTTCCCCAGATAAAATTTTCTTGTTCTTTTTCTCACCTTTTTGCTCGTAGCAATAGGATGGCATGTTGTTATTTTCCAAGTTGTGGGATTAATGCTCATTTTCTGGTTAATTAAAATCTTTTAAATAAAAACACTCCAAGTTCAGAGCATTACTGTACTCATTACCATTTCTGTAGTATCTTCGCAGCTCAGCTATTATGCCAGGCTGCAGTAATTTTAACACAGCCCTTTTATTCTGTTTGTCTTTATGGAAGACTTTTTGCTCATTACTGGATTGTCTCCTGACAGCCCAGAATACTCCCCCAGACTCTTCTTCTGAACTGTATGAAATCTGTTTTGCATCTGCGAGTGTCTGGGCCTTCCGGGATCAGGTAAGTGACTGAATTCAAAGATAATTAAAAATTTGGGGGTCCAGTTTGTTGACATGAAACCCTTTTCACTTGGTCTTGTATCTCCCACAGGCTTCATTTTTTGGTTTCAGAAGCTTTGTGGAATAGAATTGGCTTAATCCAGGGGCAAAAAAAAAGTGTTAAAATAATTGTATTTAAAATGTTACTTATGTATGCAATGTTACTTATGTATTCATCTTTAAAAATGTAATAAAATATGTTTCCTTGAGATAGTTATCACTTACTTTTGAAGATGTTCGCCTGGTGGGTGGGTCTGCTGTTATGTATTGAAAGCGGCCTTCCTTCTGCAAACCTTCATTGTCTGCTGCTGGGAGTTTCAATCCCTCCTCTCCCTGTCCGTTTCCTGCTGGCCCAAGCACCGCTCTATCGTGGCTTACTAGGTGGCGGCTGATTCTCGGGGCATTTTTCTAGGCTATGGGTTCAGCATGGGTGGGAGGACTCCTTTTGACAGCCTGGCCACCCCCCCCCCCTAACTTTGGTGCTTCGACTACACAGAAGAACCATTTCATGTTCAAATTCTTCTTCCCCAAAAGGTACATCCACTTTTTTTTTTTTTTTATTTATTTATTTTTTTTATTTATTTTTTTTTTTTGAGACAGAGTCTCACTTTGTTGTCCAGGCTAGAGTGAGTGCCGTGGCGTCAGCCTAGCTCACAGCAACCTCAAACTCCTGGGCTTGAGTGATCCTTCTGCCTCAGCCTCCCGAGTAGCTGGGACTACAGGCATGCGCCACCATGCCCGGCTAATTTTTTCTATATATATCAGTTGGCCAATTAATTTCTTTCTATTTATAGTAGAGACGGGGTCTCGCTCTTGCTCAGGCTGGTTTTGAACTCCTGACCTTGAGCAATCCGCCCGCCTCGGCCTCCCAAGAGCTAGGATTACAGGCGTGAGCCACAGCGCCCGGCCATACATCCACTTTTGAAGAAAGATGAATTTAGAATATTGCAGTGGGTTTCCTAATGGCAAATAGCTCTAAATATACACACAAAAAGATGTCTGTGGCAGTCAAAGTGGGGCAGGCCACCGGCTCTGGAATTTGGATTCCAACCCTCTGAAAGGCAAAGGCGGGGCTCCCCCACACAAACACTCTCTGCGTCTAATTGTACTTGAACCTGGAGGCCGCACACCTGCGGGCACACTCCTGTGCTGCTGGCCGGGGTTCACCAGGGGGCAGTTGTGACTCTGGAGCCCCCTCTCCGGCTCTCTTTCCAACAATAGCTCCTCGTCCCCATGAGGTGTTTCAGATGTGGCCCGGCCTGAAGGCAGGAGGGAGGGCACGTTGCTGAGGGAGAATCCCAGTGGCTGCTTGGCCCATATTTTCGCTGTTTCTAAACTCTTGTCATTTCTTTTCATTTGTCCACTCTACTGCAGACTCAGCCCCAGGCCTCCCCAGCTTCAGCTTCTTCTCTTTGTCACAGCCCAACTCTGTGACGATGTGATCATAAATAAAAAGTAAAATCCGACAAGACTAAGGTGTCTTTTTTCCTACCTTCCCACTTCGAGGGTAGTATCTTATAAATACCTGTTTCCTACCTGTCCCTCCCTCTTAAATCTCTCTTCACAGAGGGTTTTCCCTTGAAATTCTATTAATGACTCAACAAACGTTAGTATCGACCGCGTGTCAGCCTGAGAGAGCCCCTGGCTGTGCCGCAGTAAGGACACGGGCGTAGTTGGTGCCCTTCTGGAATCTGCAGTGCTAGAGCCACAGCAGTGCTGGGGGAAAGAGGAACGTCGTGTCCCCAGCCAAACCTGGAAAGAAAGCCCCTCCCTTCTGGCTGCCATCGCTGTGCAAGTGGTGGGGCCTGGAGGGAACGCAAGGTCGCAGGATCCTTTGGGTGCTGACTGTTTCTATGGGCTGGCAAAGAATTCTTGGAGCCCCTGGTCACACAGTTGTCTGAGAACCTGCTGGCCCTTGTACCGCTCATTTAAATTCACGCTCGATGAGGAGTCTCCAGCGCTTCACACGTCTCAGGACATGCAGAAAGTAAGTGCTCTCTGGAAGCCTGTGACAGTCCTCATCAAAGGCTGGTTCCCTCTGTCCAAGGGTGAGTTTTATGAGAGGGAGAATAACGCGTAACTAACCACATTTTATTCTTTGACATTCCAATTACATTAGCCAAGGCAGGCATTAGAGATCAATTGGCGGGCCAGCCCCGCGATGTGAGGGCTGAGAGGGGTGGGTCATTGAGGAGACGGCCCTGGGTGGCCACAGGGCAGTGCTGGGCGCCTCTGAACAGACGCTCTCTCTCTGTGAGCCTCAGCCCGTCGCTTCTAAAGTGCTGTCCCTTCATTACCTCCCTGCTGTTCTTTTCTGACGATCTGAGCCTGTCAATCTAGACCATTGCCTGGGTTGGAAACCCAGTTAACTAGGATTCATCTCGTCATTTCAAAAGGCGGTTTCTGTTTGTGAGCAAAATAAATGAGTGAGCTTCCGACCATGGGGCATTTTCATTGAAGTCCTATCAGCACCCAACTTAGGCTTAATCAATCTATTTCTAACTTAACCGGCCCAGGATCCAATGGATTTTGCCTTTTCTAGAGCAAACTAGCTGTGCTTTCCTTCTTTATCTTACAGCTGATTGACTATGGCATGGAGTTTAGTAGATTGTGGATCAAATAAATGAGAACCATAAAATTTCCTCCCCAGGGACTAGGTTTTGATTATTTCATTGACCCTAGAACAAGAAATGTGCCCTCTGGACCAAAAAAAACTCCACATGGCAAGCCAAGCCCAGATGCTCCTGCCCAGGACTTGTTCAATTACATTTATTAAAAGTAAAAAGGTAGGGGGAGCACCTTTTTGGAGAATTATCACATACCTTGATGGAAGAGGAACTGAGAGTAATAGTCAATGCCTAAAAATTTGATAATTCCTAGAAAGGTAGTGTCAATTTGGCACTCTGTCTGGGGTTCAGAAAGAATTCCAGGAATTACAATAGGACAGTTATGTCAAAATTACAGTGATAGTGAGGATATGCTATTATTTGAAAGTATCTAAAAGCCTTGTAATTAAATTACTACTGAAATTTAGTGCTTTCTAAATGGATGAACATCACATTAGAGAATGTAGAATTTAGCATACTATCTGTAAACATTTTTTTTCTGTTCCAGAACTTTCTGTGTACTGAATGCCTATTATGTGCCAAGATGTGCAAGAGGGAATGTGGTGGAATTGAAAGCATATGTTTGGTGGCTTAGCAGATCTAGGTCAGAAGTCTGCTTGCTACCTGTGCAGACATAGGCGAGTCATTTAGTTAGAATAAACCTACAAAGAGGGTAAAATAATATCACTTGCTTATAATAGAGACCCTTGGGAGTACTTGCCTAGCCATAACCTCACTTCTCAAAGATCTACCTTCTAAGCAAGGTGGGCTTCATGGGCTTGTGCTCTCTTCCATGCCATCCCAGGACTTAGAAGGGCCCTGCTCTTGGACAGTTCTGCTGTTATCATCTTGAAATTCTTAATAAATGTTGAATAAGGGGCCCTGAATTTGCATTTTGCACTGGGCCCTGCACATTATATGACTGGCCCTTCTCTATGCACAGGAGTGCCCTGGGCTGAGGGTGAGTCACTCAGAACAAATGTGGGGTGGAGCTGCACTTCCTGCCTTTGAGCCAAGAGATACACATGCTTCTCCCCAGCGATTTCCTCTTTGTGCTTAAGGTTACCTGAGTGGTTTCTGTAACTCACAATCAAACCTCCAGCAAGCTAACTTTGCTGGACAGGACACACACGTGACAGGTGATACAGGTGTATATCTCTGCTCTGGTACCTCACATGGATTTCAATCAAATCAAGAACGATTCCAGAAATCTTGTTCAGCCTGGACCTGCCTGGATCCTGTTAATGCAATTGGAAAGTCAAAGAATAAAATGTGGTTAGTAAAGTTATTTTCCTCCTATTGTCTATGGGACTGAGATGGACATCTGGCCCTAGACAGACTTATGTTGCAGCAACAGTCGCAAGTAATGTGTTTAAAGTTGCTTAAATGTTTAAGCTGAAGATGCCACATTAATCACATAATTTGGACTAATGTGAATATTTTTATAGGGTTATTAACATTTCAAAGATGTTAGGGCTGTTTTGGAATTTAAAATAATATTTATGGATTTGAGGAATACATAAAAAAAGTTAGTACAATTTCTTCTGGTTTGAAACTGTAAGGTGAAACAGTTGAAAGCAACAGAAAGAGTTAGAGGACAGAATAGAAAAGGTAATTCAAAAGGTAAGGAATAGAAGGTAAATACTAAAGAACTTGAAAAATGTTTATGTGTTAATAACTGTCCGAATGGAAAAGCTCAGAGTTGGCAAGTAAATGGAAAAGTATGGGAAATGAATGAAAGCAAGAAAACACCAAGAAACTGATATGTAGAACCTAGTATAGTTTATTTCTTGATGCATTATTAGTTTCTTTTATTCATTTATTCATTCGCTCATTCATTCTTTGTGCCCTGTGCTCTTCTAGGTGCTGGGGCCATGGTGCTAAACAAAATAAAGTCTATGTCTCCATAAAGTTTACTCTCTTGTGAGATTAGAAAGAGGTCGAAGGACCAAGAATTCGTGGACCTGAGGGAAGGGAAGGAAAATGGGAGGGAATAGTCCTTTAATAAGCATATCATTTTCTTCAGAGTATCTCCACTACTCACCAGGTGCCAAGTACCGTGCTGGGGGGTTGCCTTCATTCTCTCGTACAATGCGAGGTAGGTGGCATGTCCGGCGGACTATGCACAAGCGCGCGGAGGACATGGCTAACCGGAGCGCACAGAAGCCTTCCGCAGGGCGCCGCTGCTCAGCTCTGGCTGGCTGTTGCTGGGTGAGAGTGAGAGTTCACTACTGCCAGGTCTTTCATTTTTCAAAAGAGGCCTCAAATCCATTTTTAAATGTGAAATATGATTTTTTTTTAAATGTTGGATCAATGTAAAGTCTGTGCAGCACTTGTGAAATGACATATGTAAAAGATCATTATTGCTGTTTACAATAGCAAGAGATTTTAAACAACCCAAACGTCCATCAACAGCGGAACGTTTCAATAAATTGTGGTCCATCTTTTACACAACAACTCTGCAGCCTTAAACAGCAGCAAGGAAGCTCCTTATGTGCCAATATGAAACTGGCTTCACAAGATCATTAAATGAAAAAGGCTAGGTGTTCTACAATGTATATGACACCCGTTTGTGTGAAGGAAGGGGAAGAATCTATGTGTGTGTGTGAGTGTATATATATGCACACATGTACCTACTTGTCTGTATATGATAGACTATTTCTGAAAGTCTGTGTATGTGATAGACTGTGTGTTGTATGTGATGGACTATTTCTGTGTGTGTACACACACATACACATACATATCTAGACAGCTAGATAGATCAATGAATAAACTAGTTGTAGCATTAGTTGTCTCTGGGAAGGAAACTGAATGGCTGAGAGATGAGGTGGGAGGGAAGATTATTATTTTTTTTTTTACCTTATCCTCTTTTGTATCTTTTGAATTTTGAGCCATGCTTATATATTATTATTTTACCAAACAGAAGCTTTGTGAAGGGCCTGTGAACCATCAAGTTCCACCTCTGTAGAGCCCTCTTTATTTCTTCCTGGATGTCAGAAATCGTCTCATGAGTTTGTGGCATTACTGTGGTAGACCAAGGGAATTCAATCACTTTGGAGCAGGAACCGCTGGGTCCAGGACACACACGTGATAGGTGATACAGGTGTATATCACTGCTCTTCTACCTCATGTGGATTTCAATCAAGTCAAGAATGATTCCAGAAATCTTGTTCAGCCTGGACCTGCCTGGCCCCTGTAAGGGTAGGTTGAACCCCGAGTTGTTCCCCAAATGGCTTTGCTGGCTCTCAGGGATGTCCTCATCTCTGGGAAAACGTTAACCTGGGAAAGACACTCAGTCCCATTTCTTTTAAGATCATTATTTGGTTGGAGAAATTGGTATATTCGATTCCAGAAGTCCTTGCTCTTTTGGGGGGGTGTGGGGGTGTGGGAGTGTTTATTGGATCATGGAACAGTCGTTACAGTGTTAGCTCGAATTATTGTAACTCTAGCAGGACCTTCTTCACTGTCTTACCCTCCCAGAGGAAAACTTGGAGGACATAGAAAATCCATGCATCTTGGAATGTACGCAAGGCTAAAAGCTAATTCGGGCTTCCTCAGATCACAGCTCACACACTATTGGGTTGTTTCAGACCCTGCAATGGGCTGGTGTTTTGCTCATGTCTGCTGAGTCCCAGCCAGCCTGGCTGTCACAGCAGACCACCGATTGCCTGTCTGTTAGAATGGCATATGCCTGAAGGCAAGCCCCTGTGTCCTCTTCTAACTCAGCCTTTGCTCGGCAACCTCCCCTCTATTCTCTGTGGCTAAAAGATCTCAAGTGTCTGGCGGCTTGCGAAAAAGGCCATTTGTTGTGATCCCATTTGTCTTGCTTCTGGGTTCAATGCATGCCCTTCATAATAACCAGAGACAGCTATCTGCCAGAACATAGTGGACATTTCTTGATCTCTATATGGTCTGGGTTTATTTTAGGATCTTTACCATTTGGGGTGTGTGTTATCTCTAGCTTTTATTGCTAGGCCTGGTTGCTATTGACTCTTTTCTGGTTTTAAGATCTGCTTTTAATATCTTCTCTGTGCCCTGCCAGCTTCATCAGTCAAGGTTCCAGAAGGAAGCAGGATCCCATTCAGATGTCTGACTGGAGAGACTTGAATGAAGGGGCGCTTTGCAGAGCGGTGGGCGAGGTTAAGGGAACCTCCAGGGAGGCTGAGGCACCTGGAGAGGAGCAGCAGGGAGAAACTGTTACTAACTCCAGGCCCAAAGGTGCAAAGGGGTAATAGTTGCACTGGAGTTCATGAGAGTTTGAGCCAAAAAGGAGCCCCCCCCACACACACTGGAGCTATAACCAGGGAGGGGGTCCAACCCCTACCAAACCCTGGCATCAAAGCAGGGTGGGAATGAATGCTCCCCCGTCTCTCACCCTACCCTTTGCTAATTCTGTTAGTGCCTCCCATTGCCAAACCCACCCGGAAGCCAGATAGCAAGGAGGCCTCTGCAGGGCAGCCTGCAAGGACGAAAGACCGATCTGAGTGAGTCAGGATGGCAAATGGTGGCAATGAGCACAGCCAGCTGGGGACTGCCAATGCCTCTGCGGGACCATCACTGTGTCCAGAGGTGTCCAGAGTGGAACAGAAGGCACATGTACCTAGCCCATGGTATGGCGGTGAGGCGAGGATGCCGCCATTGTCCCGCCTTGCTAATATCCAGTCTTGGCACCCATTCCCACCGAGGAATTTTTCTACTTCTTCTTATGAACAATCTACCTACCTTCTACTTTAAAAATTTTTAATTCTTTTTTTTTTATATTTTAAAATTTGAATTACTAATAAAAGAAAAAGCCCTCAAGGTTGACAAGGACTAGGATTGACAGTACGATGGCTTTTAGAAATCCCTGTTGTCCATTTAAATTTTAATGTTTCTATCATTTGTTCCTCAGTGTAAATTAACAGCCATGGCAGTGTGTTGGGTTTCTTTTCTGAAGTCGAGACTTTAAATTTAATTCAATAGCCGAGATTTACGGCGCTTCTATATTTCACACGGCAGAATCAATAATGTGACTGAAGTGAAGAAGATAAAAATTTATGGTATCTTGCAATTTAATGGTTGAAAAGATGCAATTGGAGAGATCATAAATTGTGAAGGAGTTTATGCTTCATTGCTCCTGATTCAGTGCTTGCTGTTAGAACTTGATTTGTGGCTATTCACAAGGTGTGATTAATGATGTGATCGATGCTTGCTTCAGTGCAGTAAAGCAGTTGTAATGCTCTTCATTAGAATAAATAAAATAAATTGACTGAAGCTTTATAAAAACTGTGTAACATTTAAAATCTAAAATGTCAATTTTTTTTCCTGTTAGAATTTAGGTTTCTTCAGGCAGTTTCCACCTACATCACATCACTCATTGTCATTCTTTTTGGATATTATAGAAATCCATGTGGGTTTGGGTAAGCTTTATGCAAAGCTCACTGAAGGGGAAAAAAAAGAGTTGAATAGGACCCACGGAGCTGGGATATTGTGGTGGCGGTGCTTGCCATCCTCCTAATGTGCATTTTATCCTCCTTAAACACGGGAAGTTAAAAGAAATCGAGGCAGAAAATGACCCTTCTATTCACAGATTTGCTCACAAACAATAAAAGCGGATAGTTTTCATTTTTTAAGTGGGGTGGATACGCATGCATCTCCATTGCCGGGGCCGGTGAGGACACAGGCACACCCTTCAGACAACTTTGCTGTAATGCTGAGATTTTGCTTGGCATGCTTCTATTGTCTTTTCACTCCGGGTTCAGGGAAAAAAAGTGAGCCAACACAGAAGGAGCATGCAGTCTTGAAGCGTTTGCAAAGAATAAAGTAAGTCTACATCATGCCCTGAGGGCCTTGGTGGGTCACTTAGGCTGGGAAAAGTTGCCTTTTTACACGCACATCGAAATTCTTGCCAATTTGGGAAATTATTTATCACATTTGTAAACCAGCTGCCTTTGTTTCAATAACAATTACTGAAATTTATTACTGTCAATTACAGAAAACTTTTGGCATGTCCTGGAGAGGGGTACTTGTCTCCAGAGAATGAATACATTTGGTTGGGTCATTTTCTGCAATCAGCTCATCTTTTCTTAAATGCCAAACGTTGCAAACAAGTGACATGGTTAATTACATGGACTCAGATAGTTGTGACTGACTTATGGGTGCTCCAATCTCACTACTATTTGCGATTGTAGATTTACACCAGGCCCTGGAGGTGGCAATCCTTTATGATATGTTTCCTAGACTCAAGCGGATTCCCTTCGGATGACTCTGGAAAGGTTTGGCGTGGTGGCGGTTTTTGTTTTCTCTCCACGTAAGGGCCTTAAAATGGAAAAGAAGACGTGGGAGTGAACCTTCTTGTTTCTTGCCTTTGACCCCAAATTGATGTTATCTTTCTGTCACCCTGGGGTTCTGCAGGAGGATGGGGGGCGGGGAGGAATGCAGAGGGGCGCTCCATGCATGGCAGTTCTCAACTTGCTTCCCAGATTTTCCTTATTTCCCTCCATAGATCTTTAATTCATCCTGTATGTGCAGAATGGTGAAGCGTCTTGGTTTAGTAGAGACATAACTTCCAAAAATACTTCCAAGTCATCTGCACTAGGCAATCCTCGGTTGAATGAATTTCCTTTTGAGTTGGCATCTGGATGCTAAACAGGAAAGGGAGCTGCATTCCAATTTTGTAAAGGTTTACAATACTATGTGCATTTTGGGGGGGGGGGTCTTTCCTGAGTTACTTGGGGGTGTAGGCGCTGAAGGATGCAAATGAAAAAACACATTGATTAAAGATGACAAAGGAGAGAATAGGCAGAATCAGCAGAGCTTGAATGAAACAGAATCATTCATATTTGTGGGCGAGCTTTCTGGGTGCTAACACACATGGAGGGGTGGGTGGAAAATGAAGATGGTGTTATTCCATTGAGGACTGTTTCTAGAGTTGGGCGACGCAGCAAGCTGCTAGTGCTAAGCCCCATGAGGGCAGGGTTGTGTCTGACTTGTCCGTCGCCACCTACCCAGTCCAGAACCATGCCTGGCAGCTGCAGCAGGCACTCAGTAAATGTGTGCTTAATGGGACGAGGCAAGGCATACGTCTTTCTAAAGACTGCAGGCAGACCAAGCAACTGAGAAATTGTCAAGGGCCATCCCTGAAAACTTTAAAAGAGCCTGTTAGGATAGAGAGCATCTGAGGAAAACAGAAAGAGAAAAAAGGCAGCACAATCTTAAACAAGAGTCTGCGTGGTCTCAATGAACTACTGTACTTGTTTGGGTGCTGATGGCTCTGGCCTGGCTGCCAGTCAATATACACTGGCAGTTTGGGGGGAGAACAGAAGTAGGAGTCCCAAGCTTTTTTTTGAGTAGTGGAAATTGCAGCCTAAATACGTAAATAACTGAAGGGAACTTTTCCCTCAAATTGTGGGAAATAGATGAACCAGCCTCTCTGGGCCTGTCTTCTTCTCTGTGTTGAGGGCAGGGTGGGAGCAGGGGTGAGGTGCTCCCTGGGGTTTCTTTCAAGTCCACACTTGTTATGTTCCCACCTTCTCTGTGCACCCCCAGCCTGCCGGAGCCTGCTGCCCCAAAACACGTGCTTCCCTCTAAGGCTATTCCTCTTGGCTTCCCAAAGCATTGCCGACATTTGACAGTTCTCCAACCCGCTATGCTACATAACAAAATGGACTGGCGTTTACGTATGGGATTTTCAATGAGAAAAGAAAAACTGAACACAATGTCGGCTAGAAGCCCTTCCCAGAGTGGAGCAGACATGGTCCTCCGCGAGGAGGCTCATCTGCCACTCGTGCACCCTGCCTTCCCTCTGTCCCTTTCCTCCTCTGCACCTGGTCTGCCACCGTTGTGGGGGCCTTAGTCCATGTCCTCCCTCCCCAAGGACCTGCAGGAGAAGGCAAAACCGTACCAGTCTTGCTACAGCTCAGCCCGAGCCAAAATCAAACTTTCAACAACACGGGGTCCTGTCGTTCCTCCTTGCCCCAGATGTCTCCATTTCAGGACATGGTTTTGGCTTATCGTTTGTGTAGTCCATGGAAATGCTTTATTTTGTTTTTGTTTTACACCCTTCAAATAAGTGCACCCAGGCCCTCACGTTAAGCTTCCATCCCTAGTAATAAAAAGAACCAACAAAGCTTTTTTTTTTTGTTTTGAAGATATCAGAGATTCAGGATCAGTTTATTTTAAAGGACCAGAGATTTCTGACCTGCCTGCTGGTGAGGGGCCCACTCGAGGCACGGAGCTCTGGTCAGGGCACAGGGCAAGGCCTCTCTATCTGGCTTTCCCTGAGCGAATCCCAGCAGGCTGGCTGTTTCTGTGCTGCTTCAGAAAATCAGGACTTTGGTAGGTAGTTTTCATAAATTCTGTATTTTAAGTTTCTAGCCAGGTGTTGTGATAAAGAGAAGAGAAATACATATAGTTTGGTCTTGGGCTGTATTTCATGCTGTCTTTTGTTTAGATTGTGGTGGAGGAAAAAAGCAATTTCTTGATGGCTGATGTCTATGGGTATCCAGAAAGGAAATAGCTGCACTGCTGCTATCCGAACCTTTACCCTCCCTGCCATGTTTTGACGCGGGTAATTGCTCCAAGGTCAGGGAGTGTGATGTTAACCTGTCAAAGTAACTCAGGAGAAAAGATTGCTAGGCTCTCTGAAAATACAAAGTGCTATATAAATGCTTAATAATAAAAACACCTTGGTCACCAGATCATCTCTATTTTCTTTCTCTCTCTCTCCCCGCATTGAATTTTGCTTATAGTTGTACAGAATGTCACAGATATAATAACTTTGCAAAGCACTCCAATGTTTAGAAAACACTTTTCCATATGTGATCTCATTTGAAACTCATAACAGCTGGGGGATCTACGTTGCTTTATTGGACCCATTTTGCAGATGAGAAGACTGAGGGATAGTCAATAGCCATGGCCAGGCTGTGGCTGCCTGAGGGCCCAGGTAAGGCTCTCCAGCTCACCCATTCATGTTCCCCACCAGGCACAAATACAGCATTCATTGTTGGAAACCATAGTGTTATTCTGTGTAAAGCCCTTTTGTGGGATTAGAGAACAGAAATCCAGTCTGATACCTTTTATAAATCAAAGAAATTCTTCTGCACAGTTTTTCCGGAAGGTTCGAGCTGCCTCTCACACAAACAGCCGTTTTATCAAGCGATTTCTGGAAGAATATGTCAGTTCCTCTGAGGCCTGAGGTGATAGTTCACTGAGATTGCTGTCTTGCTTCCTTATAAAGTTGTCACTATTTAGGGGACAGGTAGGAGAGGAAGAAAGAGTCTTCTCCATTCAAAGATTCTCAAACTGGTTCTACTTTTGTTGTTTGAGCTCCCCGAACTTCTCACCTGCTGCCATGCCCAGGAGCTGTTTCGGTCAGTGTGATCGGGATTTGTCTGCTTCTAAGGGGGACAGCCCTTCCCTTTAACCGATCTGTGCTTGTGGTTGCCATGTTTTCTTGCACTGATGAAATAGAAGCTTTCTTTGTAAGTCTGTTCTCACTCTCCATTTATCTTGGAAATGAAATTGCAAGTTCATTTTCTTAGCACCCTTTACTACCTACACTTCCGTGAGCCCATTATGTAAGGCAAACTGGAGATATCTATCTCCTAAAATAACAGCTGGGTCAGGACTGCGAACAGCCACTGAGAATCCCTCCTTGCCCTGCTTTTTCTGGTGGCCAGCTGCTGTTTGGAGGGCAAAGGCCCACAGGAAGGCAGCCTCGGAGCGGCTGTGTACAAGTCCTGCAATAGCGCTGCTCTCATTAAGCCGTCCGGGCTCTGCTAAATGGCTGCAGGCCTGCTCAGGAAGCTGCTTAGAAGATTGCTGGGGGACTCCCGCTGTTACACTTAGTTGAGTTTCTTTCCTTTTTCTCCAAGTTATCCCCTTATTAGAGAATCCTGTAAAACCAGGAGGAAGGAGAGGCAAGTTTTCTGGCTAGCTTGTAGTCCTTCTGTCTCTCATTAAGGCCTCTCGCTTGGCGAATTCTCTGATGTGAACTTGTGAACTCAGTACTGCTTACTTCGCCATCATTGCAAAATCAGCACTTAAAGATATCAAGGACCCAACAGCAACCGGCTCTCAGGAGGCAGGAACAAAAGCACAGCCCCATTGTACTCTCCCGTCTACTTGTCACTTTTTTGCTGCTCACAGTTGATGGCATTTCAAGGAATAGGAATTGGACTATGGGATGCATTCTTACCCATCCTTGAGTTCCATGTATCATGGGTGAAGAGCACCTTTTTGGCTTCTGAAATGAATTCTGTGCACTTAGAAATAGGGAACTGGGTTTTACAAATCAGTGACGCTTTGAGTCCGTAGGAAAACCCTCAGGATTACAGCGTTGAACACAGTCAATATGGGGCAATAAAGAATAAAAGAAAAGGACTTCAGCTTAGGATAGTTCTGAGGGCCTAACTACTGTGGTGGTGGAAGTGGTTGGGGTTGTCCAGTGGGGCTGGAGGGTGGGGAAATACGTCACCTTTTGTTCACTCTGGCTCACGTGACCGGTCTTGGACATGCACCCTAGGTTCCATCCCTGTCTTTCCGATACAGCCTGTGGGACCAACCTGTTTCTATTATGATCATGAGGCCTGTTGCTGGTGACCCCTAAGTATAGGACAGGCCAAATGCAGCCTGCTGCCTGCTTTTGTAAATAAAGTTGTACTGGAACACAACCAGGCTCATCTGTTTAGGTATTGTCTACGGCTGCCCTCACACCACAACAGCAGAGCAGGGGCAAACCCTAAAATATTTATTCTCTGGTCCTTTACAGAAAAAAATTGCTGAGCACCAGAACAGGGGCTGTCAAAGGACAAGGTGTGCTTAGTAGATTTAGAATCAAGAGATGGGGGGTGTTACAGGTAGTATGACTTTGGAACAAATTGCCCCAAAACTTAGCAAATGGCATAAAACAACTGTTTCTTATACTCATGGGTTCTGGTGTTCAGAACAGGCCACAGTGAGGATTTTGTATCTCTGCTTCATGATGTGTAAGGTCCGAGCTGGAAGACTCAAACAGGGATGGGTTCAAAAAGTGGAGGCTCCTCAGACATCTCTCTCCGTGGTGTGTGTGTGTGTGTGTGTGTGTGTGTGTGTGTGTGTGTGTGTGTGAGAGAGAGAGAGAGAGAGAGACACACACACAGAACCTCATTCCTGTTTATGACCCAGCCCTAGAAGTCATGCAGTGCTACTTCTGTTATATTCTGTTGGTTGTAGTAGTTACAAAGTTCTGCCCAGGTTCAAGGGGAGACAGATGTAGACCACACTTCCTGATGGAGGAGTATCACTGTCTCATTTTAAGAAGAGGATATGGGAGTTTTGTATAGGTATACGTCTCTATCTTTGGAAAATCTGCCACGTGGAGTAAGATCCCTGACCCGGAGAGTCTCTGCCTTCAGACTACTTAGTCCTCCTCATTGTCTCTCTTCTGTTATCTACACATGCCTGCCCAGTTCAGGCCATCCTCTTCCTGGACATTCCCCCTGCTGGCTCCACTGGGCTCCTCATAGACCCCAACACATAGTGTTCTCTCT
Organism: Microcebus murinus; assembly: GCF_040939455.1. NCBI lineage: Eukaryota > Metazoa > Chordata > Mammalia > Primates > Cheirogaleidae > Microcebus > Microcebus murinus. The sequence continues at coordinate 51,734,456 of NC_134111.1, read as the reverse complement.
CAATTGGAGCCTCTTGCCCCAGTGTCATCTGCCCTTCTTTGGATTTATCTTCGACCAGTCACATCTTGTAAGGCCAAATTCAAGTTTCATCTTGTCTGTGAGCCCTTCCCCACCAGCCTGTCTCAAATGAACTCTGCTTCTCGTGGGTGCTGCCCATAGCATGAACGTGGCACTGAGCAATGCTGCCTTGTTCATGATGAGGAACCCTGGGTCCTACTTGTCTGCATTCCTCCTGTGCTTACTCGGCACCAGGTAAACATTTCTTAACGTTGATCTGCATAGCACAGGTTGAGTATCCATTGTTTGAAATGCTTGGGACCAGCAGGGGTTCAGATTTCAGATTTTTTGGGATTTAGGAATATTTACATATATATAATCTCTTAGGGATGAGACTCAAATCTAAACACAAAATTTATGCTTTATATGCACTCTATACATATAGACTGAAGGTAATTTGATACAATGTTTTAAGTAATTTTGTGCATGAAACGAAGTATGTGTACACTGAACCACCAGAAAGCAAAGGCGTCACTAAGTCACCCAATTAAGTGATCTGTGGTTATTGGGCATCACCATTGTTCCTGACTCTGAATTTATAGGCTACTGATGAGCAATCATTTGCTTGCACTTATTCACATGTAGATACTTAACAGTAAAAACTATGACACACAATTAATATGCTGAAAACATAATGTGTTCAGGGACGCTAGGCAGCACGGTAGCATCACCAGAATACCCGCATCCGCCGGTACGCAGCGGCAACCACAAACAGCAGCGCGCTTCCCGTCCCCACCTGCAGGGCTATGTTTTGGTTATAAGCCTATTGTGCACCGTATTTTATTTTATTTTTTTAGCTAAGAAGAAACATCAGAAGCAGTTGAAGGACCAGGATGTGGGTCCTCTAGGGATGAGGAGGCATTTGCTGGGTGGCTTTTAAAAGCCACGTATCCTCCAGAGTCATCTGCCTCATTGACGACCATTCATGTCCTAGGAGTTTCTCTTTGATTGTATACACTGCCATGATTTCTTGTTCTGTTATGAATGCATGCTGCTGTAGTCCTTCAAGAAATCCATCATGCATTTTCACCATGTCATCTATAGGCACTTTTTCTGCTGTGTTACATGTCATCTTCATCATCACTATTATCATGATCACCTTGATTTAGCACCATTATGACTCATTCACCATTGGTCAGTGATTGAACAACTGCAACCTGCTTATCAATGTCAAAAACTTCATAGATAGCTACTTCTAGATTACTAACAGATGCTGAAGGCATATTTTTTTTTTTTGCATGTGTAAGGAGGTCAGACATTATTTTTTCTCACTTAATATATGGAATCTGGCTGGGCGCGGTGGCTCATGCCTGTAATCCTAGCACTCTGGGAGGCCGAGGTGGGCAGATTGCTCAAGGTCAGGAGTTCGAAACCAGCCTGAGCAAGAGGGAGACCCCGTCTCTACTTTAAATAGAAAGAAATTAATTGGCCAACTAATATATATAGAAAAAATTAGGTTGGCATGGTGGTGCATGCCTGTAGTCCTAGCTACTTGGGAGGCTGAGACAGCAGGATTGCTTGAGCCCAGGAGTTTGAGGTTGCTGTGAGCTAGGCTGACTCCACAGCACTCACTCTAGCCTGGGCAACAAAGCTAGACTCTGTCTCATAAAAAAAAATAATAATACATGGAATCCTTCAAAGTCACCACCTTGTTCACCATGATCACTGAACATAGTCACAGCCCAGAGGTTGTGCCAGGCATATGCTACTGTTCCAACCATTGGTAACAACATATGCAGCATCCTTCATGCTAAACTTCTTTTGAAACCTTCTGCACCCACACCTCTGTTCATTACTGCTAGCACGCTGTTCAAGAAAGTGTTTTTATACTTACTCTTCATTCATTTAAGAACACCCTCGTCATATGGCTAAGTTAAAGAAGTCGCATTGGGAGAAAGTACGTGGCATCAATATTGTTTTTGGTGAGAATTTCAGCTGTAGGATGAGTAGAACTGTTGTCAAGGAATAACAGACTCTTACACTCATCATCCAGTCCAGCTTCCCTGCTGTGAGCATGAGGCACTGGTACAGAATGTTTGTGAAACCAATCAGAAAAGATGTCCCTGGTGAACTATGCCTTTTTGTTAGCATAATAATGGACTGTCAAGAAATTCACTCCTTGGAAATAACAAGGACACAAGCTTTTGCCTGCCACAGTAAGTGTACATTTATGTGTGCCTGCTGCGTTAGCACATTCCAACACAGTTATTCTGTCCTTGGCACCCTTAATTGCTATAGGGGCTGTCGCATCAGCTATAGTCTATGTTTTTCTGGGGCCATAACACCAAAACAGTGATGCTTCATCAGCATTGTAGACTTGTTCTGGTATCAGATTTTTATCAGTGATAAAACCTTGGCAAACTCGTCAGTAAATTTCTCCCTTTCTTCTTGATCAGCCAATGCTTTGTCACCACAAATTTTAAAAAATGGAATGCTATGTTTTTCTTAAATTCCTGCAACTAGCCTGTTGAATATTCATGGCTCCCTTCAGTTTTCAGTTCATCATGATCGATCTTTGCTTGTCTCATGATCAGCATACCATTAAGTAAGCTTGTGTTTACTGCAACACTCATGGATCCACTCTTTCCATACACAATCAAGATCTTCACGCTCAGCTTTAGGTAGTGTTTTTCTATTTTTCATTAACTTCTGCTTATCACTTTCAGCATAGAATTGAAACAGCTTATCCTTCTGTTTCTTTAGGGCAAATGTGGTGGTCATCCCAACACCACACTCTTCAACCTTTCACATTTACACTGCTGTCCAGTTTCTCCAACAGCCTGGCTTTCTGTGCTGCAGGTAGACACAAATGCTTCCTCTTTCTAAAAATCACTATTACCCATAAGGGTATCTTCAGGCCTTTTTGACATTTTCAACAATATCTTTACACCAGTAAGCAGAGAATAAGCAAAAAACTACAGTGAGTAATGCACGTAGGTGTTGGCCCATGTGGGGGATGTAGGGAGCCTACCATTGGTGCATCCGGCCTTCGCGTGTGCCATTTCGTTAGCTTTTGAGGACATGCTTGCACAGGGCAATCTAGGCATGCCTTGAAAAGATATATCCCAGCGGTGGAGGATGGGGAAGTCTTTTTTCCCTTGGGAATGCTGAACAAACTGTGTGTTGTGCACCTGTGCTTTGACTGTGGCCTGTCATGTGAGGTCAGGTGCAGACTTTCCCCTGTGGTGTTATGCTGGCACTCAAAACGTTTTGGAATTTGGAGCGTTTCAGATTTTGAATTTTTGGACTAGGCCTGCTCAAGCTGTACACTTTTTATTAAGTTTCTTATTGGTGAGCCTGATGCCAAATAATTATATAAACGCTTCAAACTTACATTTAAAATTTTTCTGGGTTTATTTGATATGAGTAAGAAATAAAATAGAGAGGCAGGTTGCCTCATTCATCTGAAAATTTTCAGATTCTGGTCAGAAGTAAATGTAAGATATATTTCATAAATAAGATACTAAACTTCTGCTTTACTGGCTAGTGCCTTTGCCTATTCCAATACTATAACATATATGTTTAGCACATAAAAGTCAAAGGGAAAGGACGTGGAAAAAGAAATGGGAATAAAGAGGGGTGGGACAGAATTTGTCTTACATGACTAAGAAAATCTTATACCCTACACTGGCTCTATTTTACTTTTTCTTGAAGAAAACAGCAAGGAAGCTCATTTAGGAGATTTCTTCACATGCCCTTCTAAACTTTTCTATTTAGGTGTGTTAGGGAAGCTGGGCCGAACATTTGCCAAAAGGCAGTTCTCATCTATGTTTGGGTCCTAAATGAACTAGTTTCCCTGGTTGCCTCGAATTCTTTTAGTTATTTTTCCAATAAAGTTGGCAATCATTGTATCCTGGAACATGGAGAAACATCTCTCCCTATACACACACACACAATCTATTTCTGTCTGGTTTGCCATTTCTGTGACTAGTATGTAATAGTTCCTCTCTAGATCACTGACAGTTCATTAAGGGGTTGCTCAATTTATTAGGAACCAATCATGCATTTATACATTCTTTTATCTGAAGTGCACTTTTAAATGTTAGACCATACACTAATCAAGTCGAACATGATAATGAGCGCACGTTCACATTGTTAAGGTAAATGACCCAATGCACTTAGAGCGAAGACATATTTGAACTACAATTTGCACTTTTCATCGCAGTATTGAACATTCCCAGCAAGGGTCAGGATGCCGTCGGCATCCGCCTTGGGAAGATTCGATCAGCTTCAACCTTACAGCCAGACCCTCCTCGCTGCCCTGTCACTTTGTTTTCCATTATGCTGTGAAAATACAGCAGGACAAAGATACAAAATTTCGGACAAACAAAAAAGAATTTTGTGGAATGGCAGAGTCAAGTTTTGATAATCTCTAAGTAGTGGAGAGAGGAGCAAATGGATCAATGGCCCTAAATAGTGAGAGTCAGAAAATAATGTAGATTTATGTTTGGAACACATTTTGGTGCACGCCTTTAAATTGAGTGGAATTTGCTTTAAAAACAATAGTGAAGCGACACGTCTAGAATCACTTGGAAGGAGCTGCGGGACTGTGTGTTTCCCCAGTTTGGGCTGCACTTGGCTCCACTCCTCCCTGTGTCGCGTGGCGTGCTGGGAATGACTGTCGAATGGCAGCTCCAAACTGAATGAGTTTGAACCAAGCTGCCACGAAAGAGGGGAGAGGGGAGTTACGGACTTAGTTTCTCTTCTGTCTTATAAACAATGTGCTGTGCAAGTATTTCAGGATATGTAGAAACACTCTGTATGTCAGAAATAATGCGTCCTTGCGTCAAAGTCCCCCAGTACAGACAAAGCTGAATGCAGAGATTCTCTGGGTGGAACAAGGTCCCACTGTCACATTACCGCTTGAATTTCCTGAAATCCAAAGAGAGTGGCGTATTTGCTGAAGGGTAGGAATACTGCGATTAAGCCTTTAAGGAAGTAGATACTGTCATTCTGACACCCGTGAAAGGAAATATGAAAGAAGGCATGCCAAGTCACGCTTCTTGCTGGGCATTCCATTCATACAAATGCTTAGGTTCCTATTACTCCCTTCCCGTGTTCTGGAAGAAAAGGATAGAATTTGACACCCTCCCCCCTTTTGCTTATTTGTATTATCGACAAACAGTTGAACAACCTTACATGGGAGTTTAAGTGTAAGTCGTATTTCTTGACATGCTGGTTTGAGTTGGTTTTACTGCATAAATGCTTATCAAACCAGGCAAAAAAGACAAAGAAAACTAGACTCTGTGTGTGTGTGTGTGTGTGTGTGTGTGTGTGTGAGAGAGAGAGAGAGAGAGAGAGAGAGAGAGAGAGAGAGAGAGAGAGAGAGAGAGAGAAAGGAAGGAAGGGAGAGAAAGGAGCGAGAGAGCATAGGATTCATTTTCACCCTAGGGAGCTCTGGAACTAGTCTCCTGCCTTGTCTCCTCGTTGTCATGTAATTACCATCACCAGGTAATACTTACCGAGCACCCTGGTGAGCTCAGCTCTGCTGACCATTTTGTACTTACTTAAAACATCCTAATCACTGCTCAGTAGAAGCTTATGAGCTGATGGAGAACCGACAGCGGGTCCAGACGAGGAGTGCCAAGCAGCTGTTGTTCAGGAAGAGCTATTGCCAGTTTGAGCTCTCTAGGTCTCGGTTTAGGGAATTGAACTATGGTCTCTAAGGCCTCTTGAATTCTAATATTCTATTACTTTAATTTATTATTTTCATTCTTATTTATGAATGAACCAAAAAAATTCTAAAATGAATCAAGGACATTATTGTAAAGTATGACATTTTTAAAATAGGTGCCTTTTCATATATGATCGCATCCCCATAACAACCCACAACTAGCTGTTGAAATTCTTATTAAGTTGATGAGAAAAAAGAGGCAGCCAAAGCCACCGGTGAGTGATGGAGCTGGGATGTCAGCTTTTGTGGGCTGGCTCCTGAGACTGTGGACGTGACCACTGAGCTAATCTGCCTCCCCAGTCCACCCAAACTGTCTTCTCTTGTGCATCTGTACGAAACGGCAGACAGTTGAAGTGCCCTGCCTTGGAGTGCTGCTCTTTCTTAGGGCTTTGAGACAGGGTATAAACATTTGATCTTCTCGTACCTCCTTATCATGGTTTCACCAGCCTTCAGCTTTAATACAAAATTGTCGTTTGTACAACTCTTTTGATTTCTGAAAATTGTCTAGGCCACTAAGTATGTCAGCTGTAATAATGTAACAGCTAATTCTTTTAAAAGCAGAAGACTGTATATCAGAATTGCCATTAATGATAAGTCAGACCTAGATCATCCATCCTTTATTATCTGGAAATTTATCATTACCTAGAAAATGATCTTGTTCTTTCCAAACTTTCAGCCACCAATTGGGCTTGTTTTCTACTTCTGGATATTTCATTGCAGTTGCTGCTTGGAAAATAATCAACCGCATTTATTTATGTGCATATTTCTGAAACTATAATAATGAGGTCGAACTGTCTTGGAAATTTCTGACAACTTGGTTTGCATGAAAGTCCATCAATTTTAGCCTTAAATTTTTTGTTCTTGATGAACTTTTGTAAAAAATCTTTGTTCTAGAATCAAAGATGTTCTTTATAATTCCTGCAAACTGTGTCTCCTGCTCCCATTGTTAATAAAATCACTAGCTTTCCTCTATCTTTCTGTTTCCTTTGTTCAACATTGTTCTCCTCTTTTTAATTTGTTACACATGCAATATGTGTCATTTTTGGAAAATCAGTAGCTGTAAACAAGCAAAGGAAGAAAAGGAGGATGAGAAGGGAAAAAAGAAAAAGGGGGAGATCAGAAAAATAAGCTGTTTGAACCTTTTTTGGTGTGTATGACCTCTCCCAACCACATAAATATGCACATATATTTTTACCCAAATGTCATACTTTTTAAAATAGCTTTATTGATGAGTAATTAGCATATAATAAATTCTGAATCCTTAAAATGTACAACTTAATGTGCAGACATGAGCATATGCCTGTGAAACCATCAGCACAATTGGGACAGTGAACATATCTGCCACCCCCGAAGTGACAGGTGTGATTGCCGGTCACAATCCCTCCTTCCCACCTCTCCCTCCTGCTCTCCCCCTCGTCATCCCTCTTTAGGCAACTGCAGATCTGCTTTAGAGTAGTTTAAATTTCCTGTAACTTTATATACATGGTATCATACATTATGTACTTTTTTTTATGTGGCTCTTTCCCTCAGCATAATTATTCTGAGATTCACCCATGTAATAGCATGGTACATAGTTTTTTCGTTTTGTTGCTGAATAGAATTCCATTGCATGGATAGAACAGTTTGTTATCCTTTTACCTGTTAAGAACATTTGATTTATTTCCTCTTTTGGCTATTATAAATCAGGTTCCCATGAACATTTGTGTTCAAGTCTTTGTAGGGACATAGTTTTATTTCTTTTCTTTTGTTTGCTTTTTTCTTTTCTTTTCTTTTTTTCTCCCTCTCTCCCCACCATCCCTCTTTCTCTCCCTCCCTCCCTTCCTTCCTTCCTTCCTTCCTTTCTTTCTTTCTTTCTTTCTTTCTTTCTTTCTTTCTTTCTTTCTTTCTTTCTTTCTTTCTTTCTTTCTTTCTTTCGCTGGGGTCTCACTCTGTCATCCAGGCTGGAGTTCAGTGGTGCAATCACAGTTCACTGCAGCCTTGAACTCCTGGGCTCAAGTGATCCTCCTGCCTCAGCCCCCTGAGTAGCTGGGATTACACAACTCATTTATTTAGCTACGCATAGTGGCTCATGCCTGTAATCCCAACTCTTAAAAAGAAAGGAAGAAGCATGTTCCATATGTACTTGAAAAGAGTATGTATTCTGCTGCTGTGGAGTTTCTTTAATGTCTATTAGGTCTGGTTGGTTGATAGTGTTGTTCAAAGATTCTATGGCTGGGCATGGTGGTGTACACCATAGTCCCAGCTACTCAGAAGGCTGAGGTGGGAGGATCACTTGAGCCCAGGAATTAGAGGCTGCAGTAAGCTATGATTGCACCACTGTACGCTAGCCTGGGCAATAGAGTGAGACCCTGTCTCAAAAAAAAAAAAAAAAAAAAAGAAAAGAAAAGAAAAGATACCTATATCCTTAATGATTTCCTGTTCACTTTTCTATTGATTGTCAAGAGAAGGCAGCTGAAATTTCTGGCTATAATTGCAGATTTTTTTCTATTTCTCTTTGACATTTTTTCAGTTTTTGCTTAATGTATTTTTCAGATATGTCATTAAGGGTATAAACATTTTGAGTTGTTATGTCCTTGTACCAATTTCTTTATTACTATGAAATGCCCTTTTTTATCCCTGGTAGTATTCTTTGCTCTAAAATTCACATTGTCTGATATTAAACATAACCACTTCAGTTTTCATTTGAATGAAATCAGCATATGTCTTTTCCTATACTTTAACTTTTACCCATTTGTGTTTTTATGTTTAAAACGCATTTCTTGTAGACAGGATATAGTTGTGTCTTGAGGTTTTTTTTTATACATTCAAACAATCTCTTCCTTTTAATTAGGGAATTAAGATCATTGCATTTCATGTGATTGCTGATATGGTTAGGTTTAAATCTATCATTTTGCTATTTCTTTTCTACTTGTATCTTTTCTATGTTGTTCCATGTGTCGTTCTCCTTTTTATCTTTTTCTGCCCTTTTGTGGATTGATTTTTTTCTTATTACATTTATCACCTTTATTGGCTTATCAGTTGGCTATAACTTCTTGGATTTTTAAAAAACATTTTAGTGTTTTCTTTTGGGGTTTGTAGTACACATCTTAACTCATCAGAGTCTACCTTCAACTGATACTAAACCATTTCATGTGTAGTATAAAAACCTTGCAGTTATATAGCTCCATCTCTCTTCTCTCAATCTTTGTTTAATTATTGCTATACATTTCACTGTAAGCAGTCATATGTCTTCTTTTCAAGAGATTTAAATAATAAAGAAAAAATACCTTATATATGCTAGTTAGCATTTCTGGTGCTTTTCATATCTATACAGATCCATATTTCCATCTGGAATCATTTTCCTTTTGCCTGAAGTGTGTGTGTTTTTTTTTTTTTCTTTTTCCTTCAGAGGCTTAGAAAACCCTGAAGTGTTTTTGAAGAAATATTTTTCATTGTATAAGTCTGCTGGTAATAAATTCTTTCAGATTTTATATGTTTGAAAATGTCTTTGTCACTTTTGAAAGATATTATTGCTGCAATATAGAACCTACATTGACAATTCTTTTTCTTTTAGTACATAAAGATGTTGCTCCACTGTCGTCTTGCTTGCATTGCACCTGCAGGAAATCTGCTGCCATGGTTCTCTGTTCGTTCGTAGCACGCCTTTTTTAAATTTTTTATTCTGGCTCCTTTTAAGAGTTTCTTTGTACCATTAGTTTTGAACAGTTTGATTATGATGGGCCTTGGTGTACTTTTCTTCTTGTTTCTTTGAGTACTTTGGGTTTGTTGAGTTTCTTGGATCTATGTGATTACAGTTTCAATCAAATGTGAAACATTTTTGGCCATCATTTCTTCAGATGTTTTTTCTGTACCCATCTTTTTCTCTTCTCTTTCAGGGACTCCATTTACATGTATATTGGGCTGTTTGAAGATGTCCACAGCTCACCAAAGCTCTGCTCATATTTTTAAAATTTTCTTTTTATTCCATGTTTTACTTTTGATAGTTTTTATTGCTACATCCTCAAATTCATTAATCGTTTCTTCTGCAATGTATACTCTGCCATTAATCCCATCCAGTGTAATTTTTTTTATCTTAGGCATTGTCTATATACTCACTAAAAGTTTAAGTGGGGTCTTTTTTATATCATCCATGTCTTAACTTTTTAAACATATGGATCAAAATTATAACAACTCTTTCAGTGTCTTTGTCTACCAATTCTAGCATCTGTCCCAGTTCTGGGTCAGCTTTGATTAATTGATTTTTCTCATCATAATGGATTGTATTTACTTTCGTTTTTGCAGGCCTGATAATTTTGATTAGATGCCAGCCATTCTGAATTTTACCTGCTGTGCACTGGGCATCTTTGTATTCTTCTAAATATTATTGAGCTTTGTCTGTGACATAGTTCAGTTACTCTGAACAATTTGATCTCTTTGGGACTTGCTTTTAAAGTTTATCAGGAAGGATTGAAGTAGTGCTCACTCAATTAATAGAGCTAATTATTCTCTACTGCTGAAGCAAGACCCTTTGGTATACTCTAACCAAGGCACTATGCATTGTGAGGTTTTTCCAGCCTGTCTTAGGGGAACAGGCACTATTCCTGGCCCTGCTTATGTGTCAGACACTGTTCTCCAATCCTTCTGAGTGGCCTCAGGTAGTTTCCTCATATGCATGCACTGACCAGACTCAGCTGAATACTCAAGGATGACCCCCTGCACATTTCCAGTTGTGCAGCTCTCACCTTTCAGGTGCTCTGTCCTGCACACTCTACCCACCTTAGTGTCCCTGTACTCTGTCTTCCACCTCTGCAACTCATAGAATTGGCTGGTCTCTGCCTGGATTTCTCCTCCTTGCACTTCAGTCCAGAAACTCTCAAGGTAGTAAGCTAAGAAGGTAGTAGGACTCACCTCATTTATTTTCCATTTCTGAGAGATCATTGTCCTTTGTTGACTGATGTACACATCATGTCTTAAAAATTGTTTTTCATATATTTTGTCCATTGTTTGGTTGTTTCTGGCAGGAGAGTAAATCTGGTTGCTATTACTCCATCTTGGCCAGAAGCAGAATTTCTCCTATTAAATATTTTAATTTAATTTTTTGACTCTAAAATATTTAAAGAATTTATTTTGACATCAGTACATAATTTTCACAGTATCATTTTAGATGTCTGTATAGTATTCCACCATTTGGGCAGACCAGAACTTTCTAAAACAACCTCTTAATCTTCGATATTTATATTAATTCTAATTTTTCTGTCATTACAAATGATATTGGATAAACATTCCTGGAGCTAAATATTTATAAACTTCCTTAATTACCTCCTGAGGAAAAAGTGCTAGAAATGAGTAGCAAAGTTGCACACATCTTTGCAAAGTTGGGTCAAAGTTGCACACATCTTTGATGAATTTTGTATATTTAGTCAAAATTCCCTCCAGAAACTTTGTATATTTTTTTTATTTTACTCATTTCCCTATTCCTTTGTTAATATAGCTAGTTTGTTCCCCTTTCCCTTGGTTTAGTCTTTTCCTTGATATTTTTAAATTACCTACTGCATTTTCTTATAAAATCCCACAATGTATGTTTTCTCACCAAAGGAAGAGAAAGCCATGTGGACTGAAGATAGGACACTATTCAGCCTGCTTTCATGACCCCAGAACTGTAGCAAACTCGTGTCAAGATCCTGCTGTCCCCAGCTGGTGTTTGCTCACGGGCATCGGCTCTCCCACGATTCTCCTTTCCAAGTTCAGGCTTTATGGCTCAGCTAAAGAAAAATGTCAGCACTCTGGGAAAACAGCAGGGTGGCTGGTATTTCTAGAGTGAGCAAGACATCGGAGCATGACAGGGACAGTGTCTGGTGCATCAGAAGACTCGCTTAGAGTGATTTTTTTTTCCTGTGACTCTTTCCTGTCTCCAGAATGTGCTATGTCTAAATTTCATATTGTAATTCTCTGGGTGAGACAGAGAAAACTGCAAGAGGCTCATGCCTCCCTCCCACTGGGGGAAAGACAATTCTTGGCAGCTGTTACAAAAAGAGGAGATCAAGAGTCACTAAGGGGAAAAATGTGGAAAGATCCTGGAATGAAGGACAGGGCCTCATTCACAGGCAACTCCTCCGGAAACTGAATTTTCTAAGTCCACAAATAAATGATAGTGTGGAAACACGGGCTAATTGCTGCTTTCTTTTTAAAAATTACAAAACTATTCTGTACTTATGGGAGATACTTTGTAAGGCTTGAAACTGCTTTAGTGATTATAATCAAAAACACATGGGTTCTAATTTTATTTACTTCTGTAACAATTGATGGAAAAATATCTGATGCATTTTCCTTATTCTTAGTTGCAAGGCATGTGTACCTGTTGGGCGTGGGAGGTTCTGAAACAGTCAGGACAGGATGTAGGGGGGCTGTGGCATGGAGGAGAACAGGTAAGAGCTGTCTTTAGAATCAGACAGACGTGGTTCTGACTCCCAGCTCTGTCTTTAGAGCTGTGTGACCTAGTACAAGTCACTTAACTTGTTCAAACCCCAGTTCTTTATCTGTAACATAACAAGAGTATTCCCATCAGAGCTCATTGGGAGGATTAAGAGAGATAATATAGAATGTCCGTAGAAGCCGGAAGTGTAGACGATATTCCTTTTTGCAGATTGAAGATGTCTTTGCTGACTTCTTGTCCCAGGATTATGGTCACCCTGCACGTGTGAGCACTTATCCCTTGGCATAGAGCAAGCACTCCATAAAATGCTACCTATTATTAGTAAGGTGGCAAAATGAATGCACCTTAGAATGAAGAGGTATTCTGCCTCTTTTTAGTAATGGGAATATAATTAGTTCTTTGGGGACTGCCAATGGAATTACTGGCAAATGATTTGTACATTAATATAAGAGAGGGAAAAAGTGATGCAAACCTCAGCCATGCTCTGGAAGGTGGCTGCTCCTTATGGGTGTTTAGTTCTGCAGGTCCTTGCTATGGATGGAGAAGGCAGCCCTTTTGTTTCCCTGAGACTTGCAGTGTGTCTGGAGTCAAGTTGGAGTGTAAGACTAGAGAGCGCTGAAGTCGTCTGGGAGATGCAGGGAGAGGCGTCCTTGGGGAAGAGGCAGTGGCAGTGAACAGAGGAGCTGGGAGGAAAGGGGCAGGGTGACTTCAGCTGACACTGAAGTATATCTGACGTCCATCCAGGACAGTTCACAGGTGCATCTCGGTGTCAATCCCTACTTTACAACCGAGCCAGGAGTGCGTGCTGCCAGTGAGTGCCAGATTGTAGATCCATAATGCAGGGGGCTGTAAACAGACCTAGCACGGGCTGTGATAGACCTTGGAATAGCATCTAGAGTGAAAATAAAGTTGTGGAAATGTCTTTGAAATCAGCTTCTCCATGATCAAGGGCAGTAGGAGGTTTAAAACCAAAGGTTTTGGATAGAAACACAGACAGAAAGCCAGGCAAAAAGGTCCCTGGAGGTTGGCAGGTAAACCAGATCCCCAGACAGATTAAACGTTGAAGGTTTTTTTGAAAGGACAACAGAGGATGTTGAAGGATTTGCTTGGTCTAATCAAAGATTCTCAAGGCTGTCCATTTCTTCAAGCAGAGTCTGCTACAGGCTAAGCTCATTCTGGGCGCCAGTGATGAGTCAAGTGGCCCCAAGCTCTCAGAAGTGAGTATTATCTCAGGAAACTGTGGGTAGGGCCTGGGAGGACATTCGGAATGGAGGCTGCACTGTGCCGTGCAAATGCTGCAGGAGGGGCTGCCTGAAGGAGGAAAAATGATGGAGAGTGATGGGGTCAGTGGACCCTCGTATTACCGGCTACCTGGTCTCAAGCCCCTCGGGGTCTGTGGCCAACTGCTTAACAGGACTGCAACAGATTCTGAATGATGAGTCCAAATTTTGACCATGCTCCATCAGAAAGGACCAGAAAACATTGCACATGTAGAGAGATTGGAAAGATCTTTGCAGAAAAGCACAGAAAGTTGGCATTGAATGGAGAAAGGAGGAAGCTCAGTAAGAGTAAGGGGTTCCTGGGTTTATTAGGAAAGAGATTATGCTCTAGAGCCCTGACTACTTACAGGACATGGGGGCCCACTGCATCCCCACTGTTAGAATAGTTAACTTGGGAGGGAACACAGGAGAAGCTGGGGCAAGAAGGAAGCATCACTTACGCTCATAGAACAGCCAGAATGAGCTTGGGGAGACAGAGCTGCCTTGGTGTGGCCAAGTAGGCCACGCCTCCCACCATCCCCTGCCCAGGCACTGGGTCAGGGACTATGCCCACATGTTGGCTACTGGTGTGAGATCACCAGCCAGACAGTCCTCATCACCAAGTTGTCATCAGTGGGAGGAGACTGAGCTTGCTCCTGAGATGCGCAGGCGTGCCGGCGCTGGCCAGTGTCCTGCCCAGTTCTGGAAGTGAGTGCTCACGGGGAAAGCTGATAGGAAATACCTTTGCACTCAATGACACAGAAACCCAACCTTCTGCTTGGGTAGAAAAGAGATATTTTTCTTGGCAAACTGTGTCCATGTAGAGAATCTAACACAGTTCATGAAAAAGCAACGTCCCTAAAAAGGATGAAGAAAGGAGAATAATGCCAGAGCCAGCCTGACCCTCTGAAAAAATTGGCCATCCTTAGGAACGTTTCTCTCCCATTTCTGTAAGCAGAACACTCTGAAGGCAAGATTACAGAGCACCAGCATCCTGTTTTCTTCCTCACTACGCCCCAAGCATGATAGAGTCAGAGACAGAATATGCTCTGGAAGTGGAAGATAAGGATGAAATCAGATTCTTATAAACGGTATCATTCATTCCTTTTTCTTTGGGTTTTGCCGTGGCCACGCTGTAGCCTGAATGGTTCAAGAAGAACAATCTTGAGTAGCTTTTCTTTCTTTTTCCAAATAGGCTTATTTATTACCAAGAAAAGAGAGCAGCCAAAAAGTACAACCTTATTTCCACCATAGCCTATTCTCAGACTTCCTTTTAAGGCCAATCAATGTGTTTTCAATAAAATTTCAAAACTATTCATACTTTTCCCCCCATATACTAACATGGTGATTGCAACCTACATGTCAATGGCTTGAATATTGTATTTCTTACTCTGACCTCTCTTCCGAGTCTGGGTCCCATTGCCCAGACAACAACTACACTTGTAATTTCAAAATTTTCTTAAACATAGTACTCCAAATTGAATTCTAGTTGCTACCCACACCTAAACTTGGACTTTTTTAGTATATATTATTTTAGTGAATAGCATGATTTTACACCAAGCAGCATAAACTAGAAATCAGGGAGCCACTTTTCCTACCCATCTCTCTAGCCTTCCTAAATAAACCTATCACTAAATCTTGAATTTAATTCTTTTTTTTTTTTTAATGAACATTCTTATCTCTATTAAATCGAGGAGAAAAACTCAGGCATGCCTGAAGCTTCTCCATTCTGCCTTCCCAACTCACAGATTTGTCGAGATGGGAATTCCATCCCAAGCCCAGCAAACTCTGGCAGGACACTCTGCTGGGACCCTCAGCCCCACTATTACAGTTTCAAAGTCCCTGGTGTTTGGACTACCATTCTGGCTTCGTTGCCATGCCTCCTTTTCAACCCCAGTTCTCCTTTCTTCAAAGCCAATAAAGATACTCTCATCGGCTAAGAAGGTGTGACCCCCGTTGAAATAAAAGCCAGAACTTTGATTCATCTAAATCAGTGGTGTTTTGGAAACTCTTAAGCACAAATGAATTATCAAAATGATGGCAGGGATGAGGGGTGTGTGTGTGTTACTGATATATAGTGACAGTGGGGACAGGATGTTTTAGCCCTGTACAATGAAAAGTTGCCAAACCTTCTGCTCCACTTTCAAATATTTCCTACTGAATATTTCCTACTCATACAGGTTATAAAAATCATATTTATGATCATATGAAACTAGAATTATAACCTTTCTAAAAATACATATACCCTTTTATGTATAAACATGAAGCAATTTATATAGTTTGAGTGATGCTCTATTTTTCAGGAATATGGTATAAACCAAGGGAAGGCTGTACTTTGTTTCATTTGGAACTTGATCAGAAGTTGCTCCCAGTTAAAACATGGCACCACCAGTTCCAACACAGCTGGTGGTATTTCCTGCGCCAGTGCAGCTCAGCAGGCCCTAGGTCTGTGTTTGCAGCTCTCTCTCGCATTCACGGGCGACTCTGCATCTGGTTGGTAGGAGTCCTCAGGCCTGAGCGTCTGGCTATTGAAATACACCTCATGTTATTATTCGTTACTTGCCTTTTACATGCTTTATGTTGTGGTTCGTCCGTTTTATGAGCTTGAAAAAAATTCTGTGTCTGGCTAGGTTGACTTTTCTTTTAAGATAGTAAAGGGCACATTATAAGAGACCCATTCGAAGAGGCATTGGCGCTGGTTTGATAGGGCTGAGACTGGCTGGCCAAGAACTTCTAGAAGGCCCATCAGGGTTCTTTACGGCTAGAAATGATTTGCTTTATCAGCAAGATAAAGCAAGATACCTTTATCAGCAAGACACCTTCTATTTACAAGAAGGTAATGGAAAGGCATTTACCCTTTTTCTTGGACTTCCTGTCTCTCCTCCTTCCCTCCCCCACTCCAAATTTGCATTGCTGCTCGCTGTTGCAAAATGGGACAACAGCTTTAGCAACTCAGTAAATGTCCTTGTTGGAATCAATGAACAGGCCTTGCTGATTTCCTGCCTCGGTCCTTTCATGACAAGAAGCAGTTTTCATGCTTTCCTCATCTATATTTCACCCCTTGTGTTGTGGCACCCGTGTGGGGGTCAAACAGCTGGACCGCAGCTGAGGGCATGAAGTTCACGCACTTTGAAAAATGTAGAAAATCTATATATTTGACAGGTAAGCTACCACCACCTCCTGATTTCCTGTGGGCTGATATAGATAATGGTACATTAAGGGATGCCTATATTTTGCTTCTCATTTGGAGCCTTTCAAACAAAACCATTGCTGCTTTTTAGTTTTACCCTCCTTGCCAGATTTAAATTTTATCTTTGATTTAAGCTAACATCCTACCTCATTTCTGCTAGTGCTATGACTATTTTGTGCAGCGTCTAGGAAGTGCCTGGTGAAATAAATAGGAATGTATATCTACAATTTCGGTTTCATAGAAATTGGTGCTTTTCTCCTGTTAAAACTATTGCCACAGTATTTACTCGGTTTTCCAATTATAATTTTGATCTTCATGGTAGAAGTTTAGATCTTGTGGCTGGAAAGGCAGATTTTCACCTCATTTCTCTTCATTTATGTCCATGTTGTATTATTTCAACATAATCACACTGGAGTCGAATGATTTATGTTTATAGTATGCCATTTATATTTGAAAATGTGCATATAGATATTGCAATAATTCTAATAACTGCATTTCACTCTATTCTCAGTGGCAGGAAAGTGTAATATTCCACCACATTGAGTTACAAAAGCTACATAATGTAATCTTACTGGAACATTTATTCAGCGCCTAATCTGTGCACTGTCAAAAATTTTTCATTGTTATTGGAAAATTAAGACTGTAACAAGCCTCGCATTGGTATATACGTAACTGTTTTACATTTCCAGTAGTTAAAGCTAACATAATAAATAATTCATTTTTCTGTCTTTGTTAGAGTAATGACTCAAAAAAAATCTAGGAGATTTACATTCATATTTGAGTTTTGCTAATTGCACAGAACCATAGCTTTCAAAAGAGGTTTAACATATGTTCTTATATCTCTTTTTGAGGCAGAGTGCCATACTACAGACAACCAAAGCTGTCTATGTGAGATATTCCAAGCATTTGCTCTTTGGGGCAGATGAAATCAATTACGCTGAGGAGGCTCCATTCTGGAGTTGGCAAAATAGATCTTGGGGTCTGACAAAGTTTCCAGGATATCAGAAGATCCTGTAGTGACTAACATCCCCTTCCAATGACTACACAATTGTTCTGGTTACTATCGCAGAGTAACGAGTTACCTCGTGGTTTCTGTGGGCCAGGAACGCAGGGAAGGGCTTGATCAGGCAGTTCTCTCTATAGATGCGGTTAGACAGTGGCCGGAATCCCCCACTCCCAGTGGGGCATCTGGGACGTCCAGGGGCTGGACAGGCATTCTCTCTCTCTCTCTGTGCCTGTGGCCCAAGGTGTCTTCACCTGCTCTCTCCCTGTGGACTAGCTTGGGCTTCCTCACAGCCTGGTGGCTTTGGGGCAAGTGGACTGCTTTTATTATGGCAGCTGAGGGGTCCAGTGTCAGTTTTGTAAGAACGAGGCAGAAGCTGCCTGCCTTTTCCAGTCTGGCTCAGAAATCACAAAAGTCACTTTTGCCTCATTGGTTGCAACCATGTCAAAAGCCTGCCCAAGTTCAAGGGGAGGGGACACAAACCATACTTCTGCACAGGAGGCGTGTCCATGACACAGGGTAGGAGAGGATGTGGCTGTGCACTTTGGCACCAGGCTCACAATCCCTCTCCACTGTGAAGCCCTGTGGCAGCTGCTTTTTCTTTTCTTTTCTTTTCTTTTTTTCTTTTTTTTTTCTTTTCTTTTCTTTTCTTTCCTTTCCTTTCCTTTCCTTTTTTTGTGTGTGTCCTATCCCACAGCAATATGGGAGCTGTTTTTGCACAGAGCTGAGAGCCTTTGCTTCTGCCACTCCAGCCCAAATGGCATTGAATGCATCCAAAAATGACAGCAAACTTCTGAAGAAGAGGCCTTCAGGCAGTTTACTATCTTTGGCAAAAGACCAGAACTCTGTGTCTGTGATCATGTGTAAGTGATCACACATGACATGGTGCAGCACCATCTTTCAATGGGGCTGAAATAGATTTTCCATAATTTTCTCTATGAATATTGATACCAATTTCATAGCAGTGAATAGATGTAATTGTGTGGAATGGGTTAGACAGAAATTTACAGAAAGTATGTAAAAATTAAATATGCCACATTTAAAAACAACTAATATCAATGTTCTGACACTTTCCCCTCTGTCCTGCATCATTCATTTATTCATCAAAAATACGGATGCATCCGTGTGCTAGTCACTGCGCTCAACGCACCTGGCTGCCCAGGATAAAATTGCGGGAGTTGTCTGATTCCTGATTGTTTCCATACCCTGAAAATCCTATTGAGACTTTAAAAAATAATGTCTGTATTAATTTGGAGTCTTTCAACTGCAAGTGTCAGAATTCAGTGGCTTGTATAACTTGGATAACCAGAGTGGCACAACTGGCTCCAGGAACCCCAGTGGGGTTGTCAGTTCTCTCCCTGTCCTCTTGTCTCTTGGTTCTGTCCTGCCTGTGGGTTGGCCTCATTCCCATCTGCCACCCATAGATTTCCCCAGCACTGAAGGCGGCAGCTGCTATCTTCCACCTCTGTGCCAGAAATGGCAAGGCTTCCGTTCCTCCTGTTCTAGACTCAGAATTCTATGGGCTTGGCTTGTGTTCTGTGCCACCACCCCGGAGGCAGTCCCTGAGGCCTTTGTAATGGGGATGGAACTGCCGGTGCAGAAGGAGAGGTGCTGTGCAGAGAACGCTCACAGCAGATGCAGTGGCTCTCAGACTCGCCTCTTCTTTCTGTTCGAATCGCTATGGCCTTGATGCCCGGGCTAGTCTTGCTGCCTCTGGCCTCACCTAACTGTGGTTCAGATTATATCCCATCAGTGGATTTGTCTCCTCAGCACGTCCCTTTAGCACGCCGCTCCTCTTCTTAGAAACCGTGCAAGAATCCCCTGTCCTCCGGGATGCAATCCCCACCTCGCGTGACAGCCAGCCTGGGGCCTTCGTCCCGCTGGAATCTGCCCACCTGCCAGCCTTCCCTCCCACCCCTTCCCTTCACACGCTCTCCTCAGCCCCACGCTCTGGTTCCCTCTCAGACTGCAATATTCCGGCCCCTGCGCCCTGCTCCCACTTTTCCTGACCCAGAAGGCCCAGCTTGCCTCCGTTTCTGAGTCTTACGTGTCACTAGAGATCCTCTCGAGTCCCTCCCTCTGCAGAAAGCCTCTCTGACCACCTCACACCAGAGAAAAGGGCGGGTCCTTAGTTCCCCAGCTAAATCCTATAATTTCACACACTTTCTCACAGAACTCATTTCCCCCTCTCTAATTTTGTTTGTTCTCTCTTCTTTTTTCTTTTTGACTCTTTATATTTGAGAAGTCTAACAAAGTGTCCATGAACAGGGCAGGAAAGGCCCACGTGTCAGGCCCTCCAGGGACTCCACGCAGAGCAAGCTCACTCCAGCCTTCATCACGGATTCTGTGAGAACATGAACGGATTCGTGGGGGAGGGAGGTTGCCCTTGACCTCATCTGCCGAGTGCCCTGGCAGGCTCCTTGGAGACAGCGGGTCTGGGTTGCGTGGGCAGCTCCAGCCCAGGGCGAGCCTGAGACACAGAACTAAGTAGCCGCGAGATCCAGAGGAGGGAAGCTCAGACAATTTTACCATAATTTCCTTTCAAAATGTGAAACAATGAAAGGTCAGGAAGGACATTTGACAAATGAAAGAGAATACGTTGTTAACAATTCTTCATTTAAGTTAGCAAACTTGGATAAGGGGTGCTTTGATGGATTTAAGTACTCCTTTGGAACATTTTCTTCTGCTATAACAATCCATTCCATTGTGTTACAAAGTAATTATAATCACCACTTAGCATCCCAAGTCAGAGCAGGAGAAAAGAAATATTAAGAGCGAGAAGTGTCAGAAGTATATGCTGGCTTTCTGCTTTTTAAGAACTAGAAAGCAACATCTCTTTATACTGTGAGCGTTTGCTCACAATACTGGTAGTGTGATTGTATTCGGAAGATGTGCCATAGAGAAGTTTAACGCTGAAAAGGAAAGGGCTCAGTGGAGGACCCACCTGGCAAAGGAAAGTGTCTCCCTGGTCAAGAGCAATTTGTGACGGAGGAAAACAGAGACACGAGCCTGGAGCCTCCGTTCAAAGAGCAATTTCACCACCAGGGAGGAGTCCTGGGAATCTCGCTTGGACAATGCTCCTGCCTTTGAGGGAGACGGGGTGGAAGGGCAGAAGCCAGGGCCAGGCCAGTGGCTTTCACAGACCTGGAAGGACAAGAGACCATGATTTGATACAACCAGAGAGCAAATTGTGGACCAATTCCACATTCTAGCGTAGGAATGAAGTTCCACGAAATGCCAGGGAAGAAAACAAAGGCACATGCACGCCAAGGTGTCACATCCATTGAGGAGGAAGGAAAAGTGTCTGTGGTTGTGGGGTAAACAAATGCTGTCTGCAGGCTGAGACTGACCAGAATGTGCCAGATCCTAGAGTACAGTTCTCACGCACGGAGTGTGTAGTCTAGATGTTTTCTCTGGTATAAACTTCTTGCATACAATTTCTGCAAAAGTATTTCCCCCATGTTCTGAGAATTAATAAAGCTAATAATTGGGGGCAGGATTCATGAAAGATAGCACAGAGAATGGAGCCCAGCAGCAATCCATTGTGGAATAGAAGCGATACCCTGGGGATCTAGCCCAGGCAGGTCTGGAAGGCACATGTGAGTTACATGGAAAGGTGGCCCAGACTCCCACATCACACACCTCATTGCACCTGAACTTTGCCTTCAGTTCACACATATGTGCTCTTGAGAACCACCTTTAGCCAAATAAAAAAAGGGGAAAGAGCTTAGGCAGACTTGCTGGCACACTGGCATTGCATTTGTGCTGGCAGAGCGGACAGCTGCTGCATTGCAGCCTCGCTCGGGGGCTCTGAAGGACTGCAGGGCTGTTCTAGTGTACAGAGATCCCAGCAGCTGTGTGGCTGTTCACTTCTAATGAGTGCAGGTTATAAATGGACTCCTGGTCAGTGGCAATGGTCAGGTTGGGTGGCCAGAAGCCTGTAAGGAATAAGATTGCAGTATCGGAGAGAGAAAATGCCACAGAAGAGGTTTGGGATGAGTCTACGGGATCCCTGTGCTCATGGAAAAACACCACAGAGGAGGCTCTCAGCATGTAGGTGGACAGTAGGGCTCTTCATGCGACCTTCAGCCGGATCTGTTCTCTGTCACCCTGGTGCCAGGGAGTGCAGTAAAGGTTCCAGGAAACTTGAAGCTGTGACTACTACCAGCTTACTTTGGACTCCTCAGGCCAGGAAAGCAGCAGGCGAAAAAAGGAGCTACTTACGGTGTTGGAGAGAGCATTCAACTTTAACAGTTCATCCTCATCTTCATCACATGGGCCAGACCTGAACTGAAAGAAAGGAGAAGCTTTCAACCAGATTTGATTGAATAGACACATGAGTCTAGATTAACTTATCCCTGAAAATTATCCCATCTACATGAGTCTCTTGTCTTGAAAACCTAGGGGATACTTCTGAGATGGCATTAAGGTTGGAAAATTGTGAAGGTTATGGTTGGAGAAAAATAAAGCCATTTTCTGTTTGTATGTCATCTAGTTAAGCCTTTTCAACAAGGCAGTTATAAGCATATGATTCAGGAACATGGAGGAAAATCTCAAAAGAAACACCTAGAAGACAAAAAAGAGTTTATCTCCAGGGAGCATGATTTGGAGTTAGAGAAGAATTATTTTTTTTCCATTATGATCTTTGTGGTACTATATGATTTTGAAAACTGCATCCACATGAGACTTTGATGAAAATAAAATTTTATTTAAAGAAAGCATAAACTCTTATGTGAAAAGGAGCCGCGGGAAGAGTTGACATTAAGAATATGAAAACACAGAATGGTCCTGTACTTAAAATTATAGAACATAATTTTTGAACAATATAGCCCTTGCTATGGTTTGAATGTCCCCTCCAAAACTCATTGAAGTTTACTTGCCAATATGATGATATTGAAAGGTGGGGCCTTTAAGAGGTGATTAGGCCACAGGGACTCTACTCTCATCAATGGATGAATACAACTATTGAGGGAAGGGGTTAATTATCTCATGAGTGGGCTCCTGAAAAAAAAGGATGAGTTCAGCCCAATTTTCTCTCTCTGTCCCATGCACTTGCTTCTGCCTTCTGCCCTTCTGCCATGGGATGATCCTTGCCAGATACCATCACCAAGCTCTTGGACTTCCAAACCTCCAGAACAGCAACTCAAATAAACTGTTCTTTATAAATTACCCAGTCTGTGGTGTTCTGTCATAGCAGCAGAAAATGGACTAAGATAGCCCTAGTCTAGGTTTCTTCATCTAGAAATACATGGATTTGTAATCGTCATGTGAACTTCAAGGGTACATGAATGTCCTTGATTTTCTATACACAATGTTGTATACATATGTGTTGTTAGGGAAAGGAGGAGATCTTTAGCCTTCGTCAGATTCTTAAAATTCAAAAAATGAATAAGAATGAAACTGATGTCATTTGTACAAAATAACAACAAAGGAATTTATACATTTTTGTGAAGGAATGTGTATATTTGATAAAAATAACTGGAACTATACTCTGCAACATGCTGTATACCAGGGATCCTCAAACTTTTTAAACAGAGGGTCAGTTCACTGTCCCTCAGACCTTTGGAGGGCCGGACTATAGTTTAAAAAAAACTATGAACAAATTCCTATGCACACTGCACATATCTTATTTTGAAGTAAAAAAAACAAATGGGCAAAAACACCCGCATGTGGCCCACGGGCCATAGTTTGAGGATGCCTGCTGTATACAGTAGTTACTCCTCAAGGGATCAGTGGAACTGGGTGGGAATCAATGCGGGCTTTTACTTTATACATATTGCTTGGATTTTTTGAATGATGAGAATATACCAGACCTTATTTATTATGTTAAAATTTTTATATGACTAATCTCCTTGGTTCTTTTCACTTTATAGTTGACAAAATGAGTTTCAGAGTCATTACCTAATGGTCCAAGTCGCACATGTTATTGGCAGAGGTGAGACAAGAAGAGTTCTCCTGCATCCTAGGCCCAAGATCCTCCAGTGTCCCCAGGGCATTCTGAGCTGGTTTAAGGGGTGCTCTACCACCTTTTGGGTCAATCCCTCTGCCAGGCACAGTTTAAACTATTAAGCTGCATTATATTTGCACATGCACATACAGTTATACAGGCAAAATAGTCTTACAAATATAACAATGTCATCACCACTTTTTATACAAAAGAAATTGATTCATGCAGATTTCAGGGTGAGAGACATTCCAGAGCTTTTGATGTTTGAACTCTTCCTATTTTACTAAATCATGTTGCCTGTTCAGTATGAGGAGTACCTCTAAAATATAACTGCGGAGGGTCAGAAACTGCTAACAGGCAACACTCTCTTGAGTAATGAAGAATAGGGACTCTGGAGTCAGATGACCAGCTTTGAATCCTTCTACCACTTACTTGCTGTGTGACTTGTGCCAAGTCTTTTAACCTCTCTGAGCCTCAGTTTTCTCATCTATAAAATGGGATTATAATTATAATAATATCACTTCTTAGGATTATTGCAATAATCTGTAGAAGCATTTAGCTCTGTGCCTGGCATAATTCAATGTTAGCTGTTATTTTTCTTACTAGGTGATTCTCAAAAGATCCCCTTTTTAGGTACAGGACCTCTTATTCAAAAACAGGGACTCTGTGAGTAGAAATGGGGAGTGCCAGGGAACACCTGCTCAGATGAAATTTAAGACTGTGTGTTCCTGATTAATGGCAGGGTGTCAAAGAGGAACATTTCAGGGAGAAACCCCTCCCTGCTGTCCTCTTCCCATCATGGCCAGTTCCCCCGTGGACAGGTCTCTTGTTGCTCACTCACCTTATAATGTCACGGGGGAGGGGGAAGAAAGACATAACAGATGCTGAACCTCCCAAGAGCAGCTGAAGGGACAAGGAAAACTTTAAATTCTCTTCCAATCAAAATCAATGGTTCTACATTTATTAGAGGGGCACACTCCAAGATACCCTTCCAACCCTATCAGCCTCTTCAGAGCGGTGACAATCACATGCCTTCCTGCCACAGAGGTTTTTCAACTTCAGGGTGTGCCAGTAAAATTGGAGGTTCCTGGGCTGTGTCCCTTGAAATTTTTGATTCAGTAACCTAGCATGGCTACTGAATTCCTCAGTGTGCATTTTGACCACCTGCTTCAGAATCACCTGTGGGTTTAGAAGTGTAGCATCCTGAGTGATCCTGATACACATATGTGAGAACCACTGGAAAAGACCCTTGTGGACTTGGCCTCTTCTGAGGCAGATTAAATAGGCAACAAGGTTACAAGGAGGCATTGTGCCGCAACAACCTAGGTGCAGAGGGAACGGGATTATAGCAATCCCTCCATAGCCTTGACCAGTGGGGGTCAACTCTCAGAGGCTAAAATACCGGTCTATTCTTCACTGCTGGAGTCTGATTGTCTATTCTTCACTGTAGGAGTCTGATTTAGAAACTCCAAGTTACAATCTTCATTCCCTCCTTGAACAATCAGACCATTGATCCAAGAGATTCTTTATGGTGTTGATTTATCAAATAAGTCACATCAATCTAGGATTAGCCCAGTCAAGAATCATGTGTTATTTATCGATAACTTTAGTTAAGGAGAGCTCATAAAAATTTCAATACTTGCCTAACACAAGCAGAGGGTAACATTTTTATGATGCAATAAACTTTCATCCTCAGCATGGCAGATAAGCTTGCCTGAGTGCTAACGGATCCTTGCAGTGTTCAAATTTGTACTGTTCAACATTTCGAATAAAATTACCATAGTGAAAACCTTTTTGCACAGGCTAATGAGACTTTAAGTGAGATCAACCAGGAGGCAGATCCAATCACTTACATAAGGATTAGTACATAACTCAGGACTCTCTGGTTTAAAAAACAGACTGTTCAATAAGAAAAACACCAACAATCCAATAGCAAGATGAGCATGGCATTTGAAAAAAATGCTCATCTTCACTCATAATAAAAGAAATTTAAACTTCAAGCAACCATTTTTTACCTCTCAGACTGGTAAATGTCAAGAAGTATGAAGGCAAGAGTCTTGTATGTTGTTGCTGAGAACATAAATTAAAAGAAAGCTTTTGGAAGGAAGTTTGACAATTTCTATAAAAAATTTAAGTGTGATGAAATAGACTCAGCAAAGTTGCTTTTAGGAATTTTTTATTCTTTTAGGATGTATTTACAGTGATAACTGCTGTAGCATTTGTGTTGCTTACAATTGCAAATATCTGGAAACAATCCAAATGCTCATGGGTAGGCTACTGGTTAAATACACTTTTGTATTTTGACAGAACAGTATTCAGCCACTAAATACAAAGAGCTACATCTCAACAGACTAATATAGAAAATGTTCCAAGATCTATAGTTAAGTGGTGGACACTAAAAGTTACCAAAATGTTGCAGGCACTGTTCTAAATCTTTTACATCTATTGATTAAAACCCTGAATCAAATGAAGTAGTACCATTAATAGCCCGGTTTCTGTGATAAGGAAACTCA
The DNA here is from genome assembly GCF_040939455.1 of Microcebus murinus. NCBI lineage: Eukaryota > Metazoa > Chordata > Mammalia > Primates > Cheirogaleidae > Microcebus > Microcebus murinus. Next base: position 51,708,401 of record NC_134111.1, on the reverse strand, counting down.
GGCCCAGAGAGGTTAAGAAACTTGCCCAAGGTCATATAGCTCCTATACAGCAGAGCCAGGATTTGAACCCAAACTCTAGAGTCCAGAGTTCAGGCTTTTAATCACCAAGATGTGTATAGTATGCTGCCCTTAGTGCAAAAAACATATTTGCCTCTACACATGCACACAAGAGTAAACTTCTATATGCAGAGAATCTCTCCTGCAGGACAAATGTGAAAACAATAACTCAGGTTGTCTTTGGGATGATGAATTAGTGTCTACAGGTCAGTAGGAGGGAGGTGCTTGAACTGTGTTTCACCCTTCAGATTTTTTATTTGGGTTTGGGCATATATTCATATAATCTTCCTCGGTCCACCAGTTCCCACTAAGAAACAAACAATCAGATAGCAACATTAATAACAGATCACAACCTGTACCATGTAGGTCACAGAAATTGGGGTGATTCTAAGGTGGGGTGCAGGGACTGAGGGATTTGGTATCTTCACACTTCCAATCCTTCTTTTATTAAAATAAGGACTTTTATAGACAGAATTAATATTGTGTTTGCCATAGGTTATGGACAGCTGGAGGATTCTGATTTTTATCTTCATTGTTTTTCCCTGGTGAGGGATTAAATCTTCCTTGAGACTGTTTATTTTCAAGCATAGACCATTTTCCTATTAGTCTCCCTCAGGTGGATCCCAGATTGAGCATGGAAATCCCAGAGGGAGATTTACTGAAGCTCCAAGGACATTTATGGGAAGCGTTAGAGGCCAATGTGGTGGTTTGGAAGCTCTGATTCCATCAAACGTCTGTTTTACCCATGTTAAGCTTTGGTGCTTGTATAAACAAAAATGTAAGATTAAGCAAACCGTGTACCTAAGCAAATGCAACCAGGTATAGAGCTTCCACAGCCACACAAAGGAATGGTAGGGCAAACCAGGTCATCCAATAGTCATTGGGGAAGAAGAGCCGATTGTTCCAAACCTGCTGAGTTGAGAGAATACCAGTTTTCTTTGGTCTCAGATATCAGCACTGAAGCTTCAGCTTCCTCAAGGGTGTGCTCGCCAGTGTTTTTCACTCAAGCTGCAAGCCAGGAAGAGGATCTGCCTCAGCTGCTCTCCCCAAAGGCTGGACAACACCATCAGCAGCAGGTATTGCCCCACCCCTCACCTGAAACCAGGGCTCTATCTGGAGCCTCTAAGTTCCTAAGAAGGGAAAACCTGAAAACCTACAGGAGGCGTAAACTGGTTCTGCGTTTGTCTGATTGCAACTGAGAGAGAGAGAAGCATTCTGGGGCTTCACTTCTCTACAAGATGTTTCTCAACGACCTTTTCAGAGTAAACTCTCAGAGGTAATCAGAAACTTTGTGGTGACCCTGGAACATTTCAGTCCCGTGGGGAAGTGGCCCCTGCCTAAAGACACAGGGCCACTAGATTTACCCTCTCGGTAAATCCAGGGGAAACCTCTTGGGAGTCCAGGAGAACATGGGCTATAAATACACAAAAGACTGGCCTTGCTTATTGAAATGTGCTCACCACCTTCCCTCCTGCAAGTGAATCCATGTGTATTTTTGTAGCAATCTGCCAGCCATTGCCATATCTTCCATCAACCACTTGCTCGCCTAACCTTATTCTAATCTCTGCCTCTTATTTCTGGTATGGGTTCCATTTTTCTGGAGCCTCCTTGGTGTCTTGTTAGTACCTCTAATTGCAGCTGACCATATCTGAGACCACCAGGTAGCAGCTTGTGTTGGTGGTGAAGTGAGTGTAGACTCTGGAGTCAGATGCCTGGGTTTAAAGCTTGTTTCTACCATGTATCATCTGGGTGACCCAGGGCCAATTTCTTCATCTCTCCCTGCCTCAGTTTCTTTATATGCTTTATCTGTAAAATGGGGGTGTCATAGCACCTATGTCATAGAATTGATTTAAGAGTGTAAATGAAATAATGTATATCGTTGACAGCACTTTTTCATTTTGGATTTACATGAAGAGGAGGTAAAGCATCAGTAGATGTTTTAAAACAGGAGGAAGACATTCTTTGTAGTAAGAGTTAACGCTGGCTTGGATTACTAAGAAAAGGCATGGAATTAACTTGGAATAGAATCTTCTCTTGAGATAATTTAGGTGCTTTAACTTGGTGATAGTCAATGCAATGAATGACCTCTCACTCTCCCTTCTAGATTCTCATCTATCTCTTGACTGCTTAGAGGCTGTATGGTGGGGTCAGAAGAAGCCCAAAGTCTTGCTGTCTTGGCAGTGGGAAGCCAGAAGTTCTATGAGCTAATAATCTCCCAAATGTGCCACTTAACGACCGTCGGCTGAAGGGTAGGGACAAGAAGACAGCTTGAGAACCGCGCCCCTCTTCTGCTCCATCCTTATGTTTCTGTTGCACAAATGCAGCAAAATGAGTAGCAATATTTTCATTGAAAACATGCCTCATGCAAATCAGTTTGGTAAATATGGAATTTAGCCTTTATAAAAGAGCACCTGTTCTCCCCCCCCCAATTCCTCCATTTAATTTTTGCATTCAGATGTGCTCTGCTCTTGCGTAAGCCTAGTCCCATACACTACTGCGAGAACAGACTTGCTAGTTTTGAATCCAGTCGAACACATACCCCTATTTTCCAAGAAAAATCTTCTCTAAAAATTAGAGGCACCTGCATGTTGGTTTTCTAGTGGGCCTGAAGAATGTTTCCACAGTAGACAGACACATTGACATTTTTAAAACACGAGAACATTCAGAGTTGATACGGACTCTCTGTGGATGAGGAGAGGACAGCAGGGCAGAGAGAAGGGGCATTCATTCCTGGGCTACCCAAGCCCTCAGTGCCCGGAAGTGGTTCTGATCTCCCCTCTGTGGTGTGGTCATTGTTGGGTTAACTGCTCTTCTCTACTTAGGAGCTGGGATTTTAACCCAGTTGTGGCTTGTTCTGGGTGGTTTCCTTTTTCCCTCACCATCAGAGGGATATTTTAAAATCACAAACAGAACCTGGGGAGAGGAGGCCCAATTTGACACCTTTGAACCTTGATGGGGCCACTTTATAGATTCAGATTTAGAGGGATTGTTGGGTGGGGATTTGCAACCCAGGAGAGCCTTTTAGTGCCTTTCATAGAGGGACACAGAATCAGAGTTTCCTGAAATGGCGTTTTTTGTGTGAGACCTGTCAATAGAAATATCAAACTGTGAATATACAATTGAACTTTATTATCCCCTTTGATTTTGTAACTACATAGGTATGACAGACAGAAGCTGATTTTAAAAGAAACTCACAATTGCCAGCGTGTCCCTTGTATGAATCCCACGGCTGGAAGTTTTTCTGTAAATCGGCATCTTCAGGTAGGGGCTGTGCAGGTGCCTCCCACTGACTCTTGAGATACGTTTTAATTAAGGAACATGACATCTCTTGGCTTTCTGCTACAGAGAGGAAGTGCCCTTGTGTTCTGAAATGCGGCCCTAGAGATGCCATTGTGAGGCTCCATATTTACCCTGCACAACTTTCATTTCAAAGATTCTTATTTTGTGAGCCAAAGGGTTTTTTTTTTCTTTTCTTTCTTTCTTTCTTTTCTTTTTTTTTTTTTTTCCTTTCTGGTTATCCCTGAAATGGACTGAACCTGAAATTCAAGAGTCAAGCTGTGTTCTTTCTGCCTCTGACATCGTTAGAAAGCCAAAAGGTGGGAGCTGGCCTTCAAACGGTTGGCCTCAAAATGAAAATCTTACCCCACTGAGGGATTCAGAGAGTTGGAGCCAAGGTCTCCTCTCACCTGCAGTATCAGGAGGTCAAACCAGAGGACCATACTCTTCCTGGTGCTCTCAGTGGCTTAAAGTGACAGGAAGTATGGCTCCTCACACAGCCCATGCTCCACATTAGTGGTCTAATTCTTTCCTCCCCTAAGCCTACATCCTGGTAAAAGAGAATTTCACAGACTCTTTGTGAATGAAGTTGTTACTAAAGAAGCTTTCAATTTAAACCGTTTGAGTGGAAGTTGCTAGAAGTAACGCAGATTGTGACCTAGCTAAGGGTCATGAAAACCAAGGCCAAGATAGTAAGGGTGACCTGAAACTGGGCATTTGATCTATTTCTGCATCTATACAATGAGGAGGCTAGACCAGGTGATCTGTAGAAAAGGCTTTTGGTTCTGAGATTCTACGACTACGGTTACATGTTGAAGAATTAATGGAGATACAGAAAAGGTATAAAATGTAGCCATTGCCGAGGATGTCCTGCAAAATGATGATAAGACTTCCCTCTGGAAAGAAGAGTGGACTAGGATTGAGGTGACAGACAGGGGAATTTTTATCTGCAATTTTTTAAAAGATTTAAAATGGGCCACAATGTGCCCCCTTCCCAGTGAATTACAAAACAATGCATACAGCATGGTATTATTTATTTAAAATGTGTCCACACTTAGAGCTATTCTATACATTTTCTACAGGCATATATAGGGACATAAGGTGTACAGAAATAGCTATAGAAGTATATACACCAAGCTGATAGCATTGGTCACTTCAGTGGTTAGAAGGTGTGTGTTGGGTGATAATGGTTAATTTTAGACTTACCTACAGTACTTCAAGGTTTTATAGAAGTACGCTCACATATTTCTTATGTAATGAAATCATGTGTATAAGATTTAACAGCAAAGCCTCTGTATGCATTTGTGTGTGTATACATACGTGTACACATACACACAACACCTTTGCCCAGAAGAATAATTTGTGGTATAATTGGAGAAATTTCAATTTTGTGAACACTCACCAACTGGAAAATAATCCTCAGGAAAGCTGTCCCTGCCAGCAGCTCAGCTCACCTCCTCCAGGCAGCCTTCCCTCACTCCTGTGCTCAACTTGGCCTTGGCCCTCTCCACTGCTGCTTTCAATGGCATCTGTGTCCTCACCACACCTCTTCTCCCTCCCAGGGTCTCTTTGGGGTCCAGATTATAGATCCCCAAAATCGACACTATCTTAACATTTCATTCAAAGTTTGCACCTCAGAGGCACAAGCCTGGACATTAGTTACTATCAAGTAGTATTTAACCAATCAAATGAGCCTGACTCAACAGTCGTACATTGCTTTTCAATGTCAAGTTCTTAAAAAAAGAAGAAAAAAAAGCCCCTTAATGTATGGTAATCTAATATGTGCATAGTGCTTCAACTATTCTATTACACCAGTATAGTCCAAACCCTAAAATTTCAAGCATTCTTGCACTATTTGCTAATCCTCTCCCCACGCCGCCAGTCCTGCTTCTCTGCCATCAGCATCCCCTGGGGAGGGGGAGCCTACTGACTAGCCACGTCCCGAGACCCAGTCCAAGCCACTGTGTGAGCCTCTCCAGGTGAGGACACCAGGGATCCAGTTTGTCACCAGCACCTCAGGTGATGGTCATGTCAGGCTCAGTCGGCGGACACGGTTCTGGGGTGTGACATGGCCCCTGCATTATACCGAGGAAAGAAAGGAAACACGTGTCTCTCCCATGTGGGATGTACTAAAAATGGCTTAGACTCTCATACACTCATAGATCCAAAAAAGAAAGCAATTTGGCAGTAGGCATCCAAAAAACCTTTTAAAAAGCTTATAGCCTTTAAAAAAAAAAAATCCAGCAATGCCACTTGTAGGCATCCTGATGAAAATAATCAGAAATGAAGATAAAGATTTATTCTTGGTTAAGTATGAAAATGGTTAAATGAAGTGTGATTTTTTTTTCCTGATAGCCATCCAAAAAGCTCACGGTTGTGCTTATGGCTACATATTAAGGAAATAATTAGGAATCAGAACTGTCTCATGAGCATAGTCTTTCCAGAACAAAAAAAAAAAAAAAAAAAAGAAGAGAGAAAAGGCTGAAAGAATATAGGGGAGGGAAAGATGTGCAGAAAGAGGGGCCCTAGGGAGAGAGCTCCCTGGTAACCACAGAGGCGGGTGCCACCGCCGGGCCTCCGCCCTGCCATCCCAGCCCATCAGTACCAGAAATAAAGGAAAACTGAGCAAGCAATTTGGTTGACGATGTGGGAGGCAGAATATCACACAGCTGCTTTGCCCACAGCTGTATTGGCTTTGCCGTGTTGACAGTTTGAAAAAAGAGGAAGACAAATAGGAAATAAAACCTTGTCTTGGGCTGGGAAATAGCAGCTGGGATGTGACCCACACCGGGAGTCTTGCTTTGATTAGTAGAAGTTACTGATTTAACTTGCATTGCAGACCTATAATTTCTGTCTTTTAATGGACTTTCCATTATTTGGAGTTTTTCTTCCCCTCAGGGCTTGTGTTTTTTTCAAGCCAATATTTATTTCTATATGTTTTATTCCATGCTTTGAGAAATCTCCATAAACAAAATCATTATAATGTACATTTTTCCTTGAGGATGCCATAGCCTACCCCAACTACTCTCTCCTCACCACCTCCAAATGGTAAGTAAACTCTTCTTCATATTATTGAAAATCTAAGCTGATAGACACAGGAAAAATGAAGTGGTAGATTAAGTGATTATTTAGTGAACTTCAGCTGGGTAGGCAATCTGCCTAACTGACACCATAAACTGGTTTTTTTTGTTTTGTTTTGTTTTGTTTTTCTCAATAGCTGTCCTTTTTTTTTTTTTTTCATGGCCAAAAATATGTGAATGACAGCCTCCACTCTCCCTTTCACTTCAGCTGAAATCGTCTTGTTACCGCTACTTAGGTCAGATGTCAAGTAATTAAGAGAATGATATTAACACATCAATTCTGAGAATTCACTGTTTTCTGAAAGCATCTATTTTAGAACTCTTGCAGGTGGCTGCAGCTCACAAAGCCTGTCAGATGTTACTGGATGCAAAAAGGTTCAAGGGCTGCTTGTGTTTTTCAAATGTTATCTAAGGAATCTTTTCACAAATCCCTGCTATTGTTCAACATAATTTTCGTGGCTCTTGGGGACTTAAATGCAAGTGAACAATTTTAAAGAAACCAAAATATGACAAAGAAAATAATGGCCCCCTATTATAAAGCACTCTCTTCTTTTTCTTTCTCGCCCTCCTCCACCTCACAGCCACTGCCCTAGGCCGGCTGATGCAACTTATGTCTGAGAATGCTTGAAATTTTAGGGTTTTGACTACACTGGTTTAATAGAATAGCTGAAGCACTATGCACATATTAGATTACCATAAATTAAGGGGCTTTTTTCTTCTTCTTTTTTTTAAGAATTTGACATTGAAAAGCAATGTACGACTGTTGGGTCAGGCTCATTTGATTGGTTTAATACTAACTTGATAGTAATTACAATCTTCATAGAGTGAGACACTTAGTGAATGTGATAGTAGCACTCTATGCTTGGCCAAGGAAGACTCCATGAAATAATTTTGATTTTTGAAATTATCAGTGAACTTTTAGAAAGCAAATAATACACATATATCTTCCATCTCACTTTGTCATTTCCCCCTTAATCCCCCAAAGCCTTCTCATTACTTTTTAATCTCTTCTTAGAGCTCCTCTATTTTCTGTTTCATCCTATATATAATAACAATGATGATGATGATAGTTGTTATTTATTAAGTAATTACTATACACAGGCCATGGGACTAAGCATTTTACACATATTAATTCATTTAAAACTCATAATAGCCCTGTGAGGTCAATACTGGTATTATTTCCATTTTCCAGATGGGGACATTTGCCCAAGGTCCATGGCTAACAAGTGGCAGAGCCTGGTTCAGAACCTAGGATTTCAACTCCTGACGCCCCGCTCTTAACCACTACTGTGGTTTATGAATATACATTTTCCATACTAAGAGATACTGATCTATTTTCATACCTACACAAACAGCAATCCATTTGCATAAAAAGGGAGAATTTCCTGCCAATACCCATTAGATTTAATTATGTTTTTGATTTATAAGATTTAACAAAATAGACACACAGTATCACTTATATATTGAACTTCACTGCAGCTTTGATAGTATACCATTTTTGTGCTTAATATAAAGTGATTTTTCATTAGTTTATTAGCTTATTTCTTTAGAATTCTTTGCCTTGATTTGCCTCTAACCTTCATTTCACAATAGAAAAATCCAATGACCACTCATTTGTAAATTAAACCTAAGTATAGCACACTTGTGAGATCTTCATGGGGGGGGGAAGGTGCAATTCTCCCAGCAACTAAAGCTCATCTAAGAAGTCTGTTCCAGGGAGAATGGGACCAGGAAACCCAAACACAGTGTTTTCCCTCCAATATTCCCTATAACCACTGCCACCGCCATCCATGATTTAAAAAGAAAAGGCTGTTAGTAGAGAGAAAAATGGACACTTTCTCTGGTTCTAGCAGCCAGAATGTCATATGACAGGCAGAAAGTGACTGATACCCAAACTAGTGGTGGGCCAGTCTTGCAGGCTGGAGGAGATGAGGGTTTGATGCTAAAATTCAGTCTGCCAAGTAAAAACCAGAGTTAGCAGTCAGGGAAAAACACCAGGTCTGCTCAGCAGCAGGACAAGAAGTCAAGACCAAGCAGAAGTTAACACAAGAAACAGATTCTGTGGTCAAGTCCAAGAATAAAGGTCACAGCGAGTCTAGGTCAGGAGTCACGGTAAGGAAGCCACAGTTCTCCATCACCCCACACAGACCTGGGTGCCTAGGGCAGGGCCCCTTCCCCCTCCTGAGGTCCCCTTCCAATCATGGCGCTCCATCTGCTAAGCCTGGTGGATGGCCCAGGCCTTATTGAAAAAAAAGAAAAAGAAAATTAAAAAAAAAGAGAGACATGTTTGAGAATATAAAAGAGTTTAAATAGAACAAATTAAACTTTTGCCAATTTATTTTTTCCATGAGAAGAGCCATTAGAGAAGGACAATAAGAGCTTCCTATTTATGAACTTCTGTTTCTAGGGTTGGCAAGGATGCTGAGGATGGTCATTCTGTCCGCTCTGGGTGACACTGGCCCAACTGTGAGGGAACCACAGCTGTAACACAGCATGGCCATGCATTTGCAAGAGAGAGGCCGGGCCGCAGCGTCCAACAAAAGCACCAGGAGCCTCCCAGCTCAGACAGCCATGACCTCAGGACAAAGCCAAATGTAAGAACTGAGACAAAGCATCAGGGACCAGAGTTTGGTGGCAGGATGTGCTGTTCAAAGCTTGCTTTGTCATCTTGAAACAAAGACGGGTGCCTCAGAGGTGTGCACTCTCTGACAAACCTCCTTGGCACCTCCAGCCTATTTCTTTCCCTTTTTTTTTTTTTTTTTAACAATACAAGTAATATTTACCAATTGGCCAATTGCACAAATTTGCTGTTAATTCCAGATCTGTCCCTTTACCCTTACCACAGCATGTCAGATGAATGGTGTATAAAACTCATTATTCAGTTTCTCAGAGACCAACAGAATCCCTAACATTGCTCTAATATTTGTCCAAAATCACTATAATCACCTCATTTCCTGTGTAAATTAGAGTTAATGGTTACCTATTTTCCTATGAGATAAGGAAGCATCAAAATAAATATAAATGCTCTACATAAAATATTGCTCTAATCTTACTTGTTTACATTTATAAGGCCAGGTTCATAGTTTTCACTGTGTGGTCCTGTAGAACTACCTAAACTATAGTCAAAACCCCACTAATGAACTTAAGCCATGCTGGGCTCTCCCGCGCGAGAGAGCACGCGGTTTCAGAGTGTGTGGCGCCCGGTCCTATCGGCGATGCCCTTCATCCTGGAGAAGACTCTAGTGAGGCGGCAGCCTCGGTGTCAATGGCTAATGTCAACGGCATGCTATGCCATTTAGAGTATGACTTAAATCAGTATAAATGCCTGGGGTCAGTGTGGCACATTTAAATATTAGGCTTTTAGAAATGGACCAGCCTCTTTAGAGGATTTATAAGTGAACCCTCTCAATTTAAAGTTACGGTAATGGAGGCTTGGAAGGGGTGGGTGGCTTGTCTGAGGTTCCCAACTACTTAGAAAGAAAACTAAGTCTAGGTTGGAATTCCGGTTTCCTCACGGGTAAAAGGGCTGAGCTAGGGAGACCCTCCCAGCGTTCAGACGCTCTGTCTTCCTAGGCTGAGCAAGCCTTCATCCCAGTGTCAGGTGTTGTCCCAGCTCACCTTCAGCTCTGAGCTGTAGAGGCACAGCAGCCTGGCCGTCACAGCCTGCACCTTGTAGCCTGGGAAGACCATTCATGAGTCTGCAAGAGCACAAATGCTCCAACATGGTCATTACTGGCCCTGGGTAAAAATCATTGAGTCTATACCCCATGCACTCTATCAAGTTCCCTTCCTTGTTCAAATCCTTTCTCTTGGGCAGGAAGCCTTGCCCTGATGACTGGGGTCTGTACCTGCTTCCCTTTGATCCCAGCTCCGAATACCCTGGCATGAGAGCCTGTCCCCCACATACCAGTACCCATATGCCTTCCAACCCTCTTGGGAGCCTGGGAGGGCCCCTGGGCTCAGAGATGGCAACATAATTTGCAAGTCCCAGTACATGAAAATGCAGGATCCTTGTCCCCAATTTGTGGGGCCCAGTTCAAAATGAAAATGCTGTTAAATATACCAAAATGTGGAGTTCCTTTCTTTCATGGTCGCTCTCTCAACTTGTTGTGGTGGATTTTTAAAAAAATTTATTTAATGTTATTCTAAGGAAAGAAATTTAAATTTCAAATTATTGGCATAAATTTTGCTGTTCATCTTTATATTGTGCAATGCCACTTTTAAATGCAAATATAAGACCATTTAATTTGTATGTGGAATCACTGAAATTACACAACTTGTATTTTTGTAGTTCGTCCATGCATATGTATTTTGTTCTTACCAGAGCAGTGAAAATGCAACACGTACGTGCACAGAACTACCTCAACTCTTTATTTTGCATCTTGCTTGATACACGCACATGCTACCAATACTTTCTATGTTCAGCTTACTGATGAGTAAGGAAGACCTGACAGGAAAAGGAATTATGGGTTGCTCTGTCTTTCCTTTGGTGTCATCATTTTCAGCATAAGGGGTTGGCTAACACAGGAAAGTCATGTGAGTAAGAAAGGGTATAACACTGTTCTTGGTCATCCATGTTTCTTAGAACACTATTCCTTCGTTCTGTGTTGGATGCCAGTGCTGGTCCACATAAGAAGGGTGACCCCTCAGGGATGTCGGCACTCACTGCCTCAGTCATAGATGTATCATATGTATCGATATCAGTCATAGATGTAATGCTCTCACCCTGGACTCTCTTTTGAGTCTTGCCGAACGTCTTTGCATTCTGAGCCCACAGGAAATCTGTGCTCACAAATACTGTGCATGCCTTTTGCAAAGGATCTGTCAAGGAATAGTAGACATGCATATCATATCTCCTCTGCTCATACATGTGCTGCATTGGACTTCATTTACAAAATGCAAGTTCAATGATAAAGTCATTAAGAATTAAAAAATGGCAGCAGCAGAGCATTAAACCAGGCATGGGACTCTTATGAATGGGAATCCTTGTGCAACTTCCCAGGTGGCACATCCATGAAACTGGCCCTGCCTGGGGTACATGATATTGTGCAACTAAGACATTATTCTAAAATGTAGAGGCCTACACTAGTGTGACTAGAAGGTAGCAGACAAAGATCCCACAGTATAGGGACAGCAAGAATCCTATTGACACAATAGGACAGAATTTCTGGTGAGTCCTCTTGGGTTTCAGTGCTGGGACGGATCCAGTGGTCTGAAGAGTGCTCCAGGACACTAGCTCAGGGCTCCCTCAGCAGTCCTTCCCTGGTCTATAAGCCCCAGCACATCCTAGAATGTATAACAACCCTAGGAATGATTCCAACATGACTTAGACAGCCAGTGGACCCAGAGCCCCTTCTCTTCGAACTCTCCTCTCCTCCTTTTCCCCCTTCTTATTTTCTGAACTATATGTACATCCTATTGTCCCTTCCAGAATAATAGCATAGAGATTAGTGGCCTATAGGAAGGGCATGGACCTTAGAAACAAAATATCCTTAATGTCTCATACAAATCAAAACCACAATGAAATACCTTCTAACCCCAGTGAGATTGGCCTGTATCAAGAAATCACAAAACAACAAATGCTGGCGAGGATGTAGAGAGACAAGAACACTCTTACACTGCTGGTGGGACTGCAAATTAGTGCAAGCTTTGTGGAAAAGAATTTGGAGATACCTCAAACAACTAGAAATAGAAATACCATTTGACCCAGCAATAGCATTATTAGGCATCTACCCAAAAGAGCATAAGACATTATGTTATAAAGACATCTGCACCCGAATGTTTGTGGCAGGACAATTCACTATTGCAAGAACATGGAAACAACCCAACTGCCCGTCAATTCATGAATGGATAATTAAAATTTGGTATATGTTCACAATGGAATACTACACAATTCTAAGAAACGACAGCAAGCTAGCACCACTTATACTATGCTGGATTAAGCTTAAGCCCATAATCCAAAGTGAGGTGACACAAGATCAGGAAAATTGGCTTCACATGTACTCGCCATCAAATTGGTACTGACTGATTAAAACTATGATGCTCAAATGGTGGTAGTGTTCATCAGGGATTAGGGGTTTGGTGGGTGAGACCCACATCCTAGGGATGTGGTGAGCATTATGGAGGGGAAGGGCATACCTCTAATCCTTCCTAGGGAGAGGCAAAGATATAAAATGTAACCGGAATGTAAAAAAAAAACACAAAACATTTATCAGGTGTCGGGCAGGTGGGAGGGGGAGGAGGGGATGGGTGTATACTTACATAATGAGTGCGATGTGCACCACCTGGAGGATGGACATGCTCGAAGTTCTGACTCAAGGGGGGAGGGATGGCAAGGGAAATATATGTAACCTTAACATTTGTACCCCCATTATATGATGAAAAAAATAAACAAAAACATCCTGTTCACTCTCCATAGTTGGGGAAGACAGTGGGAACTGTCAGAAATACCTTCTGTTCCTCCTCATGAGTTTCTGCTCAAAAGGCTGAGTAGTAGGTCCTGTCTAGTATTTTCTTGCAAAATGTCAAATAATAAATCAGAAGTTAAGTCTTCAGCAGATTACCCCATTCATTCAGTGTTTTCTGGATCACCCAGATACATGTAGGATCAGAGTTAAGGAAGGAGTATTTCATCAGAGGGAAGGTGGATGACAAAATTAAGAGAGAATACTGAGACAGCTGAATATGAAACTTAGTGCAATACGACTTAAGCCCTCTTCCCATAAGCAGGAAGTCTGGGGGTTTGCCCCAGGGAGGTGGAATTGTAGAAGCTACAGCCTAGGATAGAGATGGGGCTGATCAGATTGGAAACATGAAATGTGGATCAGAAAGGAAATAAAAACGTAATGCTTTACAAGGGTGAGTCTGCAAAGGAGAAAGCAAGCAGGATTAAATGGGTGGCCAGACAGTGAATCGTGAAGGCCCTCCTTCAGGTGCTACATAGGCCCCTCCTTTGGAGGGACTGTGTAGCTTCATCCAGGGTCAAAAAGAAGCTGGTAAAGTTCTGGAGACTGTTTATCTTATCCCAACCCACCCAAACCACTACCTTTTTGTGAATCTGGAAATTCCTCCAGGTTTTTGGTTTTTTTTGCCAAAGCTTCTAATGTTCCATGGCTGCACCTCTGAGCCAAACCTTTGTTGGTGGATTTGGATCTGGATTTGGCAATTATATTGTTGACAGATAACAGAGAATCCAGAAATAAGCCCACATATTTATGGTCAATTGATTTTTGAAAAAGGTTTTAAGGCAATTAAATAGGGGAGAGGATGATATTTTCAACAATTATTTTACATTTAAAGTTGGTGGATTTTATTGTATATTTACATACCTCAATAAAGCAGATTTTTTTTAAAAAAGCTATATATTTTGCTTTTGAGGCAAGATATAAATTGTAAGCTTTAAACTCAAATATATTAATACATGATTTTATATCTGATCATTCCTTCAAGTTCTCACAAATTGACCATAGCAATGGATCTAATAGTCATCACTACAGGAGTATGGATGCCTTTTTGTCAATCCTGGTAAGAACCAGGATTGCCTGTACTTTTGTGTCACTTTCTCAACACCTTGTAGTTTTATCATTATATACGAGATAGAAGATTTGAAACCAAAAAATTATGACTTACCAAATTAAAATCACACTAATCCTCTGGAACACATTTTATGATGTTACACCTATTTTTATATAAATTGAACCAAAGCACAACCGATGATCTGAGGTAGTTGGGCAACTTTTGTTCAATGCCTCTTCCAGACCATTATCTAAAGAATTAATACAATTTTCTCATTGTTTAGTACTAGGATTTATATATATATGAATTGTTCATTTTATATAGCTATGTATTGACATATATTATCTGTAAGAGAAAATAGTCTTATAGGTATTATAATTATATAATCTATATATCTTTATATGTTTATGTAGATGACCTGTATATCTATATTTATCTATGTATCTATATGAAAAAGTGGCCTTGGGTTCTATGAACAATTTTGGCAGCTCAAAGAGCTTCTTTGATTGGATAAGAAATCTCGTGTAACTTGATTTAGCTTTCCAATTTCAATCAGAGTTTCCCTCTGTGAGAGAGGCAGTCATGTAAACTGATCTAGTTCAGCTGATAGTAACAGTTGCAGACATCCAACACAGAGAGTGTTTTTAAAATAAAAGTATACAGGATTGGAATGTTGATAAGACATTTGCAAATACATATAGAAATATGATAATTTATACTATTTTGTGATAAGACTCCCGGTTGGCATTAGTGATGTGTCATATGATTGCATTAATTGCAAAGAAGAAACGCAAAATGGCATAATTGTGCCTGATGTTCAAGTAATAGAAATGGAATTTAAAGTGTTGTTAGAAAATGGAAAATGTTACTGAGGTGAAAAGACTAAAAACCAAACCATTAGCACATGTAACCCTTTCAAGGTAACAGGAAGTGTGCAGTATTGCTTCTACCATCACCCATTGACCCAGGCGAGGATAAAAGACAAGTGGGAGGTGAATGTCAGCTTCTGGTGGGTCACCTCTGAAAGCGCTGAGGAGAATGGTTGCATGTTGTAATATCCTCGCGTCATTGTAAATAGGCTGGCATCTTTGATGTGAGAGGCACCTGAGCATAGCAGTTACATGGGTCGTGCTGTGAGTTGCAACATAATACAGTGATCTGGAGCATGAGCTCTGAATGCCAACCTGCCTAAGTGCAAATCTTGCCTGTGCTGCTGACTAGTTATATGTTCTTGGGCAAATCATTCCACCTCTCTGTGCCCGAGTGTCTCAATTTGTGAAATGTAGAGTCACTTCATCGTACCTTTCTTCAGCTGATTGTATAGATCAAACGAGTAAATATTTGTAAAACTCTTGGGACAGTGTAGGCACATAGTAAATGATATGTAAGTGTTTTTTAAGTTAAAAAGTTTTTAATTGATTATGAAAATGTATAATGGTGGGCTTTTTGGGGGGGGGGCAATAGAAGCCGCTCTGGAGACTCATCATCTGAGAGGTCTCCTTAGTTCCCGAGCTCAGAACGCATCCCTTTGAATCACAGTGATTGCTGTGGAGAGTTCCATCTCCGCCAACCGCAGCCTTGACGGAGGCAATTTACTCTCGCTTGTAGCTTTGCTAAAGAGGTGGGCACAGGTGGCCATGTTTACAGCTGTGATCACAGATGATTGGACCAGATATAATATACCAACTAAATCCACACAAAAAGATTCTTTCTCCAAAAAATTTCAAATGGGAGAACCAAAACACCAAGGGCTAACCTTGGAGAGTGTTTTAAAAATATGCAATGCATTATTATTTATTACAGTCTCTTTTCTGTGCACAAGATCAACAAAGTGTATTCCTCCTAACTGAAATTTTGTATCATTTGACCAGCATCTCCACATTAACCCCTCTCTCCCCACTCGGCAACTTCTGGTAACCACCATTCTACTCTCTACTCCATGAGGGCAACTTTTTTATATTCCACATATAAATGAGATCATGTGGTATTTGCCTTTCTGTGCCTGATTTATTTCACTTAGCATAATGTCCTCCAGGTTCATCCATGTTGCTGCAAATGACTGGATTTCCTTCTTTTTTATGGGTGAATAATAGTCCATTGTGTATATATACCACACTTTATCCATTCATCCAATGATGGATGCTTAGGTTGATTCTATATCTTGGTTCAGAATAATACTGCAGTTAATATGGAAGTCCAGATATCTCTTCAACTTACTGATATCAACTCCTTTGGATATACATCCAGAAGTGGGTTTGCTGGAACATATGATAGTTCCATTTTTAGTTTTCTGAGGAACCTCCATGCTGTTTTCCATAGTGGTTATACTAATTTACATTCCCACCAACAGTGCACAAGGGCTCCCTTTTCTCTGTATCCTTGCCAACACTGGTTACTTTTCATCTTTTTGATAATAGCCATTCTAACAAATATCAGATGATCTCTCATTGTGGTTTTAATTTGCATTTCCCTGATGATTAGTGATGATGAGCATTTTTCATATACCTGCCAGCTATTTGTACACCTTCTTTTGAGAAATGTCTATTTAGGTCTTTTGCCCATTTTTAATTTGGGTTTGTTGTTTTCTTGTTATTAAATTGTTTGAATTCCCTATATACTTTAGATATTAGTTCCTTATCAGATGTGTGGTTTGCAAATATTTCTCCAATCTCTGGGTTGTGTCTTCAATCTATTAATTGTTTCCTTTGCTGTGCAGAAGCTTTTTAGTTTGATGGCATCGTATTTGTTTAGTTTTGGTTTTGTTGCCTGTGCTTTTGGGGTCACATCCAAGAAATCTTTGCCCAGACCATTATGGAGCAGTTCCCCTATGTTTTCTTCTAGTAGTTTTACTAGGTCTTATGTTTAAGTCTTTAATTCATTTGGAGTTAATTTTTGTATATGGTATGAGATAAGGGTCCAATTTCATTCTCCCGCATGTGGATATTGAATTTTCCCAGCACCATTTATTAAAGACACTGTCCTTTATCCATTGTGTGTTCTTATCACTTTTTTCAAAAATCAATTGACTGTAAATGTGTGAGCTTATTTCCAGGCTCTTTATCCTGTTCCATTCATTAATCAATGTGTCTTTTCTTTATGCCAGTGCCATGCTGCTTTGATTACTATAGCTTTGTAATGGATTTTGAAGTTGGGTAGAATGGTGCATTTAGCTTTGCTTTTTTTGCTGAAGACTCCTTTGGCTATTCAGGGTCATTTGTGGTTTCACTCAAACTAGTTTGAATAGGTTATTGTTCCTGGCAACACCAAGACAGGGCTAGAACAGTGCTGAAAAATAATAATTGATCCCACTTGTGTATACCACTGGGCCAGTGACTGTGAGGAAGAACTGGATGAAAGCCCTCATAGGTGGCAGGCAGTGCTAGGCACTTACATATGTCATATCACTTAAGCTTCACAGTAATACTGTTACACCAGCCTTGTTATCTCATGTTCACAGGTAAAGACATTGAGGCTCAAACAAATTCATTGGTTTTCCCAAGGAAAGACAAAGCTAGAATTTTTCTTCAAATTTGTCCAACTTTAAGTCTCAAGTTCCTTATTTTAAAAAAGTGTGTTCAGGGGTATACACATGAAAATATGCATTCAATAGCTCTAAATTGTCCAAAATGCACTCAGAGATTGCTCTGTGTAGCATTCTAACGATAGAACCAAAGAGAACCAGTCTTTGTCCTCTTCCATTCTAACTAGCAAACTAAGGTCTTAGTATTCAAGGTAGGAAGTGCACTTTAGGAATAAGGGAAAAAATAAGTACAGAACTGGATTGAACTTGGGGCAGGAAGCTGAGGAATTTCACTTCTATGATGATCAAAGGGAGAGGAAGCTGTCAGTTCATCTGGGCCCAATCTGGCAACTTTCCTATTGTCAGGAGAGCCTAGGGGAGTCTCCATGTGGAAGTCATCTCTTCCTCCTCTCTAGTTCTATGGCACTTGGTTAATAACATGCTTCTTGCATCTAATAGCAGATATCTGTCTTAGATGCATCCCGGAAACTCTTTTATGGACTTGTGCAATCCAGAACAGCATTCTGAAATATCCTTTTTAACAGATGTCAGCAACAGTTTAATTGAGAAATCTCAACTCTTTGGCACAGAAACATTAAAGGATTTTATTTTTTTCAAGAATTGACACCAACTATACTACGTTTACCCCACTCCCGTGCCTTTTACTGCTGGGTGGTGGTTCCCTTAATGATATTTGGCTAGATTGCATATATTTTTAGCCATTTTTGGTTATTAAAACAATGTTCTTCTAATCCTGTTCTTGTAAAACTTCAGTCTCAAATTTGATTTAAAAATCATCCGTCCTCTTCCCTAAGCACAGAGTAGAATTGTCTGCGTGAGGAAGGTGTCTGTCAGCCACCTTGGCCAGATGTCTGGAGTCCTCTGCTTGGCAGGCCATAACTGCTGTCCTGATTGTGTTGGGTTTAGGGTGGACAGGTGGAAGTTCCCACACGTCCTCTGGCAGGAGGCTCATTTTCATATAGCCTTCTAGGCCTGAGCTTCCCCTTGCCGTTTTTAGCTGCATCCACCAGCTGACTCTGAGCTGGGAGTCTCAAGCTACATCTCTCTAGTGCATGCATCTCCTTGCTCTCCAGGAAGCAGTGGTCCTGACAAAACTGTAGCTCCCACCATCGTCTATGATTTACCATGAACCCTCAGGCCCCCAGACAAGTGAGAAACCCATCTTCCATACCTCTCCAGGAACATGACCAATAACTCACTGATTCTTCTTCCCTCTGCTCTGGTGTTACAGGTATAGATCAGCAAATCTACTAGCTAAGTAGTTATTCAACCAAAAAATGAAATGCCAGTCTCATCTTCTTTTAGATAGCTCTGATTTCTACAAGATTCTTTTGGAGCCCCTTTGTATTGGATTTAGGTAAGGCAGGAAGTAACTCTTCTTCTCTGTTGCTATACAAAGACAAAAATCTCCAAACGTTTCTCTCTCCCATGTGGTGTGACCCACTCTCAGTAAGCACTTGCTAGGAGGTGGTACACCTCACATGAAAACAGTCCTCCATCCTTAGTATGAACAAAAGGGAATTTCCACTGGACATTCTGTTAAATGAATCAATTACTAATATGCCCAAATACACTCATGTGTATGTCAGTAATATGTTTATTTGTATAATTTTTATCCCTTTATGAAATGGAGCAAAATTGTTTTTCATCAGATTTTTTGTTTCTCGGAGACAATTATCTATAATTTTTCCTGGATAAGGGCAGTCTATTGGGCATATATGGGAAATGGAAAGGGAAAGCAGTGGGTTAATCATCTATTATTTTGTGATGATAAGTAGATAAAAGGCCATTCTGCCTTGCTATACCCTAACACAAGTATATGTGTATGCACGCTCTCTGTCTCTCGCACACCCACACCCATCCTAACCCAGGGGGGAGGGAAGCCGTTTCTCCTGCAACATTCCTATTCATCATTTCTTTTACACAAGACACATAGACACGGGTCCTGACACCATGATTAGGAGAGAAGCAGGGAGACAAATCAGGATGAGAATGAGAAAAAGATGTGGAATTTCTTATAGGCAATACTTTTGTGTTTCCTTTTGAGAAAAATATAGGTGCTATTTTAAGATGTTATATAGGTTATTTGCTTTGAATATGACTTCAAAACTATTATACAATTCTTACAATTAAACTAGTACAATAATTCGTTGGGTTTTTAAAATATTAAGCATTACATTTCTAAAAAGTAAGTCTAATAATTAAATCCAATATTAATAAAAGAGATATTGGCAGAGCAGGGAATAAATTTTAGATACTGTATTATTTTTTCTTTTAAGATTGGGGTTCCTCTTCCTCTTTCCTTCTCTCTTTTCTTTTTATTTCTTTTAATAACATTGTTAGTTCTTGTCCCTTAACTTGAAATGGCAGGCCCAGAAGAAATGGTGGGGCCCACAGGGCCAGAGTGGAGGAGGTAGGATCAGAAGACTGCTGTCATACAAGGAAAAGGAGCCAGCTTTTTCACAGTTGAGGAAAGGAGTTACAAGTGTGGAAAGAGTAAAGATGAAATGAACTCTGTAGTGTTGGACTAGAATATAAATTATTGGTGTGAACTCATGACTTAATATATTTAGATAGATGCAGATATGTGTGTAAACATTTGCATAAACATACATACATTTCCTAGCTCTGTCCACTGATCACACCTAGTACTCAGATCTTGGTTTCTAAATACCATTTCTCCACTAACATGAATCAGGGCTCTTTGGATAAATAGCTAAGCCAGAAGAGTACAAGAGAATACTGAGGCATCTTGTTGTTCTAGAAATTAGGAAGTCTCAAAAAGTTACAAGGATCTGTTGGAAACCACACAGGAACCTGCTTGAAGGAGCTCCCACTAGCCAAATATGGGATAAGTTTGAGCATCAAAATTAATAATAATGTAATGGATTGCAACCCAATGAATAAAAAGTAAATCCATCAATCTTGCTAATAGGAATAAACAAATGAATAAGTAAATAAATGGGGGGAAAAGGGAAAGTGCTTCCTTTCAGTAAGGAGCCACCTAATGGATGTAGAAGTAATGATAAAATTAGAAAAATCAAAATTTGGCATCTGTCATAGTAATATTTTATTCAAGCAAGAATCACCCAAGGATGATTAAAACAAAAAGTTGACAGCTTTTGAGGAATGGGACATTTACATGATGTTAAGGTAGCTCCCCACAAAATATTTCTTAATTACAAAGGAAAAAATAACTCTATAATGAAGAACCATGGCAAACACCACCTGAATCAAATAATCAGAGTTAATATAACCAGGGATAGGACATATTGATATCATGTCTTTTCTACCATGATATACTGAAAGGACACGATGCCACTTTAAAATTCCTGTCAAAAATGCATAACCTGAGTCTAATCGTGACCATCAGAAAAACTCAAATTGGGAGACATTCTATAAAACAACTGTCTGGTACATTTCAATGATGTTAAGATCACAACAGACAAGAAAACACTGAAGAAGTTTCCCAGATTAAGGTGATTAAAAAGATATATAAAAAGATGTGACAACTAAATGCATTATGTTATCCTGGATTGGATAATGGACCAAAAAGGGAATTTTGCTGTTATACAAGATCATTATTGGGACAACTGGTGAAATTTAAATGGGGTCCAGGGTAATATTATATTAATATTAATTTACTGATTTTGATGGCTTTTTTTGGTGATCAAGTAGGAGAGCATTCTTGTCTTTTAGGAAATACACAGTGAAATGTTTAGGAGTTTTCAGCTTACCCTCAATTTATTCAGAAGGGAAAGAAAATATATATATATATATATATATATATATATATATATATATATTTTTTTTTTTTTTTTTACAGGAAAAGAATGAAAAGCCACTATGGCAAAAATCTTATCAACTAGAAATATGGGTAAAGGGCATACAGAGTGTATTCTTCTTCTACACTTTTCTTTAAGTTTCAAGTTTTTTCAAAATAAAAAGTTTAAAATGATAAAAGGAATCACTGTGACTCATATTTTACTTTCATTCTCCAAGAGCAGACTTTGCTCTATGCACCTGCCCTCCCTGGTCTGGCCCGTGTCCAGGCATAAGAAAACCCCCGTGAATACTTGTTTGGATAATTGGTGATTATACTTGTCTTAGCATCCTTACTAAATTGTAAGCTACTAGAGGGCTTAAACCATGTCTTGTTCCTCTGAATTCCCTGAAGACACAGCTCTGTGTCCCGTACATAATCGACACCATTGGTTATTTGCAAAACTGAATGGAATCATGTGGCCACTCAAATGTCATGATAATGATTAGGTTCTGACAAAGATCTCCTTTATGGGCCTGTGAGAACAACCACAGTACTTGAAACTAAAATTCCCCTCCTGGGCTTATGAAAGCCAGGGTCCAGGTTAAGCAGCCCTTTGTGAAGCTGCATTCTCTTGGAGCAGCATCTGACTCTCACTGAGTCACCTTTGGCAGGGAGCCTTCCTCTTGGTCTATGGTCATTACCCTAATGAAGTACAGCTGGGGCTGCGAACAATGAACTTGCACTCAAGTGGCAGCCGCCCTTAAAAGAACAGTTCCCTCGCCCACTAGAACAGCCCTCTCAGGCCAGAAATTGGCCCACTGGTTTTATGTTTGGATGGGCTGTGGATCCATCCACAGGGAGGCAGAAATGGCAGCTGCAAGGCATGCTATTAATAGAGAAAATTTCAGTTTAAAGTGGAAACCCTGCCCAGAGCGAGAAGCAAAACTTGCCATGTATTTCAAAAACCACTGCCGCATTGTTTGGAAAACTGTGTTTGCAGAGGAATCTGACACAGATTTTACCTCTGGACAGCTGTCCTGTTCGCTCAGAGGCAGGGTGAGCTGGAAGTCAGCCTTCAGGGCTGTGAATACAGAGCAGCTCTGCAAGCAACAGGATCTCCAGTGAAAACCCCAGATGATGTGAATTTCCCAAGACTGTTTCCATGATGAAAAATATATTTTTTTTCTGTGTAAGTCTATATAGGCCACTCGTCTGATGCAGAAATCACCATCTTGTGAGGTAGACAGAAAAATATCTGGTGATAACCCACATCACTGAGTGCTTATTCTCTGACAAACACTATTCTAAGAACTTTACATGATTATCTTGTTTAATCCCCCCAATAGCCTGTGGAGTAAATACCCAGCTCACAGAGAAGGCACCTAAGAAACTTGGCCAAACCCACAGAGCTAGAAAGCGGTGGAGCTATACTCTCACAGCAAAGCCGGCTGTTTAAGTCAGATTTTTCAAAGTTGGGTATTTTTCCAAAGAAACTTTGGATTGACACTTAAATACAGAGATGATACTCTGTGAGGCTCTGTATGGAAACTTGTTTTGATTTCACACACACAGTGCTCTGAACACGGAGCATGACAAAGCAACACTAATGAGGATACACAGTAGAAGGAGAATAACATAGGAATATCAGAAATGCTTATTTTGGCTATTAGGGGCACCAGCAGGGATCTGAAACTGAGTTAAAAGTGCAAAGTGTGACAAATTTGAAGTCATGCTGCTTTGAAGGTTAACCGTTTTCCTAGGTAGCCCAGCTAGGAGCGTGTCCTCTGTCTTCAGGGCTCACCTCCCAGCATGAGGTAGGACAAACGCCAGTGGCTGCTCCGTGACTGTCAAAGGACTGCAGAGAGGCCCATCAGTCGAGGAATGTAGCCAAGGGGCCTCACTGTGTGTAGCAATGCACGCTGCATGTGGGGCAATGACGGAGCACAGGAGCATGGGCCCGTTGGCAGGCATGATGAGGACAGGCAGGGTGGGCTGATGCACAGCTGAAGAGAGGAGAGGGAAGCATGAGAGAGAGAAAATCAGGAAATGACATTTCCAGCTGGTGGGAAAGAGTTACACGATGAGTCAGAGAGGAAAGTGATCAATGTTCCCTAGGCAATAACATTGGCTCATTATATAAAGTTTTCTGCTCTGTCAGTCATTAACTACACAAGTGAGGAAGGCAAAACACGCACGATTTTGTGAATCAAGCAGTCATTAACTTCTATGAAGCATCTTCTCATAACCCAACCTTGCGAGTAAGCTGCTCAGAAAAGAACAGTTAACACTGTTGCGGCAATGTGTACAGCCAGTGTTACAACTCTTGACCGGGGAAAGAACCTAGCAGCACACGAAGAGTTGGAGAACAGCCTTTTTATTCCTCCACAGCAGACTCAGCACACCTAGTGTTACAGCTCTCTTCCTGTCTTCAGATCTTCTGACTCTTTCTGCCCTGGTCTCCTCCTGCTTTTATACCCTTGGTAGGGCTCAAAAAGTGTCCAATCAACTACAAGCTTTAACACCCAATCAACATCAAGCTTTAACATCCAATCAACAACAAGCTTTAATATCCAATCAAAAACAGTGGGATTCAAAAATTACCCAATCAGGATCACACAAGCAGCGTGGCCGGAAACAGGCAGCAGCACTCGGCCTGGGGGTATTCTGGACCGCTCTCTGGCAGGGCAGCCTCAGCAGCATGCCCTCCAACTGGCCACGTGCAGCGCTGGCCGTGGAGATGTGGAGCAAAGGGGAGGCGGCAAGGGGCTGCATTCCGGTGCCCGACATTTTCCTTATCAACACAAATGGAAAATGTCAATGGGGTAACAGAGATGCGCTGAGGCCCAGTTCTAGGTGCCCAGGACCATAGCACCCTACTGACTTTGTTTACCCATGGTTCCAGGAACCATCCCACAACTGTTGGAAAATCTTCCACATAAGAGGGAAGTGATTGTTTACATGTAGCACTTACTGATTCTTCACACAAATATTTTTAGGATCACTTTTTTCCCATTAAAAGAATAACAACAAAAACATGCCAAGAACACTGGGAGTGCATTACAGTAGCCTAGATCACAGCCTGCTCTGGTCAGACCTTTTTTCTATTAATAGTTTTGGGCTCTCCAACTTGAAAGGTGGAAAGCAGAAATCAGGAAGAGGATTTCAATGAAATGTGTAGAGTTGGTTTTTAAAAAGAAGAACAGGGCTGGGCACAGTGGCTCATGCCTGTAATCCTAGCACTCTGGGAGGCTGAGGCAGGAGGATTGCTGAGGTCAGGAGTTTGACACCAGTCTCAGCAAGAGTGAGACCCTGTCTCTACTAAAAATAGAAAGAAATTAGCTGGACAACTAAAAAATAGAAAAAATTAGCCGGGTGTGGTGGTGCATGCCTGTAGTCCCAGCTGCTCGGGAGGCTGAGTCAGGAAGATTGCTTGAGCCTAGGAGTTCAAGACCAGCCTGAGTGAGAGTGAGATCCCATCTCTACTAAAAATAGAAAAATTAGCCAGTTGTGGTGGCTTGCACCTGTAGTCCCAGCTCCTCAGCCCCTCAGGAGACTGAGGCAGGAGGATCACTTGAGCCCAGGAGTTTGAGGTTGCTGTGAGTGAGGCTGATGCCATGGCACTCTAGCCCAGGCAACAGAACAAGACCCTGTCTCAAAATAAAATAAAATAAAATAAAATAAAATAAAATAAAATAAAATAAGATAAAAATAAAAAGAATAGAACTCTACATAAGATTATGGGGTATGATATTATTATCAGGAATAGGCAAGTATAAGCAAAACTAATTATTATCTTAGAATATGTAGTTTACTAACTAGAGGGTGAAAACCATCTGATGCCACCAAATGCATGATAAAGGAGAGAAATTGCAAGAGTTAAGAAACAATTTCCAAATTGTAGAATGCTTTAGCTTTGGAATAGGTTACCTAGATGTTCTTGTGATACTCTATCTAAGAGAAAACGCTAAGATAAAGATAGGGATCATCTACCCACTTGAAGTATTAATAGTTTAATTCAGTACTTATCAAACAGAAGTCTATGGGGTCTGGAAATGCTAGAAGAATTTTAAAATTTTATATTTTCATTTTGATGGTCATTTCTAAAAATTATTTTGTACCAGTCTGAGCATGACTCAAGTTTAGGAAACAATGATTTGAATGTCTAAATTCTCCTCTCTTGCCCTGCTTCTGTTATATTGTTCTAATACAAACTTTTCTTAGAATAATCAATCATCATATAGCAGTAGGACAATAGAGCACATACTCAGTGCTACCTTCTTAAAAAATGTGATCAAATGTTAAAATTGCAGGAAATAAAGAGAACATATTTACTTCCTATGAATTGGCCATTTGATACTGTGGTATTAGTCACTGAGAATCTTAAATGTTGAAAAATATTAGGGGGCAAGGTCCCTTAAGACTATAACCACAATTCTTCAAGGGGGATATTTTAGCCCCTCAGGTATTTTCTTTAAAAAAAAAGAGGAAATTATACACACACAGACACACACACACACATATATATTAGAGATTCTATACATTTAAGAGGGAAAAAGTTGATTTCCAAAAAAAAAAAATTAACTATACCTACAAAATATCAAATAATAGGTTAAAGAGCTTGATGTACTACTATTTGTTTACCCCATACATTATTGCTTTCAGGTAATGACGAGCGTGTATTTATCTATAAGCCACTAATTTGCTAATGCTTTTCCAAGATGCCTCGTGACTTTTTGGCATCTGATTGGAAGACACTGCACAGAATTTTAAGAGCTGCGTTGGAGCAGTGCAATGAGCTCAATACTGTGGGAACCCTATTTTCTCTGAGAATGCTACGTGGCACAGGTAGGTGTCCCATACAGCAAGTATGTTGTGAGTCCAAGCAAAGATAGTCCATTGCAAATTCATTATGAAGCAGCTCACAGGAATGAGTTTTAAAAATCCTCACCGATCTAGAGATAAGCACTAAGAAACACATTAAAATTTAATTAACAAATAAACATATTTTTTCATTTTTTAGTTCTCTTAAACTACGTATTTGGGTCCTGCCTCTGCCTAAATACAATGATGCAATTTACTAATTTAGAGAATGTCACATAATATCACTTATGACGAAAGGCATTTCAAGTTGACACTTATTCCTAAAACTAAGGAAAAGAGGTCTTTCACTTATTATGAACATTCAAGGATTATTTTTTAAAAACCTAGAGGCTTGTAAAGTTTTCCACTTCGTTTCCACTTCTTATAAATGAAGTAAGCATGGATGCAAAATACATTCCTGAAATCTGAATTGTTTTAAATTTTGTAGGCATTACCTAATCCCCAAAAGGCAAATTCTGTAAGTAGCAGAACAGAGCACTTTGAGGGAGAACATCCTTAACTAGAAGGCATGAAGTCTGTTGTACGAAGATTCTAAAGAAATGTCAAGGTTTCGATACAGACTTGAGAACCCAAAGAGATCTGTGTTCTCTAGTATCACATAAAGTAGTCCCAGTGTAAATGTCTAAAGCTGTGTCCATTTGATTTGATAGATACGTAGGTATCATTGTTTTGTTCAAAATTGTGATTTAAATACTTTGTGATTTTAGAAATAATAGAGCCACGTTTTCCCCATTAAGATGAGTGATTGTTCAGACACATTTGGCACTGTCTATAGGTTTATGGCTTCCAACTTGTTTAAGACCATTCCCAGAGTGAGAGCTGATTTGCCACGGTTATGAAGCTTTCAGGATATAAACTATAAGAATGACAAACTACGACAGTTGAAAATGTGTCTTCAGATACTCACTTGCAACTCCCATTTATGTCTCTAGCAATAGAGAAATGAGGATCTAGGGACCAAATCTGGCCCAGTCAGTAACAGTGTAGGTAACACATAAATATTAATGTTCATTGCAGTTAGTGTGGTATGCAGAAATATCAGAGTATAATTGTTAATTGCCAATACATTTCATTCATGTTACAGAGGAATAAGTGAAAACCATTTTACTATAATTTTAAAATGATTTCATCATAATAATTATAAAATATTCTTTCCATTCCTCCTTAGATTGTTAAAACTGAATTTTCTGAAAATGAATCATTTATCCTTCATCTTTATTGCCATTTGCTTTCTAGATAGATGTGTCTATGTACCTGTTATTCAGTTTAGTCAGTGAAATGGTCTCCGGTAGTGTCCCTTTACTGGTGCCTATGCAGTCAGCATTCTTGGCATTCTTCATACAGAATAGAATGTTCAAATAATTATGAGCATTCACTGCAGATTTCACAGTATTTTAGGGATGGTCATGGTATCAGGGGAGGAGGGGGTCTCTTCTTTGCCCTGCGAAGCCACCTGTTGGATCTTTTTTCTTTTGTTTTTTTCTTTTCTTTTTTTCTTTTGATTTATTTTCCTTCTTGATTATTCCTATTCCTTCTCAGCCCACTTCTGTTCCAGCCTAACAACAACATTTATCAAGCACCCACTGTGTGCCGGGAATTGTGCTAAACATTCTATAATAAATTTATTACATCTTTGTTCCTAAAACAATCCTGTGATGTACTGTTTTTCTATTTCTGTAGAAATAAAGAAACAGTATCTCCATTTTTCTTCATCTTTATCTCTTCTATTTCTGTAGAAATAGAAAAACAGTATCTCCATTTTTTGCCTTCCCTTTTTTTCAAAACAACACTCCAATTTTTCTTGGAATAACTGCCCCTGCCCCATTCCAGGCAGTTCTGGAAACTGTCAATCAAGGTCCTGCACCAACTGTCCTGCCAAAGCGTGGGCACGTGACTCAAGGGAGGCCAATCAAGCTCACCCTGAGTGACCCCAGTGTGGAAAGTGGTTAAGGTGGAGGCCTTCTGGTGTCATAGGGATGACAAGGATGTGTTTCTTCTGCCATTTAGATCCATAGAGTTGCCCGGTTTCCATTCTTTGCAAGGCCTTTCCGTTTGATTCTGGGAAGGAACTAAAATCATGCCAATCCATTACTCTTTTTGGAGTAAATGAGCCTGGTTTTTGTTTGCAACCAAAGGATCCTAACTGACATGTTCCCATTTTGCAGATGAGGAAAGAAACTAAAGTTTAGAGAGGGTGATAGAGCCAGGACATACCCACGCCAGTCAGACTCCGGAACAGGACCTTAACCATCATGCTGTGCAGACCACTACAGCAAGGTGAACTTTAGGAAGAAGTGCCTGAAGCTAGGAGAGAAAGCATACTCCAATTTTTTCTCTTCTCACTTTCTAAAACCCTATGTACTTTTCTTGGATCAGGTGCTACACCTTCAGGTTTGCTCACTCCACGTAATGAGCCAAAACTGACATACAAAACAGCAAACTTGTTAACTTAAACTGTCACTCTTAAGAATATAACTTCATTACTGGTAACTAAGCCCACTGCATCACTCATTAGGCCAATGCTTTTACATGTGTTAGATTTTTATGTCCTAGAACTATGAATGTGTAATGTGTGGACAAGGTCCTATCTTATAGGCAAGGTGGTATGATGTGAATCAGAAGATAGGCTTCCAGTTCCAGCTCTGTCACTTGCTAGATATGTGACATTGGGAAAATTGGGCTCTGTAGGTCTCAGTTCCCTCATCTGTGGAATGGGAATGGTGGTGATCCTTACTTTATAGGTGTATCTTGAGGATTTAGTGAAATCATGCACCTCTTGCATTCACTAGTGAACAATAAAACTCTACAAACATTAGTGCTGCTTTTACTCTCAGGATCTAAAGAACTGTTCAATGACAATTTCAAGAGTGTGTTCTTTGTTGTATAGCCTCTCTCACTGATGCCTAATCCATAGTTTTCTTTTTCTTTCCCATTTTTTTTAGTAAGATGAATGGCAGAGTATTTATAATAAAATGCATGTTTCACGCTCCCAATCAGCAGGTTTTTGTAATTCTGCCCTGAATTTGTCCTCCTTGTGACAACTCTGATTTCACTGGAAGAAATCTGATCTGAAGGGTTACATATGGGATGGGGAAGACAAAGCCCTTGGGTCTCAGGAGCAGCTCTAGTTCTCATTGGCGACGGTCATAAATTGTTACTATTTGACTGAAGGTCAGCAGCCTCTCTGGAAGCAATCGTCGCTGCAAACTCATCTCCCGGGGAACGGGCACAGCACAAAGCCTGCATCGACCTTGGCCCCAGTTTCCACCTGCTCCTTAGGGTCAGGGTGAGTTCAGGAGCAACTCTCTGTACCCATATTGATCTCTTCCAATGGCGACTGTATCATATTAATATCCTAACATGGAAACCTGGTGCTTCTAGTCCTTCCACTCTGCTTTTTGGGGAAATTATATAGAAAATACCAGCTTCTATTCATTCATTCATTCACTCATTCCTTCAACACTGAGGCTCTACTGCATGCAACGTATTGAATTTAAGCTCTGATATGAATCACAAATGAACTCTGCCCTGAGGGGTGCATATAACCAGGAGGGGCTATAAGACATAATCATAAATAACACTAATCAATGCAACAGGAAGAAGATATTTTAAAAGCTGGCAAATATAAAGAGGGGACTATTTTTCTTTAGAAAAAAAATCCTTGATAAGCTCTTCCAGGAGTGAAGGTGAGATCCTCAAGCTGAAGCTTGGAAGGAGAATGTGAAACGAAGAAGTGGCTGCGGAAACTTGGGGTTGAGAAAAGGCGAGTAAAGAAGAGAGGGAGGAAGGAACTGAGAGGTGGGCAGGACAAAGGGCAGAGGCTCTGCCATGGGGAAGTGGCCACGAGATACTCTCCTGGCATGGTGACCAAAGAACTTTTAAGACTAAGGACATATAAGATTTAATATTATGCAAACACGTCGCAGTATGGGCACCCTCTGTTCAGTTCCCCACTCATTATTAAACTTGACTCACAAATGCCTCCTCCCCTGAGTGGCGAGGGGTGGGAATTATAAAAAATATAGAGTAGGATGAGTCCCATATCTGCTGAGGGAAGAATGAGCCACAGGCAGTAAAACATAGTTTAAATTTTTAGAGAGAGGGGGACCCTGGAGATGGAAGTGCCCAATGAGTTTGCAGTTCCCCTGGAACTTGCAGAAATGGAGGGGAAGATGTTGTACTTCCCATGGGATTGGCTTGAGTCTATTTTATTTAAATTTCAAGGACAGCTGACTTTTGCTGTGATCTGGGATATCGAAGCAGGATAGGAGGCTGTCGTGAGGAGGTCCTCTTTGAAGGAGTGAGTGTGAGTGACAGAAGTCAGGAAGGAGTTCATGAGTCCAGAAGAGGCAATGGCTGACCCTGGCTGTGGGTAAGCACAGTTGAGGTCCAGCAAGTTATCTTGGAGAGAGGAGAGAGAGAATAAACTAGAAGGCAGTGTAGACCTTAAAAGACAAGCTGAGAAGTTTGTAGGTGTTTCCATTATTTGGTAGATCGTGGGGAGCCTACCTTCTTCAAAACATTTTCCCGTATAAAATCTCTTCTGATTTTGTAATCTACTTTTTTATAAGGGAAATGAAATAGGTGTTATTATTATTATTCCCATTTTACAGATCAGAAAACTAAGAAACAGAGGATTAAAGTTGTTCACAGTCAGCTTAGCAACTGGGAAAAAAAGAAAAACCCATTCCACATTTCTTAAATTCTAATCCAACAACCTTCTAGTGCTCTGTGGTGTCCATAAATATTCTCTTTGAATAAACACGTCCCGGGAGTTCCAAAAGATTCCCTGAGGAGGGGGCACTGGAAGGGAGGGAGAACCTTGAATTACATTTTGACTGATTTTCTTGGGAGCAATTCTGGAGGAGAATTTCTGATGAATAAAATTCTCCACCTCATTACCCAAGTAACTAATCTAATCAACCAGTCCAGTAAGTGGGCTAATTTCTGGTGTATGAGCTTCTGCCTTGGCCCACCCTCTCTCCCTATCTCCTTTTTTCTTCTCCAGTAGCAAATGACTGTGAGCCGTTCATTCACTCCACTGATACTCTGTGCCAGGCACTTTGGAAGTAAATGTAAATGGTAAATGGTCTTTTGGGGACCATGATCCATCTTGTTGTCCAAAACCGAAACATTTATCTTTCCCACGAACAGGAAGGAGTCTATCATTCTATCAGTCAGACTGCCCGGAACCTGAGAATGCCTTGGAGAGTAAATACCAAATAAACAGCTGTTGTTAAAACTTCTGTTTCCTTCCAATTAAATAAGTCAGAAGACGGAGAAAAAAACCCAAAAAACAAAAAAACTAAAAAAAAACCCCTTCTGTTTCCACTGTCTGCTCATATCCACTCATTTTCCAATCTCTATATATTCTGATTCCCAATCGCAAAGACCATCCCTCCTGATTTTCCTAACTTCCATTCCTAATTTTCCCATATCATTTTCTCAAAGTTCAGTCCTGGTGGATCACTATCTTGCCAAAAAAAAAAAAAAAAAAAATCAGTAGTTCCCGGACCAATAATTCCATTCCTAGGTATTTACCCTAACCATTACCCTGAAATGAAAGCATATGGCCACTGTCCACAAAAAGACATGTATGAGGAAATTACAACTGCTTTGTTCACAATTATTCATAAACTGGAAACAACTCATACGTCCATCAACAGAAAGATAAAATGAAGCAGATTCGTACTATTTAGCAATAAAGAAGAATGAACTACTGATACATACAACATGAATGAATTTCAAAATATTATTTTGAGCAAAAGAAGTACATACACAGACACAAAAGAGTACATACTGTGTTTCCATTTATATGAAATTTGAGAAAAAAACAAAACTAATATATGGTGATGAAAATCTGAATAATGGTTGCCTATGGTGTAGAAATTGGCTAGAAGGGGCCATAAGAGAACTTTCTAGGGTGATAAAAATGTTCTCTATTTTGGAGAATTAGTAAGATGAGTGTGTATGTTTGTCAAAACTCACTGAATTGTACCCTTAAGATCTGTGCACATAACTGTATGCAAATTTTACATCAATTAAAATCATTAGTAGTTCCTTACTCCCTATTTAATTATGTACAAATCATCTGCCCAATCCAGACAGTTAGAAAGTAGATTAGTGGTTGCCTGGAGCTGGGGGAGGGGAGAATGGGAAGTGACTGCTAGTTGGTGTGGGTTTCTTTTGGGGGTGGTAAAAATGTTCTGAAATTAGACAGTGTTGAATATACTAAAAACCACTAAGTTGTACACTTTTAAAGGGTGTATTTTATAACATGTCAATTATATCTCAATTAAAAAAATCATCTACCCAGTATTCCTGGCAGTCATGAGATGGCCCTAAACTAGCTCAAATCCACTAATTTGTGGTCCTCGAGCATCCCCACTTCATACCCTTTCTCACATTATTCTATCTTTCCATAATCCCAACATACCCCACATCTCCACTTGTGAAATTCTACCCACCATTCAAGGCCTATCTCAAAAGCCAAGCGTTTCCTATTCTTCCCTGTGGAATGTGGCTATTCTCTCCTGTGAACTCACAGTGCTTGGTAGAACGAAAGAGCGCATCATTTTCTGCCTTATGTTATGTTTATTTCTGCATTTGTCTAATCCTTCTTATTAGATTATAAGATTAGTGAGGACAAGGACTGGACCCTATCCATCCGTGTATCCTTGATAGCACTCAGACAGTGCTCAATAAATGCTTGATGAATTAAATTAACTGAGATGAGTGACTCTCTAAATTTCAGGCCAGGAAGGAAATTTCAACCCATTGGAAGGTTTTGTGAGGCATGGATGCTTAGGCTGTGAGGTGATCAACTACTCTGGGTAGGGGTGGGGAGAGAGGGGATCCTCAAACTTGAAGATGTCCAAGGACCACCTGCAGTTCCCCAGACTTGCCCTTGGGGATTCGGATTCCCAGTAAGGGAAGGTGAGGACAGTGAAAGAGGTCAACAGAAAAGCAGGGCAAGGTGATTAAGAAGCAGTTCCTCAGCACCGCTCACCTACCCCAGCCCTAAACAGCCCTAGATTTACGTCACAGTATGAAGAGGCGAGATGGGAACAGTGAGCCAGGTGAGCATGGCGGAGGTTAACTGGGATAGCAGTGTCAAGTGCTGAGCTTCAGAAGCAGTCCTTGGCCTAGGACGCCCTGAGATAAGGTCAAGGATGCCTCGAGGCTTAGGAAGTGTTGGCCCTTTGCTGTGCCCCTGCCGGCAGGTGGATGACGCATTCACAGGACTCAGGAAATAACTCGAACCGTCTCTGACTCAGATTTGGTGATTCCAAGTTAAATTCTTTAAACACAGTGACTGTTTGTAAAAAAGGAGAATATCAGCTAACAATCTATCTCTAATTGAAATATTGGCATGAGAATTCAAGGAATGTATAAACAAAGAAAGGTGTATGTAGACTTTCCCTTGGAATCACAGTAGCTATAAAAACCGAGAGCTGATGACACTGTGACGAAAGGCCACGGTGGGACCCAAGCGACTCCTAAGACAGAGCTCGGGCCCTTGGCCTCACATGCAGAGGCCCTCAGCTCCTCCTCCCCGCTCCAGCGCTGGGAAGGCGCTGGGATGACGACTGAGAACATCAGGGATGGTCAACCTGGCAGGATTCATCAGCCTCAAGCTTTCAGGCAAAACTCAGGCACGGAGAGCCTTTAGCCCACCGGAAGGGGCGGCACTAGTGGACCCGGAAGCGGAAGCGAGGTCCTGTGGCTCCACTCCGTGGTGAGGTCGGTGGAAGATCTGGAATCGTAAGACTTGGGAATTATCAATTAAAAGTTTAAACCTTCTTGAAAGAGAACCAGGTCCTGAGTTTCTATTTTCATGCTACTATTTATTATCCCTGTGGACTTGGGTGAGCTTCTCCAATGCCCAGACCTTCTTTTCTTCACCTGTAATAATATCTACCTTACCTCATGTTTCAGTGAGATTAAATGTAGTTTGTAAATGTAAAGCACTACACAAATACAAGTGTTTGTTATTATCTCCATAATTCCGTGGCCTTTGAAGAAGTGGTGACGAAGTGATGATTAGGTCCTGAGAAAAAGAAGGAAAGAACAAAAATAGCTTTGAAAATAGATAAACTTTGATAATGTGAAAAAAAAATTTAGTAGAGTCAAGCTGGGAGGGGTTCATTGAATAGAGAGTTTCAGAGACCAAGTGTATTAATCAGGGTTCTCCAGAGAAATGTGTGTGTGTGTTTGTGTGTGTGTGTGTGAGAGAGAGAGAAAGAGAGAGAGCGAGAGAGATGTATTTTAAGGAAGTGGCTCATCTGATCATGGGGGCTGGCTGTGGGGAAGGCCCACAGGCTGAAGACCCAAGGTAGGGTTGATGTTTCAGCTCAAGTCCAAAGGCAGTCTGCAGGCAGAATTCCTTCTTCATCAGGGAGGTCAGTCTTGTCTCTTAAGGCCTTTAACTGATTGAATGTGGCCCATTTATGTTGTGGGAGGTAATCTGCTTTACTCAACATCTACTGATTTAAATGTTAATCACATCTAAAAAATACCTTCATGGCAACATCTAGACTATTGTTTGGCCAAATATTTGGGTACCATATCCTAGCTGGTTGTCACATAAAATTAGCCATCACATCAGATAATCCAGCACTGCCATTGCAGGTTCTATAAAACTAGAGCAGTGTAGAAGTCAGACAATTAAGTAGGAAACAAACTGAGTCATCTCAGGGCTTAACTGAGAGCTGAAGTGTAAATGGAAATGTATAAAACATGGAGGAAATTATGCCAGGTCACTCGAGATGTTTATAAAGAAACAGAGCAAGCATGTAAGAATTGGAAATGATGGAAATGAAGAGTACTACAGCTGAAAGGAGGGTGAAACTGGCAAGGAGTACAGAAGGTACCAAAACAAACAGAAACATCCTCCAAACCAGGACCATAATATTCTGAGCCCAGATGCTTTTGCCCAGCTCCCTGGGTCTCTTGCTGCTTGGAGTCCAAGTATGACAGAAGCCACTTCAGCAGCAGCTGAGCCAGACCTGGACCAGGCACTGGTGGAGGAGAAGGTCTAAGCCAGGTTCTGCCACAGAGAGAAATGCGAGAGAGGACAGTAAAAGCTGAGGTAGTCGTGTGTCTCTGGGGTCTCTGTATAAAAATATCTGATGTGAACTATAATCCAATCAAGATCCAGATGTATTGGAAAAATAAAACCTGACTAGATCAGGGGCCAAAGAGGCTTCAGAGACTCTGTGAAAGCTGGCTGTATACAAAGCAGCCATCCCTAAAGACATGCAGACGGAGCTCAAGCTGGGAGGGGTTCCTACATATTTTCTTTTAAACTATGGAAGACAGAAGTTCCTTTTGATTAGAAAAGTGAGCAAATGTACCCATGTTGAAAACAATGGAAGCTGGGAGATGGGGATGAATTAATGCAGTAATTACAGACCAGATAGCACTGAAAACTAGGAAGATTTGATTGACCCATTCATTAATCACTGCATCAAAGAGGATAAAACACCAGGAAGCAAACTGTCTCAGTCTATTTGGGCTGCTGTAATAAGATACCATAAACTAGGTGGCTTATAAGAGAGAGAAACTTATTTCTCACAGTTCTGAAGGCTGAGAAGTTGGAAATCAAGGCACCAGCAGCACCAGTGTTTGGTGAGCACCCCCTTTTTGCTTTGCAGGGGTATGGCTTCTTGTGGTACTTTCATATAGTCGAGAGCAGACAGGGAAAAAGGCTCTCTGCATCTTCTTATAAGGGCACTAATCCCATTCATGGAGGCTCCGACCTTATGACCTAATTACCTCCCAAAGACCTCCTTCCTGTTACCATTACCTTGGGGGTTAGAATTTCAACATATGGATTTGGGGGGACATAAACACTCAGACCATAGCACAAAGAATAGGGTTTTTTGAAATTCCTAGTGAAAAAAAAATTGAAGTGCAACTTTCTTTCCAAATTTTGGGCATGCACACCATAGTCGCACCACCTCATAGCCCAGAATTCCAGTACTTGTGTCATCCTCCAGCCTGAGCCTCCAAGGGACTGGGACTGCAGGACCCACACTCTTAGCATGAAATGTGTTATTAGTGATGTTCTTTCTGCCCACACAGTTACAAACCACTGAATGCACTCCAAGGTGCCCTTCTTGAGTGCTGCCTTACCAGGAGGTGATTTGGAGAATGTGAGAATGCACAGGACATGGTTTCTGCCCCTCAAGATCACTAAGAGAAGGAGACTCATGTACATATTAATAAATGAAAAAGATGATGTACTTAGAACAGAAGGGAGAATTCAGATGTAAGCAATAACTCTTGACCATCAGAACGATAACATTGGAGTTTCCTCTGGAGGGTGAAGTGAAGAGTTTCCCCCTTCAGAGGTAAACAGCCAGCCATCTTGGGCAGTTAACATTCTTCTGCCCCGCAACAGAGCCTGGGGCAGGTAATATCGCCAGGTCCCTTCCCCTGTATAATTCTAAGACACGCTCATTTTGAAGTTGCTAAAAATAGAAGCATGGCGTCTGGTATGTAACAATATACAATATTGCAGCTGTGTCTTTATGATGAATAATAATACTTCGGAGTTGTATGATGAGGCAATCACCTTGCAAGCGCAATCTCATTAACCCTCACAGTATTCTGATTAGGTAGGCAGGTGGCAAGTGATCTGAACTCAGTTTGCAATTGAAGGAACCAAGACACAGGGGAGCTAAGAAACTTCCCAAGGAGCACACGGTTTCTGTGTCACAGCTGGGATCACAGCCCAAGTCTCCTTCCCCCAAATTTGTGGCTCTGAGCCATGGTCCCCACTGCTTCCAAGATTCAGCAGCAGAACAAACTGGAAATTGGCACTATCCTGGATCTACCTCTTGGAAAACATTGTTGACTTCTCTTGAATGAATGGCCAGAACCACCTCGAAATTAAGTTTAGTATTTCCTTGTCCCATCCTTTCCCTCTGGCGATTAACCTCTTCCTCCCTCCAAAATCCAACCTGTCTTAAACCAAAGACATTTTAAAGCCATGCCAAAGCCTCTATGACATCTTTCCCGGACCTGTTAATCTCGCCTGAGTTTTGGAGTTTTTCTTTATGCGTCCAATTTAATCAAAGATCAGTTGTTTTCAGAAATAGTTACTGTTCTAAAAGTTTTTAAACACTCGGGCTGGCACCCTGTCTAAATGGTTTTGTTCTCCCAGTCCTGATTTTGTTTCTTTGTTAATAGAAAATTATATTTGTTGGCTTTCCTAAACCTGCTGAGTGATTTCCCGCAGACTAGGGGAACAGGTTTGGTGGTACTGATATAAAATCACTGGCAAATGACACCATTAGCCAGGAAACATTTGCCAGCCAAGAGTAAAGGCTTCTTCCAAGCCTCTGGGGAGAAACTGATATTCGTTTACAGAGGAATCGTGAGATTAATATGGGAAGTCGGGTTTTGTGCTTGTGGGGGCAGGATTCCCTGGCTCCCTTTGAGACAATGACACGCTGCCACATTTTCAAATTGTTAATTATGTACTGCCCCCTAGGGATTTTTGTTTTGCTGGTGGCAACCTGCTTCAAATCCTACAGGAAACATTTATCAGCCTGCCTCAGCCAGTACTTGTCTCACAGAAAGCTGCACCTATTGTGACCTTGTTGTACTGAGTCCACCCCTTTCTCCAGCACTTTACTTTGTGAATTGTCAGTTTTTCCCCTCCTTCTTTTGTCTTTATTTTATTTTATTTCCCCAGCATAACTGTGTTTGCATAATCTGGGGTAGCCTGACACCTCTGCTCTTTAAAGCATTGCTCTTACCCCCCCACCCCCACCGCCCCCACCACCACCCCCCCACCCCCCCACCCCCGTTGCATTTCCCCGGTGGGGTGGTTTCGTAAACATCTCAGGATTTGGGGGAAAGAGAAAGTGCAAACTGTGAATTATAGACACTTACACATATGCACTTACATGTTTATCTGTACTCACAGATGGAGAATTTCTCTACACTCTGAAATGTTCTCTATGAAATCCCATTTAAATCAAAAACTTTTATCAGAAAAATGAAATTGCTTCGTGATTGAATAGCACTTTGCTTCTAAGTACCAGCCATCGAGGCTGATGAAATGGCCGAGATGACGTTCTTTTCCAGAAAGACATCCTTACACTTTATTTTAAAGTTGGAGTGAAAAATGTTGGCCCCCTATTTCTTCACACAGGTTCTCTCAATAGAGGAACAGTCTCTAGCTATAATGAATGACTCGTTGGGATCTGGATAAGAATGTTGTAAACATGCATTGTTTTTATTGTTTGTGTCCTTTCCTTCTTCTTTTAATAATGCATAAGACAGCCCTGGTAGGAATCTTCCTTCATGCATTATATATTTTTAAAACACACACACACACATATCCTGTACACAACAACTTTAGCAAATATATGCATGATCAAAACAGTTCAGAAATATAAGATCTGCAAATGAGCAAAGGGCAGCAGGTTTTTGAATAGGCTTCATCAGCGGAGGGGAGAGGTCAGTCGTGGAAATTAGTTATAGGAGCTATTAAGTCTCCTCTGACACCCACAGTACAAGCTGCTTAACATAATCAGCCGCAATCAGCAAAACTGCTGTTTATTACAAAACGTTTTTCCCTTTTAATATTTCATATTGTTATGTAAAATGGTGCGGTGTAGGGACACACACATTTCACCAGGGACAAATTGTACAAATTGTCAGCAATAATAATTTGTGGCTCTTCTCCTGACATCTTTTGAAGTTAAAACCGTTGTGCGATACCTCTCCAGAGCTATTTTCCCTAATGTGGTTAATGGTTTGCACTGGAGTTGACCGGCCACTCTCAGTACGATGTTGTCGCCATTTACCGGCATGAGGAAATGTTTGTGTGACCGCACATCAGCCAGGCAAGTCTGTAATTCCAGGCCATAAGGCTGGGTTCTGCTTACCCTTACCCATTTGGTCAGAGCCTTCGCTTATAGGTGTGTCTCATACTGCAACAAAAATTAGCAGAGGTATTCCCTAGTCTGCTTAATCACCAAAGTAATTCCTCTTTCAAAACATTTTAATTTAAATAGAACTGATTATGAGGTATGCAATGGGAATCTGTGTGGAATTCCCTTGAATTTCACACACTAGCTATGGGATAAGAGAAAGTTCCTTATTATCCAACAGGACGGGTTGCAGTGGCCTAGATTAGTGGACATCTGGATATTATCCCTACATTTCTGTAAGTAGAATGAGGAGATACAGAGGCAGTCATTACTAATTCCCACTCCAGCCCACTGAGGATCTCGTACAAGATGTCCCCAATCCCTGGAAACTCTGTCTCCTGAAGTTCCCTCCTGGTCACCCCCTGATCTACCCAGAGCCAGCCAGGCTGGTCCCCAGGAATGCTGAACTGAGGAGGAGGCACTGGAGCAGGACACAGGAGTAGGATTTTACTTGTACAGATATGAGAATACCTAAAAGGTAAAATAAGCATTGCCCCTTTCAAAGTGGTCACCTCATTTAGCAGGCTAAATGATACACTTATCCGAACAAACAGTGATGCTGCTATTTCTCACATTTTTGGTCCTTCTTGTTTATAAGCCACAAAAGGCAAACCATGTCATTACTTTAGACTCATTTCTTCTTTTGAAGCCCAGCTTAATCATCTATTCATATCGGGCCTAACTCCAAATAAACAGATATCCCTCATTCTTTGCACTCTCTCCTATTATTAAAATCATTCTTTTGGATGTGTATTTATGGATCTATTTCTCCATTGTAATAAACTGCCCGAGGTCAAGAAATTTTCATTCTCTCCACTACCTGCAACACAGTCTGGCTGTGTCAGGCACATAGCAAGTGCTTAATCAACATTTGTTTGATAAATAAGTGGAGAGTTTTGGAAAATAAATTTATTCTTAGATGACAAAAGGTTTCCTTCCATGAGGGCTCTGGACTCTGAAGACTATTCTAATATAGAGTTTTCATTCCTTGAACAATGGAAACTTCTCAGGAATGAGTGTTCAAAGGACGGCATGTCGTTGAGATGTAAAAACTCTGCTAGAATTCTTAAAATCCCAATCATCAGACTTTCTGGATCAGGACTATCTAATAGAAATATAATGCAAGCCACTTATATAATTTTAAATTTTCTAGCAGCCACATTAAAAAAGATGAAACAGGTGAAATTAATTTTGATAAAATATTAATAACATTTTATTTAACACAATATATCCAAAATTTTAACATATAATCAGCTTAAAGAATACTGAGATATTTTACATTCTTTTTTGTTTGTAGTCCTAAGTCTTTGAAATGCGGCATGTATTTTATGCTTATAGCACATCCCCATTTGGAGTAGCCACATTTCATGTGCCCAAGAGCCACTGTGGCTAGTAGCTACCATATTAGACCGCGTGGTCTTAGGCCCGCCTCGTAACCATTTGGGCTAGTGCCTCCTTGCGATCAATACCTTTTTCGAGTGGACTGCAGGGGGGAGCAGCAGGCAATGACTGGGTGTGCCATGAGTGGTCACTTCTGTACTCATTTGCCCTTCTCTCCCTGGGCCAAGGCAAAGGGGCTAGCGATACAATGGGATTTTGCTCAAATCAGAACTTCGAATGCTTGTGAAACACACCAGATTTCATGGTATCAGTGTCAACCACATTTCGATGTCTTGGGCCAGTTATTTGCTTGATGATTTTCCTTATTTCAGTCCAATTCAGCTTGTGGAGAGACTCGGACAAGAGACAAGTGAGGTTTTGACTCAAGTAGTAAATGGTAGAGCTGATGGGACTTGATGTAAGAAAAAGAGAGGAGTCAGGATGACTCCTAGGAATTTCTCTTGCTCATCATTAGATGGTGGCATTGGTATCATCACCTAGGGAAAGAGCATGGCCAGAGTAGCAGGTGTGGCTAGTTTCAGAGCCTCTGGGCCTTCCAACGCACTGAGGCTAAGAGGAGGAGGAGCCCAGGAGGCTGAGGGGGCAGCTGGCTAGAGAGTCAGAGACTAAGCTCCCAGATGCTGAGAGAAGAAACTCTTTCCAAAAGTGGGGAGTGACCAGCTCTTGGAGGCCAAGTGAGCCTGTAGATGCAAACATGTGAGACACAAGAGGAGGACTGAGAAGACAGGCTCGGGCAGTGAGCAGAGAAGAATCAGGATGGGCTGAGGATGGAGTTGGCAGGTCACATGGATCAGACAGGCCTGAGACAATGGCAGGGCTGGGACCCAGGAGGACTGTGGTCAGGACCCAGATGGTAAGCACTGGACAAGGAATCACAGGCAAGACTACAAAGAAGCCTTGAGGGCCACTGTTAGCATGCTCATCACCCTGGAAACACTACCCCTGCACTGTGTTTTTCTCTTGCCTAGAGCAAGGCCAGTGACCCCTCTACCCCAAGGGTCCTGTGGACTCAAAGTGTGTGGTGGTTCGAGCCCACTGAAATTTTGCACAATTTGAGACCTTGGTTTCTCAGCATTGAACTTGTTCAGAAATGTTATGAGAGAAATTATTACTCATATATCTGATCTAAGTGGTCTTCAATAGGGAATTGGCTAATTAAATTATGGAACATTCAAACATTGCAATAATAAGCACTTGTTAAAAAGAATGAGTAAGAGTTGTGCATATTGACATAGAAATGTGTACAAGATTCAATATTGAGTAGGTAAAGCAAGTTCAGAACAGTGTAGACAGAATGCTCACTTTTGAGGGGAGAAGGGATATACATATACATATTATGCGCCTACATTTATGCACCTTGTACATGCACAGGGATTTTCTGAATGGATGAACAAGAAGCTGTGAAACAGAAGAATAATTGTCTCTAGGGGAGGAGCTAGAATTCCGAGTGAAAAGGAGATTTGCCTTTTGCATCTAATCTTTTATAATGCTGGATTTAGAATGGCCAGGTGCAGAAATCATTTTCAAATTAAAATAACGGTTTAAAGTTTTTTAAGCAAAACTTTACTTATAGGGTTTATATTAAACATTATAAAACCTCTTGGAGAAATGACTGCCTGCCTTTATGTTGTGACCAGTGCGCTGTAGTCATTCATTCAGTCATTCCTCCAAATTTCAAATGTGGAGGCAGTGGAACACTGCGTGGATTAAGGGCTCCATTTTCCTCAGTGTCAACTCGTTTCCTTTCAGTAATTCTACTCAGTAT
The DNA here is from genome assembly GCF_040939455.1 of Microcebus murinus. NCBI lineage: Eukaryota > Metazoa > Chordata > Mammalia > Primates > Cheirogaleidae > Microcebus > Microcebus murinus. The sequence continues at coordinate 51,666,169 of NC_134111.1, read as the reverse complement.
GCAAAAATCCAGTTTATAAGGTGGCTGGCAGTGGGCACAGAAGTGACATTGAGTGTGAAGCCATCTCAAAGCCCAAAGAACAGGGCAAAGTATGAAAGGCAATACATGGACCTGTCACAGACTCACCCCCAGTGTTGCCAGTTGCTTTATGAGCATCACCTGCCACCAGGTGACAAACAGCGATTGTCCCCAGGGAGATGCCAGGAGGCTGCCTAACAGGAGCGAGGAGCCCGTGCTTATTGCTCTATGGCTCCTCTTGGCTTGCACACATGCTGACAGTCACCCATTCCCTAATTAAACAGATGCAAGAAGGTACTGCCACAGGCAGGATGAAGGACAGGATTACAGTCTGTGGAGATATAAGAGAGAAATGGCTAAAGATAAGACTTTGTAGGCCCTGAATGAGGGCTATACTATAGGAATTTAAAGGTGAATGAAATAACTTCTAATCAGTTTGATTAGTGAAAGATGGAATCTTTCACTAATTTAGATTTTAATGCATGTGAAATAAAATATTATTCTAAAGTGTTATTCCAAGTACATGTTATTCTCCCAAATTCTTGCTGCTTTGCAGTTCTCCACCCTTAGAGCTGAAATAATCTTTCTTTAGGGAAGGGAAGAGCCCAGCCCTGAATTTTGGGAGGACACTATTTCTTCCTTCCTGTTTCAGGTCCAGAAGTTGTGAAAGTCCAGGCTTTTACTCGGGAAAGCCAACCTCTGTTGAAGGAAGAAAGGATTGGTGGATTTCAAGGATCCAAAGTCAGAGGAGCAGAATGTTTACAGTTAGCCATGGGGGTAGGGGAAGGCAGGGTGTGATGAAAGGAAAGTTCCTAAAATCATGGAAAGAGAAAAGTCCTTTCAGGAAGTTCAGGGAGAGGAGGGCAGAGGAGAAGAGGGAGAAGTTTGGAGGACACAAGGCTGGGATTAGAGCACTAGCTAGACCTGTGAGAAAATACTTAGTGTCTTAGTCTCAGCCCTGGGCTAGAGAGAGTGCAAGATGGTAGAAGTGCAAGATACACGAAAGTGGCTTGGGTCTTGCTTACTGTTGAAATTCAGGGAAGAGACCACCTTGCAGGTCCCTAAAGCAACAAGCATTGTTGCAGGAGAACATGGCAATGTGGCATGTTACCCTACCACTAACACTCAGAGAGGGCCTGAGATGGAGCCCCAGGTCCCCACAGGATGCACGTTGAGATCCTGAAGTCCCCCTGTGATCTCGTGGGAGGCACGGAAGAGCTGAGAGATAGGAGAGAACAGACAAGCCCTGGGGTTGGAATGAAAAGCTGGTACATCTTATGAGCAGAGACCTCCAATATCAGCTGTGGATACCGCTGAATGCTCCTGAGCAGAGAGTAACATGAGGATGCGGTACTTTAGAAAAGTTGGTCTTGCAGTTGATCATCTCATGATACACACTTATGAGGCAGGGTTTCCAAAAGTTCAACCCACACACAAAAGGACAGCAACCAGGGCCAGGAGGCAGTCTTCCACAGAATTACAAGGTTGGGCTACTCCAACGGAAATCAGAAATTTTCTTGTAGCATTCCTGATTTTAAGCACTATTTTGTTTTCTTACCTGGAAGGAAGAGAGAACAGTGATGGCTTTTGTCTCTGGGAGCTCTGTCTGCAGGTCTTGGTCCTGCGCTTGGGGGCAGGCCCCTCAGGGGAGGCTCACCTGGCTGAATCAAGCTGATCAGAGCTCACAGTCACTGATTGCTAAGGAGCATGCGCATCGGATGTAACTGTTTCTTATCCTACATGCTTTCTGCCTTTGTCATTCAGTACTGACCAATATGGCTGAAACACAAAACAAATAAACATAAATACAGTGAATAAGCCCAGGGAAAATGGTTTTTGCCCTTTGGTCTTAAACTTGTTGGACTAGAAATGCAATATGAATTGAGCTCTTTAAGCAAATGACAAATCAAGTTTGCTCCTGAGGGAGGGAACAAATTCTCTCAGGAGGACTGTACTGTTGAACTTCTTTTAACTCATCCTAAGCATCCTTTCCTTTGGCTTCCATTTCTAGACTCTAGCTAAAAATGCTACTTCATGGTGAGTCTAGTGTACTCATCTCTTGCATTCCTATAACATGAATGTGTTTGTACGATGGCTTTGACCAGCCCAGCTCAGAAAATAGAACTGTCTCATCCCTGCTTCCTCCAACATTATGATGGTATTATTCTCCATTTAGAAAGATCATCCAGCCATAAAGAGGCAGATGAAAAACTGAGCATATGCCTATCCAGATGCTTTGCCAACTCTATATTAAGTGTTCCACCAGTACATGTGCATCCCATGTATTTTAAATTTTATTTATAGAGAAGAAACACTTACCCCATTATACATTATACATTGTATCCCTGATGGACATTAAAGAAGATTACAGTAGATTTGCTGCCCTTGATGTATTGTTTTTCTCCCTCATTGCCTGGGAGTTAAGATAGCCAAATAGGCCCAGCAAGAGCCAGACACATCAGCTCATACAGTTTTAAAAGCATATTTTGTTGAATAGTAAGTCAAAATCCCCTCCTAATGAATTTTTGTCCTGAAAATTATCTTCCATGTCAGGAAATAGTCCACAAGGAACGAGCATCTTCCTTCTCTAATTTGCATTGTGGAAAGAAAAGGAAAATAGCACAGATGCATTTGGTATTATACAAAGAGCATATATGGGCATCTCAATCCCTAATATCACACTAGTTTCTGATGCTAATGTAAAATATGTTCTTTTTGCATTTATAATCATGATGAGCAGATGGCGAAGACGGTTTAAAGTAGTACTGTATGTCTATTAAAATAATGTATGCTGTTAGCAAATCTTCCCTAAAACTGGAATTTAATTGCTCATAAACACATACATTAGAAAGAACCACGATTCTAAGAGCCATTTGCTTTGCCAGGACAATAGTTAGACAGAGTTTCCTATAACAGGCTTTGGCCAGAAGACTTCTTGTGGTAGCAGATGCTTCACTATGTTGTCTCTCTCTTAAAGAGGCTTAATTGACAAAAATGTTGAGATTGTACAAAAGGACCCTGGTTTCTTAAAACAAAGAAATCCCTCTTAAAATTAAATGGAAAAAATTAAGGAAAATGCAGACTGGGGGAGAACTGGTAAGGAAAGAATTAAGTATGTAAGCTACTTCATTCTTTTGCTTTTTAAATTTCTTTTTTACTACCCTATTTCAGGCAACCCATCAACAATGGCATTTTGTGATTTTCAGTGATTAATATTGATGCTGCGCTTTCTGAAAGTAAAACCTGCCAAAGAGGAGAGAGGTTCCTTGTTTCATTCCAAGGGACTTCACTGCTCCAGCACAAGGGAGAAGGGGATGGAGCCCCTGGCTCTCCTAGTTTTTACCACCCGCCCAGCCTCACTGGAAAGCAGGTGCTTTGAAGCAAGGATGTATGATCATCAAAGCCAATGACAAAGCCAGAGGATCAGAATCCACCCTGAACACCAGTGTGAAGGAATTGATACTGTTTGCAAACAGGAGCAGGAGGAAGGGGGAGGCGGCAACAGAGAAAGACAGGCTGAGAGCCAAGGGCCCTAAAAAGGCAGCAAGTTTTAGAAAACACTCATTTGACTAATTTGCCTAATATAATAAAGAAAGGACGGTTTTATTTCCAAATGCAGAAGTGGTGATTGATTAGGTGGGCATTATATTTGCAGCATGTGGGATGAATAGTGGTGGTGAATGGGTATGGAAAATATCTTACCAAGAAGGGGAAAAAAATCCATAAGTCATACAAGGCAGAGCACAAAAATACCAGCATACCAACATTCAGAGAGAGTTTAAATAATAACAGACTGAATCTTGGAAGGGGTCCAAGGAAACGGGGAACAGAAAGAAAGCTACACGCAGCATAATGGTTTCTAGACAATAGGCAATGAGAGAGGGTCTGCACATGCTTGTGAATGTGGTATTAGCGCTTTCATTATTATAATTACCTAAATTTAAGGTCAAGTCACCTGTGTATTGCTGATAAAGTGAATGATTTCTTTTAAAATAGAAGTAGTGCTTAAATTACCCAGGATGTTATAGGAATAGATAATCCACGTGGGTGAGATATTATAGAATTATCCCCTTCTCATACAGCAACATTCCTTATAAAGAATGGCACAGAATCTCACCACATCTGCAGTATTCTGACATAGCACCTTGGGAATACATTTCCCTGCCTGAGTTCCCTCTTGGGTTGAAGGAGGTCCCTCCTGTTACTTAAGATATGCATTCCTTTGACAATTAAAAGACGTCTTGGGGTAGGGTTTACCCCAGGTAATATGCAGCCAGATTTGGAAACCTGAACTCACATTTTGCAAGCTTTGATCAGTCATCAAATTGCAGTCTGAATCAAAAAAAGACTGGGTGTAGAAGGCTTGCCAGATACTTGTACTTTGAATGTTTCTGAATGATTAAATTCCATAAAGTGTTATTTAAGTGGTGGGATGGAAGATTTTACTCTTTTTCTTGTCACATAAATAACTCAAAAATTCCATGATTTAATTTTTCAACAGCATGAATTCCAAATAGTTGAGAAAAAACACTTGAAATGTCTAATGCAAAAACTAAGGAAAAACCTATCATGCCCTTCAGGTAGGTCCTAGTGAGATCTCAGAATGGATGGAGGTACAGCCCAGACAGCATATTTTTCAAATACTTCATGGGTGATTGTGTCTTCCATCAGATTTGAGAACCATAGCTATTGGTAGGAGGCAGTGTTTAAATGGTTTTAACACCTAAGAAAATATGTATTTTTTGAAAATTCTTTTTTGAAAATAAAGATCTGCATTTTTTAATAGATTGCTAGTTAAAACATGGTCGATCAAATTGCAATGGGGCAAGACTGCTGCCCTTGGGCTGCTACTCTAATGGCCCATGTGAAAGTTGCTGAGTGTCTAAACCACGGCAATGAAATTTGGAGAGGAAGTTAAGGAGTCAGCGGTATGTATTGAGAATGCAAATCAGCATTACTTAGCAATTGAATGTGGAGTGTGGACTAAATAAGTCTGAAATAACTTAGATTTCTACCTTGAATGATCACTTGGATGGTGGAGCTTTTAACTAAGTATGTTCTAACACTAGTTCTCCAACACCAACTGGGTGCCTTATAATTCAACTCAATGTGACACTGTGAGGAATTAGCGCAGACCCCAAAGGTTAAGGGGCTTAGTCCCACAAGACTGCTCCTGCTTCAGACACCAACCATAAGTGGAGTCCCCATGCAACTCAGACTTCATCTTGGCTACAAATTTGAGGGTTCCCACAAGTCACTTCAGTTTTACTAAGTTACTTAGACTGATTCCCAGAACTCACTGAAAGCATTATGCTTAGGGATTATTGTTTTATTATAAAGGATATACAAATGAACGGCCAAAGGAAGAGGTACATAGAGCAGGTCTGGAGGGGTCCTGAACACAGGAGCCTCTGCTTCCATGGAGTACCGGGTGCTACATCAATACATTCGCCAACTAGGAAGCTCCCACAGTGTCCTTGTTTCAGGATTTTTCTGGGTTTCTGGGGTTTCAGTGGTTAGACATGATTGGTTAAAACACTGGCCACGTGATTGAACTCAATTTCCCCTCCTTGGAGGTTGGGGGCAGGGGCTGAAAGTTCCAGCCCTCTAATCACAATCTTGGCTCTCCGGCATAGCCAGCTCTTCTCTTGAAGCTATCCATGGGCCACCAGGAGTTACCGCATTAGCACAAACTCAGGTGTGGTTGATAGAGGCAAATAACAAAAGGTACTTCTATTATTCGGGAAATTCCAAGAGTTTTTGAAGCTCTGTGCCGGGAACTGAAGGCAAAGGCAAAATATATATTAATATATTTTATATTACACTAAGGAATAGTAAAGTAAAACAGGTTTTCAGGGTAAGGAAACTAGTTCCATTTGAACATGTTGATTTTAAGGATTACCCAAGTGGATACATCTAGCAGGCAGTTGGATGTCCAACAAGAAACTCAGGGGAGAGGTCATGACGAGAAGCAGAAATCCAGATGTCATTGCTTGAATGAAATGGCCCCTTGAGTAGTATAACGGTGTGTAAAATATGGTGATCTCATTAAAAAAAAAAAAAAGGACTTCAACTTAAACTGTGTTCAACATAATCCATGATGAGGATAGATAAGCTAGTATCCTGACATTCCTCACACATGGTAATTGAGATTTTGTGCTCTAAATTGGGGGTTAAAAAGGTTTTGGTTTTTTTTTTTTGGCATAAAGACAGGTAAGAAATATGTTAGGCTTTGTAGGCTTGTCCCAGCAACTCAGTTCTGCTGTTGTTATGCAAAAGCAGCCATAGAAAATACTGATGGAATGAGCATGGCTATGCTTTAATAAAATATTATTTTTGGACACTGAAATTTGGATTTCTTACAATTTTCACATGCCACAAAATATTCTTCCATCTAAAAATATAAAAGCCATTCATTCTTAGCTTATGGGCTGCATATAGACAGGAGGCAGGCCAATATGGTCTGTACTTTGCCAATGCCTGCTCTAAACAGGCACGCTGTGTGACTCCCCGAAAAGGAAGACTTAACGTGAGGACTCAAGTGCAGGGCCTCAGTTCACAGAGGAGAACCACTGTAGTCCCTTTGAGGATGAAAGCAGAACTGACTTGGGACAATGTGGAGAGCTGGCTGTCCGAAAGCATCTGTTTTGTCTGAATGGGTGTTTGTGAATAACTCCAGCTCAATGAGTTGAGCCTAGATGGAATTCTTTAGGGCGGGAAGAATTCTTCTCTTGGCTTTTTGACACCACATTTGCCTATATTTCTCCTACCTACTGGCTACTCCTTTGCCAATTCCTGCCTGTTCTACTTTCCTGGTTGAAATGTTGAGCAGCTGGTGCTGGGTCCACTTTCCTTTTCTATGTACATTCCCTTCCTTGTTGATTTTATCCAGTCCTGTGGGTTTAAACATCATTCATGTTCTGATGACTCCCAGATCTCTCTCTTCAGCCTAACCTCACCTCAGAATTTCAGATTTGTATATTCACCCGCCCACTCATGTCTGAATGGGTGTGTCTGATAGGAATTTCTCGCTTTTCCCTACCTCAGTAAAGAGTGTCACCATTCACCCAGTTACTTGAACTCCAAATCCTGCCTTTCTTTTCCCTTCCTATCTGGGCCATCAGTGAGTCCTGTCTGCCCAATTTCCAAAACATACTCTAGATATGTCCATTTTCTCCATCTCCTCCCTCCTTCTCCCCTCCATCCTAATGTCTAGGCCATACACCCCTCCACCAGATTGTAGCAATTGTCTCCAAATAGATCTTCCTACAACCACTCTTTCCTCTATTATCCAGTTATTAAATATCAGCTCCAGTGACTTAAAAAAATCTGATTAACATTTTGGGAGCAGTTTTAGGTTTGCAGAAAAATTGAGTGAATATTAGAGAGTTCCTATGTATCTTCTCACGATACCTCTTCTCCTTCCTCCCCATTTCCCTTATGTTTAACATCTTGTATTAGTATATACAGCTCTGATTTGAACATACCCCCAAATTTCATGGAAACCTAATCCCCAAACGTATATGTTGATTCCAGGTGGGGCTCCCATGATGGGACTGGTGCTTTATAAAAAGAAGAGAGACCTGAGCTGACACACACCCTTGCTCTCTCGCCATGTGATGCCTTCCACCATGTCATGACACAGCAGGAAGACCCTTACCAGGTGCCAGTGCCATGCTCTTGGGCTTCCCAGCCTCCAGAACTATGAGCTAAGTAAACTTCTCTTCTTTATAAATTACGCTACCTGAGGTATTCAGTTATAACAACAGAAAATAGACTAAGAAGTTACATTTGTTATAATTGATGAGTCAATATTGATACATTATAATTAACTAAAGTCCATAGTTAACATTAAGGTTCACTCGTGTTGTCGGTGGGTTTTCACACATATATAATGACATGTTTTCACTATTACAGTATCATGCAGAATAGTTTCGTTGCCCTAGAAAACCTCTGGGCTCCAACTATTCATCCCTCCTTCATTTCCCCAAGCCCCTAGCAACCACTAATCTTTTCATTATCTCCATAGTTTTTTTTGTTTGGTTTTTTTTTTTACCTTTTTCAGAATATCATATTGTTGGAATCATAACAGTGTATAGCCTTTTTAGATTGGCTTCTTTCACTTATCAATATGCATTTCAGGTTTTTCCATGTCTTTTCTTGGCTTGATAGCTCATTTGTTTTTACCAATGAATAACATTCTGTGGTTTGAATGCACCACCATCTGTTTATCCAATCATCTGGTGAAGGACATCTTCCTTGCTTCCAAGTCCCAGCGACTGTTTACCATAGAAGTCAGAACATGCCACTCTGTCATTGTACCCAAACACTTCTTACTCTGCCTACCCATGCCCTAACGATCTGGCCCCTGCCTGCCCTTCTCCATTCCCTCCCCCTGTGCTCGTTTCACTTTGTCATTCTTTCTGTTCTTGCCTTCGAGCCTTTGCACCAGCCGCTCCATCCACTGGGATGCTCTTCCCTGAAATAACCACATGGGTCTATTCTCGTTCAAATCTCAGCTCACATTCTCCCTCCTCAGTGAGACTATCCCTGACCCCAATCCAAAGTTACCACTCAGTTGCCCTCTATTACAACATCTTGTTTTTACTTCTTTCCTTACCACTTAACTCCATTTGATATTTTCTTTTTGTTTATTTATTGTCTTTCTTCTTCCAGTCAGAGCAGGAAGCAGGGACTCTGTCTTATCCACTGATGTATACCCAACATGTAGAACTATGCTGAATGAATAAACACTCAATTATAATTATTTATTAACTGTCCCCAATCCTGGGAGTCAGTTGCACCAAAGTATTTACAATACTTAAAATAGAAATCAGCACTTTGAAATGAACTTTTTCTAGACCATCTGTTTGTTATTTGCTTAATGCGATGCTCTTCTTGATTTCCATTCTTAGACAAGGCCCTACTCCTCCAAGGACCTCTGAGTCTTTTCTTGAGTTTCTCTTATCTTTGCTACACACAGAGCTGTAGGCTTAAGTGGCAGAACCAAAGCAGTAGGGCAGGGGATAAAAGGGCTAACCAGGTGATGCCCAAAGAGAGACAGAATAGAAAAAGCACATAGATGAGCAAGTAAAAAAAAGCCAGTCTGGTAAAAAAAGTTCTGAAAGCAATTCAAAAGGAAAATATTTTGAATAATCAAAACATACTCTGAATAAGTGCTTAGCCTCTTCAAGAGATTTCTTTCAAGGGCAACTTTCATCAGAAGTGAAATAAGATTTGTTTAAAATTTTATAACCACACATTTTATTCCATATTTAAATAAATCTGATAAAGGAAAAGAAAATCAGCCAGTGCTCAAGGGATGGTTGCAATCTTCTATCTTAAGAAAAGTATAGAACATATGCCTTTTAATTTTGTGGATTTAGGATTAAACTCAACTTTATGGGACTTTGTATCCCCCTTCAAGTTGTAAGATTCTATAGTTCTGTATGTGGCCATCATTCAAGCCATTGTGCCTTTGTAAAAATATGGTAATAGATCAAAGGATAAAATATCCAGTGCATATTAGGATTGGATCATATACTTTAAAGTCAAGTAGGTCTCTAATTGCCTGATGGGGCAACAATGAGGTGGAGAAAGGCTTTCTGTTTTGAAGAAGCAGAGCGCTTAACAACTTGATTGACAAAAGGCTTGGGGATGGGAGATAGCTATAGAATAAAACCAGAGCTGGAGGCAGCTTGGGAGGGCCCTGATTTGGAATTGCAAATCTTCAGAGTGGAATAGACTTTCTCATGGGCATTCATTTATTACAATCCATGGTCAGGCTTTCTGTTGTCCTTATAAGTCACTAGGTTTGTGGTGGTTTGTTATGCAACATTAGACAACTGGAACACATTCGTTAAGGGCAATTCTTTAAAAAAGCATACGAAGCAAGAGAGAGAGAGAGATAAAGAGAGACAGAAAGATGGGGTAGGGAGAAGGAAGGGAGGGATGAAAGGAGGGAGGGAGAGAGGGAAGAAAGGAAGGACAGAAAGAAATAAAAGATGATAGCATAACAAACATCTATATCTGTTTTACAAAATGTACCCCCAGAAAGGTCTCCCCAGCCTTCCACCAAATCCCTTCAAAGAAAACTGAAACACCCCCTTGAAGAAGCCCTTCCACATTAATTGCCTTGAGGGAGCCCTTCCTTCACCCTCTGCTTTGCTACTGGAAAAATTAGCAGGAACCATGAAGGTAGAAATTGAGTACTGTGCTTTGTGCTCTAGGGTGTTATCAGGTGGTTGGTTACTGTGTGATCTCGTTGAGCCACCAAGTGTACTTTAGTAAGCTTTCTAGTATCTAAGCATATCATTCATAGTTCACTAAATAAGGTGATTGAGGTCATTTCTGGAAATCTTGGTGCAGAGAGTCTTTGAACAGGAGGGTTGGACCATGCTTTTGAGTCAGATCAGAGGTGATATGCCCTTTCTGCTAGCAGTACCATTTTTCAGGAAGATGAATGCAAGAACTCTCAATAATAGTATATTTCTAATTCTGAGACCTGTATAGTTCTGTATAAACTCAAGTTAACTCTTTTGGGAACTCACTTACCTCAAGATCTTTCTTACAAACCCCAATAAGCATTGCTCTCCAGAAACAGAAATGTATCAATTAATTAAGAACTTGAGGAAGGCTGTTAGAATGGGGAATAAACCTGCTTTTACTGTAGTCCTTAAAACTCTCTAAAATGATATTTTTATTCTTCTTTCATACCAGCCATATGATAAAAATATCATTAAGCTGCTCAACTTTGTAGGATTTCCTCATTCTCCAAGTTATTATTCTTATTCATGATATCTATGGATAAAACAAATGAGTTTTTGAAGCCTCTGATAACTAGGTCCATTAAAAAAATCAATAGATTAATCCCTCCCCCCTTTACTAATAAAAATAATTTACCACAAATACTGTTATTATGAGAATTCATTCCTGAAGGAGTCATTTGTTGATTGGAGAAAAAAAAGATTTCAACTTTGACATCTTTCTCCTCATCTTTGCCTCTTAGCAAATTTTGTCAACAAAAACCTGTCAGCAGTTCTTTCTGGAATTGACTTGTCCAAATCCCTATTTGACAGAATAACTTGTCCACTTCCTCATCACTAAATATACCCAGTATTTCTCTTGAAGATCAGAATATTTTCTTATCAATGTTCCAGAGGAATTTTTCTGTATATTGGCTTTATAATTTTTTATTTTTTTCTTATTCCTCCTGGCTAATTGAAATTTTGTATCCTTTGATCAATATCTCTCCAAGGCTATATTTTAAAACTGGTTCTTTTTAAAGTCCATTGTATTTCATTAAGAATTCAATGCTACATGTAGCTTTCTATAAAAATTTGTGAGTAGTAAGTACTATTTTCACCCAGTTCTTACATGTAACTGTCATTATCATCTTTTTTAAACTCTAAGAATGTCATTTCTTCACCCTGTGTATAAAGCTCTCTCTCTTTTCAATAAAACTTTCAGGCAGTGCAGTTTGGGCCACTTCTCTTTCCCTTTCGGGGTTTGTTAACAGCTCTTGAAGCACTGAAAGCTTTTTCCTTTCTCTTTTACTTCCCTGGTACTCAGATACCAAGTAGAAACCCTTCTACCGTCTTCTCCTCCACTTCAATCAGCACGATGCAGTGCTTACCCTGAGTCACTCGCTCCTTTGGTGTGGGTGAGAGCTAATTTCTTGCTTTTATCCAGAACTGTGTCGTAGGCACCCTGTGCTTTTTACTGCAAGCCCAGCTCCTTTACCGTTTTCAGGGGTCCTCAGATGAGCCCCTCACTTCAAATGCCAACAAAAGTGCTGCTCGACCCCCTAGCTAGATGGAAAGCATACCACGATGTATCCATCGGAGGAAATGTATATGATTAGGGCACATCACTTTGCTCAAAATTACTTTACTTGTCTCAGATAAACTCACAATAGCCTAAGATGATCCTGGAATTTGCCATATCAGACACTCAAAAGCTTATCTTAGGAAAATTTTAAAAAATTTAAAAAGATTGTTTCTTAGAATCTATTTCCTGCTGATGATTTATCTACAAATATATAGTGATCACAGTGTCTGATCAATTAATGGTACATCTTTTATCATGGTAAGATTGGAGGGTTGGAGGAAGGGAAAAAAATAAGTTTCTTTCTCATTTTTTGTTTGTTTTTGTTAACTATGATTCCTACGAATGAGAAGTTATCCCTTTTGATAATTGATAATTAGTATGTAGCGTGCAATCTTTTTAAAACTTATATAGATTCCAACTCTTAAAACAGAAAAAAAAAGGAGAGACACTTCAACTTAAATATGGCAGAATTATAACATTCATTTCTTTCCTCTTCCTCCTCATACTTCCTGAAAGTGCCAATAAAGGAATAAAAAAGGTATTAACATACAACGACAGAAAGGACAAAAAAGGAGACAAAAGTGGAAGAGAGATTTAAACAAGCATTTTGACGATGAAAATGAGGTTGGAAAGCTGGTAATAGACTTAGCAGAGGGGAGGAAGTGACAAGTAGCAATGCCACAGAGGTAGACCCAAGAGCAGTGACCTAATCTCCCTCTAGCCCCACCTCCCGCCACCAAGCATATGGGGGAGTCGAGGTTGATTTGGAAAAACTGAATAAAAGAGGCTTCAGATCAGCAGCGAGGCTTGAGTTCAAATGAAGGGATTAAGTGAAAATCTGAGTATGGGACTATGGGAGACTCAGCCCCTGGCCTTCTCTGGTTCCCAGCAGCCAGGCCTCTCCTGTAGGAGACGGGAAGACTCTTAAAGAAAACTGAACAGCCTCTGAGAAAAGGCCTCAGAGCCTGGCATTTAGGATTCCCCCCACCACAAAAAGCCCTGAAAGCCAGATCGCCCCACAGACACACCACCACACAGCAAGCCCTGTCCCCACCCAGTGCAAGATTTTCAAAGAGTGGCTTAGGGCCTCAGTCTTTAAGAGAAATGAAAGATAGCAGACACTGGAGGACTAGGGTAGACACCAAAACACGCAAGCAGAAAAAGGAAGCATAGGCAATACAGGGAACAGAAGAGCAGACGGAACCTTAAAGAAGAAAAGAAGCCAACTTCTGACTGAGATAATGCATTCATCAAACAAATCCAAGATACTAGGAGAAAAGAGTAGTCAGAGGACAAGAAAGACTTTTTGGAAATTAAAATTTAAATAATCTGAAATTAATAAAATTGAGTAGAAGTTTCGCTATATGTAATTGAATTCTTCTAGAAACTTGGATAAAAATACAGATATGGAAGATAGCCCCCCCCCAAAAAAAATATTTAAAGAAAAAAATTAAAGGCTCAAACTTGAAGCTCTTACATGTGACTAATAAAACTAGAGAAAATTAAGACAACAAAATTATCAAAGATATGACATATGAAAATTTCCCAGAACTTAAATGCATAATGAGTCTCTAATTTCTCACTTAACTTCTCTTCTTGGAACTCTCAGAGAAACCCCAAAGTCAATATGTCCAAAATTCAACTCTTGACTTCCCCTCCAGGCTGCTTCTCTTGCACTGTTTCCTGTCTCTGAGAAGGGCACCCCCATTCATCCAACCACGGAAACCAGAAGTCAGCACCACCCCAGTTTAAGCTCTCTTCACACCTTGCCAGGCAGTGATTTTGGCAAGGTGTGAACTAGTCTCCTGTGCACACTGAGCCACACTTTCCAGAAAGTTCCTTCAAAAGGCGGAGTTGAACTCACTTCATGCCCCACAATTAAAACCTTTCAGTGGCTTTCACTGCCCCTGAGTAAGACCGAACTCTTCAATACGGCCTAGAAGCTTGTGCATGGTTGAGCCAACCAGGTATCTCTAGCTTCATCTTGTACCATGGTCCCCTTCAGTCTCCATTCAGTCACAATGTCTCCCCCCCCCCCTTGATGTTTGTCATCTAGTCAACAGTGGGTTTTCCACAGAGAATTCTTGAAGGCATGGTATCGCACAGAAATGGGCTCAAAACCTAGTGTGTCTTTGAACATGTGAACTTCCCTAAACTTCAGTTTCCCCATCTACAGAATGAAGATAATAATAGCACCTGCCCATAGGTTCTTATCAGGATTCAACAAGATAATTACAATGGCGATAAAGAGTTTATCATAGTGCCTGGCATAAAATGGAAACCCAGAAAACTTTAGCTATCTAATAGCTAAAGTACCAGCCAAATATTTGTTTCCATTAGTAATCGATCATGCATGTCATTTATTAATTAATCTGAACCTTCAAAAACTCTATTTATATGTTCGGTCTGCTCAAATTCTTAGGGATGATACATTTTATGACTTTATAACCCTCATTGCAAAGTAGTCGAGTAATGCCAGAGGCGTGATGGAGCTGGCTGGTCCCAGCTTGCCAAAGCAGATCGTTAAATTTTCAGGAATTTGGTGAGCCGGTTGTGAAACATGGCTTTTATTATAAATTAAATTGCATAAATTTATTAAAAGAATTATATTAAAAACAATAATAATCAAGGTAATAAATACCCCAAATGCTTCACTTTCTAATTATTTTACTGTTACCTATGTTCTTATTTATTATTATTGTATATATATATGGTAAAAATGCTATATATTGATGTTCTACCGCACATCTCTTCCCAATTCCACATTCCGTGATGGCACATTATAGTTTCAAATTGGCCATACTGGAAGAATTTACACCATGAAAATCAGCAACCATTGTAAATCAATCCCCCTCACCCCAAAAGCTGGTTTTTAAACATTTACCAACACACCAATAAGTGATGCCCAATTATGTAAACATCAGACATAGACAAAGACCTCAACCTAAATGACAGTGCTCTCTTAGCCAAGTCAGTAGCTTTCATAAAATCCTTTAACTAAACATCATTTCCTTTGTTCTATTCACGAATCCTTTCCTCCGAGAATACCGACTTTAAGTTAACATACAATTCCTACTAAGTTTGACTACCAGCTCTACTGGTCTGTAGAAACAAATGAGAAAGGCACATTTCTATAAGGGAGACATAAAAGCTAAGAGCTTCACAGTCAACAGTTCGATAACAAAGAAGGACAAATAAAAGCAATGAAAACCTAGAGAACAAATAAATCTCTGCAGTCGGAGGGTTCTGGTAGTCCCCAAGGGAGTTGCTGCAATACAGCGTGGAACAAGAGGTAGTGACCTTCGCGGTGACCCAAAACTATCAAGAAAAGGCTTGTTGTCCTCTACATACTGTGTAAGAAAAGAATATAGTACATAATAGGCATTTTAAATATCTAAAACTGATCTTTAACAAACGGTACCAAGAAAACTGGATATCCACATGCAAAAGAATGAAGTTGTACCCTTACTCTAAAGTATGTACAAAATATTAATTCAAAGACTTAAACATAAGCACTAAAACCGTAAAAGCCTTAGAAGAAAACACAAGGGGAAAGCTTCATGATGCTGGATTTGGCAATGATTGCTTGAATATGACACCAAAGCACAGGTAACAAAAGAAAAAGAAATTGGACTTCATCCAAATTAAAAACTTTTGTGCATCAAAGGGCACTAACAAGAAAGTGAAAATGAGAGAAAATACTTGTAAATCATATGTCTGATAAGAGCTTAACATCCAGAGTGTATAAATAACTCTTATATCACAACAACACACACATAAACAGCTCAATTTAAAAAATGGGCAAAGGACTTTAATAGACATTTCTCCAAATGGTCAATAAGCACATGAAAAGATGCTTAATATCACTAATCATTAGGGAAATACAAATCAAAACCACAGTGAGATACCATTTCATACCCATGAGGGTAGCTATTATAAAACAAAGCAGGGCCGGGCGCTGTGGCTCACGCCTGTAATCCTAGCTCTTGGGAGGTCGAGGCGGGCGGATTGCTCAAGGTCAGGAGTTCAAAACCAGCCTGAGCAAGAGCGAGACCCCGTCTCTACTATAAATAGAAAGAAATTAATTGGCCAACTGATATATATATATATAAAAAATTAGCCGGGCATGGTGGCGCATGCCTGTAGTCCCAGCTACCCGGGAGGCTGAGGCAGAAGGATCACTCGAGCCCAGGAGTTTGAGGTTGCTGTGAGCTAGGCTGACGCCACGGCACTCACTCTAGCCTGGGTAACAAAGCGAGACTCTGTCTCAAAAAAAAAAAAAAACAAAAAAAACAAAGCAAAACAGAAAACAAAGCATTGGCAAGGATGTGGAGAAACTGGAACCCTTGTGCATTGCTGATGGAAATGTAAAATGGTGGAGCTGCTATGGAAAAGAGTATGGCAGTTCCTCAGAAAATTAACATAGAATTGATATATGATCTAGCAATTCCACTTCTAGATATATAGCCCAAAGAACTGAAAGCAGAACTTAACAGGTATGTGTACACCAATGTTTATTGCAGCACTATTCACAATAGCCAAAAAGTGGAAACGACCCAAATGTCCATTGAGTAATGAATGGATAAACAAAATATGGTGTATGTATGTGTATGTACATGTGTGTACATATATATGTATGTGTATATATACATATATAATGGAATATCATTCCTTTTTAATGAGAAAAAATATTCTGACAGATACTACAACATGAATGAACCTTGAAAACATTATGCTAAGTGAAACAAACCACATACAAAAGAACAAATATATGATTTCCACTTATATGAGGTACATAGACTAGTCAAATTCATAGACATAAAGCAAAATAGAGGAAGGAGGAATGGCAAGTTATTGTTTAATGGGTACAGAGTTTCAGTTTGGGCAGAAGAAAAATTCTAGAGATGGGTAGTGGTGATGGTTGCACAACAATGTGAACATACTTAGTGCAACTAAGTTGTACACTTACAAATAATTAAAATGATAAATTTTATTTTATGTATGTTTTACCACGATAAAAAGGTGCTTTATAAGCATAAAACTGTATCAATGGCTAACTTTATTAAAAATGCCTAAGTTATCGTGGGCAAGCTTCAGGTCTCAAGAATAGTTACCTTACGTGGAACATCTCAGTGTCTGGTAGGAATGAGGCATGAGATGTGGCATTTATTTGTATGTGTCCGTAGCCATCAACAATGACTCCTTCCACTGCTCTAATGCAAACACATGACCAGCATAAAGACGGATACTGTCCTTGTAAGAATTTGTGGAGGAAGGGAGAGGAAGAGCTGGATTAGACTGAGGGGCAGTCAATGGGTGGCTTCTCTCAGGGAGGTCAAAAAGGGGGACAAGCAGAGAAGGCAAGTTGTCCTTAACACAAGATACCAGGAGTCACAAACAGATCCATGGGGTGGGAAGGTTGTTGGCCACTGCAGTTGCTGCTACAGGATTCCGTTTTGGAAGTGTTAGCCCATGTGCTCCTCCACACCCTCACTGTCTCTCCCAGCCATTTCCTTTTTCCTCTGGCACCTGCCCCATTTGATCCTTGCCCTGAGATCACATCTCTGACAGGGCAGAACTCTACTATCCTAGGAGATTCTTCTTGGCTTTTGCATTTCAACAGCCTATATCCTGAAAGGAACACAACAAGATTAAGTCTTTAATGTAACAACATTTAGGAGTTTAAAGAGCATACTCACCCTCCCATATCTACTACCAGACAACGTGGAGACCAGAAATGACGCGCTCAGGCTATGTTGAGAGAGCAACGGTGGAGGGAAGGGGAGTGTTGGGAATACAGAAGTGGAGTGGCCCTGGAGAGGGGAGTTCTGCAGCAGCCACAAGTGCCAGGTGCTGCACGTTGAGTTTAAAGCAGCCAGGCTCTTAGATTTGCAGATATTTTTGTCTGGGAAGGAGAAACCCTAGACGGGGAATAAATGACTAAGATTACATTTCTACCACTTCAGTAGAATGATGATGCAAAACAGAAATTAAGTTAGAGGAAAATCAAGACACCTACATTTTTTTCCACACATGAGTTTTTATCCTGAGATTTACACTTAGTACACAGTTTTGGGGAGTCCAAGAAAGCACATAAAATGAGAAGGGCAGTGGGACAAGTGGAAACTTTAAATTTAGTGTTTCTTTGTAGAATTGTCTGCAAAGGGGATAAAGACCCCCAAAGGTAGGCGGAGAACTAGGCCCTGTGGCCTGTGTGGCCTGGAGAACAAGGACCTGCACATTAACAGGAGGCCTGCAATCTTGCTGTGCCAAAGTCATCGACATGATGTCACTTTCATGGTCTTTAGTCTAATCCTTTCTCTGACTCGCCCTGGTTAAAGATCTCCTCTGCCTGGAGACTCAAGCTCACTGTTTTCCATTTTGATTTCTCTGACTTGGGTGACAAAAAGGTACTCACAGGGATTTTGGGTCAAACTTGACTTGTCTCATAAGTGTCTCGTCTATCTGGTACGTAAGAGTTCTGCTTTCCGCCTGGGCGCCACTTCTTCACAATCTCACCTCTTTCATATTCCCGAGTAACCACTATGTTGTGACCTTACCTCCTCCTTTCAACCTGTCTTTGGGATTAGGATCAATATCTGCTGCTTGGCTTTTATTCAAATGATGGATAGCTTTGGAAACTCTTATCTGAGCTGGTCTGCTGTCTCAATCTGATACTCCAGACTGACCTTCAGCCTAAGAGTCTTAAAAAATGTCCATATTTTAAGCAAAGATGGATGATCCTCTCTGTTTCAAATAAGAAGGAAAATCTCTTGATCAGACTGGGAGCAAAGAGGGAATTTGGTTCTTTTTTGTTTCAAGGAGTCCTTTAAGAGCTGTTAATAGATTGCTTTATTTCCTTTAATTATGTTTATGTCCCAAACTAGGTAAGGCCCTAGCAGTGTGGGGGAGAGGGAAGGTTGAAGTAGCATGAGAGGTACTCTGGGTCTTGAACCAGAGCTATAAACAAAACTTCTAAATGTCTTTTTGAAAAGTTCTCACCAGATTATTTTCTGCTATTCTATTCAGCTCAAGAAATACTGAGATTTCAAGAAATATCTAAGATTTCACTTGAGTACTCAAATGAGACCCCCAAGCTGAAATTCTTAAAACTTTCTTGGAGGTTGCTCATACTTAGGGATCCTCATGAGTTTTGTGCCTGAGCTTTTAGCCTCAAGTGGGATAAAAGATGCCAGAGATTCCACCCAGAAATGACCTTGTTTTGCCCCATCTTCTGCCGGTGGCTTTGGTGTTGCACTTAATTAATTGCTCCCTCTTCCCAAATTATGATGCAGTCTCAAGTCTGTTTTTAAAAAATCTGTCCATTTGATTTCAATTTTAAAACACTTCTTGGATACCTAAGATATGCGAAGTTTAAAGACACGCCCTGCCCCTCAAAAGTGAACTATTGATCTTGACATCATGTATCTTGAAAAGTAGAAGATAGAAAGCAAGTATGAAAATAATTATAACCTAATAATGTCATCAGAGGGAAAAAATGAATAACTATATGAATTTCAAAGGAGGTAAGAGAGAGTTTTCAATTAAAGGGCATTTAGAAAAGAGTCTATGATACAGTGGGATTTTATTTGAGCTAAACCTGAAAGAATGGGTAAGATTTCAAGCCTAGATACAAAGTTGAGAGGACAATTTGTTGGCTTAGAAGATAAGAATTAGCAGTCTAATTGCTATTTCTAACTCAGAAGAACTACGCATTAGTATCTATTTTAAACTGATGTATATTAAGTTTTGCTTTAGTAGTGCTATGAAACAATAAATAAAATGCTGAAAATCTGACTATAAAGCAAATTTCTGCACACTACATTAAATGCTATTTCCCCCTCAATGATTTATGTATTTAAATTGGAAATGCACTTCTGGGGTTTAGGTGAGGAAAATCAGATAATTTCATAAAAAATTTTAAAGATTTTTAAAATGTAATAAAAAGTATTATTCAATAACTCACAATGTTAAGTAAGGCAAAAATGTATGCAACCTAGCATGGGAAGTCCACAAATAACCATACTACCATAGGGCACATCTTCCCCTGGGGATGCCTGCTTGGAGAGCTTGGGAATAACTCCTCAAAAAACCTTGTGAATAATTCAGAACAGGAACAGATAGAGACATAGGAGGAGGTCATATAATATTGTGAAAGAGAAGAAAAACAAGCTTTTTGAGTAGAGTTAGGCAATAATGGTACATTCTGTAAATAGGTCAGGGAGGATAAGCTCTGATGCAAAGATCTATTGGGTTTTAGGCTTTGGAAATCTTTGTGACCTTCTAGAATGCAAGAGAGGTGATTCTGGGTCAAAAAAGATGTCAGAAAATAAAAAATTGAGATAGGCAGTGCAAGTTGCCCTCTCAAGAAGCTTGGCAGTGAAGCAAGTGGGAGCAGAGAAAGTGAATAGCAAAGGATGTCAAGAGCTTGAGATCAACTTGAATGGACAGTCAAGTGGAACCAGAAGTGGACACATGATAAAAAAAAAATAATAATAAAGTTAAAACTCTGGAGGTCAAGATGGACAAGAAGAAAAGCAAGGCTGGAGAGGTCATGATGACACCAAGGCACTCAGGATGTGTGGTAGGCCCACCCTTGTAAAAAAAAAAAAATACACACACACGTATTACAAGGCGATAGTAACCAAAACAGCATTGTATTGCTACAAAAACAGACGCGTAGACCAATGGAACACAATAGAGAATCCAGAAATGATCCAACATATTTACAGCCAAATAATTTTGAACAAAGGCACCAAGAACATACACTGGGGAAAGAACACTCTCTTCAACAAATGGCACTGGGAAAACTGGATATCCATATGCAGAAGAATGAAAGTAGACCACCATCCCTCACCATATACAAAAGCCAACTCAAAGTGGATTAAAGACTTAAATGTAAAGACCCAAAACTACCAAACTACTAGAAGAAAACAGGAAAAACACTGCAAGACGATGTTTTATAGCTAAGACCCTCAAAGCAGGCAACAAAACAACAGGGAACAAAAACAAAAGCAGAAACATGGGACTATAATGGGACTATATTAAACTAAAGGTCTTCTGCACAGCAAAGGATCAACAGAGTACAGAGACAACCTGTTGAATGGGAGAAGGTATTTGAAAAATATTCATCTGACAAGGGACTAACATACAGAATATACAAAGAACTTAAACAACTGAACAGCAAAAAAATACAAATAATCCGGCCGGGCGTGGTAGCTCATGCCTGTAATGCTAGCACTCTGGGAGGCCGAGGGGGGTAGATCATTTGAGATCACGAGTTCAAGACCAGCCTGAGCAAGAGCAAGACGCCATCTCTACTAAAAATAGAAAGAAATTAGCTGAGCAACTGAAGATATATATAAAAAATTAGCCAGGCATAGTGGCACATGTCTGTAACCCCAGATACTCAGGAGGCTGGTGCAGAAGTATCATTTGAGCCCAGAAGTTTGAGGTTGCTGTGAGCTAAGCTGACACCATGGCACTCTAGCCCAGGTAACAGAGTGAGACTCTGTCTCAAAATAAATAAATAAACAAAACAAAACAAATAATCCCATTAACAAGTGGGGAAAGGACATGAAGATATTTCTTAAAAGAAGACTACAAATGGCCAATAGGTATATGAAAAAATGCTTAACATCACTAATCATCAGGAAAATGCAAATCAAAACCACAGTGAGGCTGGATATGGTGGGTCTCACCTATAATCCCAACATTTTGAAAGGCAGAGGCAGGAGGATTGGTTGAGGCCAGGCATTGGAGAACAGCCTGACAATATAGCAAGACCTCATTTGATAAAAAAAAATTTTTTTTAGTTAACTGGCCATGGTGGTGCATGCCTGTAGTCCTAGCTACTCAGGAAGCTGAGGCAGGAGGACCATTTGAGCTCAGGAGTTTGAGGTTACAGTGAGCTGTGATTGCACCACTACAATTAATTCAGCCTGGGTAACAGAGTGAAATGCTATCTTAACAAAACAACCAAAAATAAATTTAAAAAAAGAAACCACAATGAGGTATTATCTTAGCCCAGTTTAGAATTGCTATTATTAAAAAAACAAAAAAATAATATATGTTGGTAAGGATGCAGAGAAAAGGGAAATCTCATACACTGTTGGTGGGAATGTAAATTAGTATAGTCATTATGGAAGGTGTGAAGATTCCTCAAAAAACTAAAAATGGAACAACCATACGATCCAGTAATCCCACTATGGAGTATTTATACAAAAGAAAGGAAATCAATATATCAAAGGGATACCTTCACCCCCATGTTTATTGCAGAACTATTCACAATAACAAAGATGTGGAATCAACAGGTGAATGAAGAAAATGTGGTGTGTTTAAACTATAGAATACTATTCCACTATAAAAAAAAATAATGAAATCATGTCATTTGCAGCAACATGGATGGAACTGGAGGTCATTATGTTAAGTGAAATAAGCCAGACACAGAAAGACAAATATCACGTGTACTCCCTCACATGTGAGAGCTAAAATAGTTGGTCTCACAGAGATAGAGAGTAGAATGATAATTACCAGAGGCTGGGAAAGATGGGGGTGGGTGATGAAGGGAGCTTGATTGATGGTTACAAACATACAGTTAGATAGAAGGAATAAGTTGCGGGGCGAGAGTAGTACTTGAGGCAGGCCCTCGAGGAGACTAGCTACTTCTCCCCACGGAGCCAAGTCCCTAAGATAGGGGTCGCCACAGAGGATAAGGAAACTGATAGGCAACAGAGAGAAATAAAAGAATACATAGAGACTAAGGTATAGTACATAGTTTTATATATATATAAAGGTCAGATATAACACAGCGGGGGACACCTAGGAGACTGGCGGATCTCCACAAACGCCAGCAATATGGTTAGATTCATACAGGTTTTTATAATCACAGACATCAATGACCAGTTGTCAGGGTAACATATTTGCATATCAGGGAATGCAGTTGCTAGGGGATACAGGTAGTGGGTTAGGGTCAAAAGTCCTCTCAAGGGGCTTCTAATCTATCTAGGTGAACAAACAGGTACAAAGTCTTTCGGGGGCTAACTTCTAAGTTTTAAGAGGTAGTTGTCAATTAACAAAGGTAAAACAAAAAAGGTATAGTGACTCTATATATCTTTGATTAGTTATGGTGGACTTAAAGGTAGACAGCCAGGAGAGAGCAGGAAGCCCATCTCTAAGAAACAGGTTGTTTATAAACACCGGGGCACTTCTCTGGGCAAAGTGCACTCACTGTCTCTGGCTCCCATCCTGTGGGCCATATTTGCCTTGTCTTGTCTTTCAAGACACAGGGAAGCTCATAGATATTGAGATACCGGGAAGCCTTCCTGGAAAACATCCCTACCAAAGATTAGAGAGCTCTCTCATGATAGCAGCCTCTAATAAGTGAACCATTGAGTCCACACATTTCTTCAGGGCAAAACCCTGCAAACTCCTGTCTCTGTCTTTAATATAGTAATATTGGGTTATACAATAAAATAATGGTCTTATGAGCCACATCTCATTAATTCTTCAATCATATTTCCTCAACAATAAGTTTCAATAGTTGATAGTAGAGCAGGGTAACTATAGTTAACAGCAATGCATTGCACATTTCAAAATATAAGTTAGGACTTGAACTGTTCTCCACACATAGAAATGATAAATGCTCATGTTAATGGGTATCCTAAATACCCTGACTTATTACACAGTCTATGCATGTAACAAAATATCACATATATGCCACAAATATGTACAAATATTATGTATAAATTACAAAAAAAATTTGAAAAGCAAATACAGTAGAGAAGTTAAGTTCTCAAAATAAATTCACTCCAAAACAACAAAAACAGAATAATAAAATAGCATCCACATTCTGCATTCTGTATCAGCAGGTTGGTCAGAGAAACAGAGCCACTGTGATTCATGTAAGAGGTGTTTTTGGGGATTAGACTGTGCCCAATCACTGGAGCAGGTTAAGCAGTTTATGGAAATATGCTGTCCCTGCATCGGATGGTGGGCCTGGAGTCAGCAGGGCCGGCTAACCAAATGCAAAGATGGGCGTGGAGCGGGGAGGGCAAACCCGGGAGGATGAGCTGGAACATGCTCCTGTTTCTTGCTGGAGCCCCTTCAGTCTCAGAGCCTTCAAGCCTCCAACTGCAGCCATGGAGTGATCTGCAGAGAACTGGCGCACGTCGCCATGGAAGTTGCCCACACACCTGCCCGGCGGTCAGGGAAGCTGAAAGGGGAGCTTCCACCTGCCCTGGAGGAACTGTGGCCGGGCTGCTCCCCCCCAGCAAGGCGAGCCAGCAGCCCCCCAGTAAAGTGCACCAGCCACAGGGAGCCACTCTCTGCCTCTTTTGGTGTGTTCAAGAAATGGTGTTTGAAGGAAGAGCAATGGTGGGGACGGAATAAATAAACAAATAAATGGAACAGCAGCTGGAGACTGCCTGCCTCCCTGTGGGTAAAGCCATATCTTTGGAGGCCTGGGGGCTACTGAATCTGGTGGCTCTTTGAAAAATGTTCTGAAACAGCCTCTTTTGGAAAAATAAATCCTCCCCTAATGTTTTTTTTTTAATAACCAAATAATTTTAATGTTATTGATAAAATGCATTGAACCACCTCAGTGGTAAACATGCTTTTTCAAGACACATTTCTGTCTCTACCACTTCCCCCACTTCCCCTAGAGATCTGACCTTCTTCTGCAGACTTGGGAATCAGAGCTCTAAAGCAATAGTTCCCAAAGTACCGGCCGGTAAGACAGCCTTGTCGGAATTACCCGGCAAGATTTTAATAATATAGATGGCTCTGGGTCTGAAAATCTGTCCCAGAACAATAGATACTACTTGAAGATGATAGATCAAGAAATAAAGGCAAGGTTTATACTTAGACTGCGCAGACAAGTGTGGCTGAAGTATTGGAATACTTAAGTACAAGTTGCTGAAGAGGCCACATCCACAGCCTTCTCTTCCCCCTGTTGAATGGTGGCCCCCAAAAGGCATGTCCTCATACCCTCAGACTCTCTGAATGTGACCTTCTTTGGAAAAACGGTCTTTCTTTGCAGATACAGTTAAGGTTCTTGTGATGAGATCATCCAATGACAAGTGTCCTTATAAGAGAAAGAAGAGAAGACACAGACATGGAGGAGAGGGCATGTGGAGACGGAGGCAGAGGTTGGAGTGATGCAGCCACATGCCAAAGAATGCCTGGAGCCACCAGAGCTGGAAGGGACAAGGAAGGATTCCCCTTTAGAGCCTTTGGGGGGAGTGTGCCTTGCTGGCACTTGATTTCAGACTTCTGGCCTCCAGAACTATGCAACAATACATTTCTGTGGTTTTGAGCCATCAAATTTACATTAATTTGTTCTAGCAGTCACAAGAAATTAATATACCCCTTCATGCCTCCCATTACCCTGAAAATATAATAAAAGTTAGTGCCTGGTACACTTGATGCTTCCAGAAGATTGTTCCAGCACCATGGACAGGCAGCAGATCTGAGTGGTTGGTGGACATGCCTTACCAGTTGTTAAATATTTTGAAGAACACTCTGAATAAAAGTATAAACATACTTTTGAATATTATGGAGATAAATGCTATAAGAACAACTTAAAACAATATCAAAATGATTAGGAGATGAGGCCAGGCAGGAAGGGAGAGTTATCTTTTCACTTTGTTCTCTTCTGTACTATTTGAAATCTTATTTCTATGTGCATGAATTATTTTATTATAATTATATTTTAAATCACTAAGAAAAAAGGAAAAACCAGGTAATTCTGATTGACATACATGCTTGGGAATACTTGCCCTAGAGGACAGATAAAAGTTTTTCAAGAGAATCAACCAAAGGCAAAAATTGGGAAGCAGATAAGGCAGTTCTGGGGGTTTTCACTCTAGACAATTCTGAGGGTCAAGGAAGAAAGGTCAAGTATCTGAGAAGAACCTCCACCAGAGTTTCCTGGTTTCTAAGCTTCATCATATTTGAAGCCTTTATCTCTCCAGAGATGGGCACATTTCACCCAGGTCCGTCGTCTGTGCTGGGATGGCCATTCAGCCACGGGTGTAGACACTGCTTTGCATAGTGTTATGTACACACTGCTTGCCTTGCTAAGTGGCGTCCTGAGATATTTATGATGAGAAGTAATTGCCACACGTATAAAACCACACTAATGTTTTATATGAAAAGAAAATCACACTGAAAAGGAAAAAAGTCCATGGTGCCTATTGACAGTCCCCATCAGTAAGATCTGCCTAGAGTTCTGGTTGCAAAACACTGAGTTTATAACAGCAATAAAGTTTGCAAATGGCAAAAATATGAGCTTGTTTACTCCAGGAAGATTTTATTATTCATGCAGACTGTTAGTCGAATACAAAGGCTGTGATATACTTCAGGAAACCATTGATGAGCCAGAAAGCCCCAAGGGGAAAGAGATTCAATAGACATGATTTCACAAAACCAATTTGAAGAATTCTTAATCCTTAGAATAAAAAGCCAGGCTAAGTGAACATATAGAATTTCTTCCATACTTCAAAATTTCCAGCTATGTAGTTGGGGTGTCCTTGGCCCTACCCTGGCTGGGACCTGAGTGTCCTTCGTCATGTGTCCTCTGATTGGTTCGGAGGTGAGCAGGTGACACACGTTGGTCTAAGCAGAAGGAAGCTCTGACAGGTGAGAAACAGCTGATGCCTCCTCCCTGTAGATGGGAATTGACAACTCCAGTTGTTGTTGGCAACTATTCTGCAACAATAAGGAGAATCAGCCTTGAGAAGAAGCTGACACAGGGTAAGGTACAGCAGAGAAGGGCACCGACCAGAAGACACTAGTGACATTGTTGTGCTTCTGGATCAATTCTCTCCCGAGTCTGTATTTTTCTGCCAATAAATTCCCTTTAATTGTTTATGCCAATTGGAGTTGGGTTTCTCTTATATACAACCAAGACCATCCTAACTGATGCAATGATCCTATATTAGCGATCCTGACCAACATAAAATTAAGTGCTGACCCATAGACAGCAGATTTCTAGGTTTCTTTTCTAACAGGAAGACTAAAATGTTGTGGCCATCCCTAAATGGCCCTAATTATTAGGGACCCTAAAACTTCCAGGAACCTAGCCACAAGAATTTTAGGTCAGGGTTTGAGTTCTAGATGAATCTGCAATCTCCAGGATTCCTTGGTATTCACTAAACAATGCTGCATCTGGAAGGGGAGGGGTCACTCCAGGGGCATCTCAGTTTCCTGGGATTGTCCGACCAATAAGAGGTCTTGGTCACACCAGGGTTTGACCAGAATCACAACAACTTCCTATGCCCCCACTGCACTTTTGCTTCTTAAACGTGCTGAGTGGACATTTACAGATCCTCTGGTTAAAACAACTCATGATGCAAAGCTCCTTAGCTTGACCACTAAGGCTTCTGTAAGAAGAAGAGCCACAGAGGGACTCAAGAAAATATTCCTTAAGGATCAGTCTGTGAACACAAGATATTTTTAAATCTTTTAAATAGATATTGAGCATAATGCTTTAAAAAATAAATTTATTTCTTTATATCTCACCTCCAAAATGATTTGAGGTGCTTTAAAATATGACAAATAGGATTAAGTAAATAGATGAAATCAAACAAAAGTAAGTAATGGAAAATAAAATAAATATAGCATAAGTTTAAGTATTTAAAATGGTTTCATAATGTCCTATGCAGTTGCTGTAGGTGGACAATCAATTTGTCTCTGACCCTCCAAATTAGCCAAAGCAAAGACAGAAACATGCCTCTAAAAGATTCACAGACCCCAACAGATTTTTTTAAAGGAAAGATAAGAAAGGAAACAAACAAAAGGAGTTGCTCAGGAAGAGCAGTTTTCCTGAGAAACTTTCTCCTGCAGTAATTTACGAGGGGGACACTGTGAGACAGAGCGCTCCCAGGAGCAGATTTTGGGAAACATGTGAATGTGGCCGATGGTTTAATCTCCAAGCACTGCTCACCAGAAGCAGCCCCCGGGGAGGAACCCCGTGCTATCCAGTCGGAGTGCACGGCTCTTTAATTACCCAACTTGGTCCAGCCACGCAATTTACAGTGTGTATTTGGATGTTAGCGCTGTATGTAACTTTAGGGACTCCTCTGATGATGACAGTTTGCACCACTGGGCTTTCAATAGAACAGAGTAGTTTGAGACTTCATTCTCTAGTAATAATCTGAGGTGTGGGTGTTCATCGTTTCTGATCAAGGGCAAAGGCATATGCATTGGCAGTTAGAGCAAAGCAAAGGCTGACACCATGTCATAAAATTAAAAAAAAAAAACAAAAAACTGATGAAGACCAGCACCATATCAACACCACTCAGTGTCTCCTCTGCCGCCTCTCCTCACCCTAAGGCACACGCACAGGGCAGTGGAGGCCTCGCTGACATACACTAAGATGAGCACGAGCAGTTGATTTGGCAGAAGAGCTCCAGCTCCACGTACACCGTGTTTATCGAGTGCCTGCTCTGGGTTCCGTGCAGGGAAGTATCAGGCACCATCCCTGACGTCACAGAGTTGAGAGACACAATGCCGTCGTATTCATAAAATAATTCTAGAAGCCCAGTGTCATACAAACTAAATTGTTTTTCAATTGTGCACATATGTAGATGCCAAAGGAATTATTTCTATAAAGAGAAAATTTATAAAGAGAATTTTCTTCAACTGGGTGAATCCTAGCCATCTTCAAGCCCCATCTCAGATGCTCTCTCCTCCATGAAACATGTCTGCACCCAAGATAGCCTCTCCCCGCAGCACCCTGGCTCTCCCGACGCTCCTCTGTCCTGCCGTGGCATGGTTAGCACCATCTCCTTTGCCCGCCCAGCCGTCATTCTTTCAGGGCATCATCTTCCCTCAGTCCACAGTGACCTACTCAGTCCCTGAGGCTTTGGAAAGGCTCCCTCCCTCCCCACCCGGCCAAGCGCCCCAGGACTGGAGGGGGCAGGTAAGCCAGGCCTGGCCAGACTGAGCTCTTCATCCCACCTCCTGAGCTAGACCAAGCAGAGAGCTTCCTAAACTGCTACAGGAAATATTAATACATTTGTTCTCGTCCTGGGCTCTCAAGCTGTGAGTGCTGCCCACGGGCACCTCGTATCCATGGACCACCTATGAGGAAAGCGAAGCTGACAGCTGGCGAGAGAGAGCCATGCAGAGGGAGTCAACTGCCTGAACACCCAGGCTACCCAGTTCTGTGAGCCAATACATTCCTTTTTTGCTTAATCCGGCTGGAATTGAGTTCTCTCCACCCTCCTCTGAGGAATGATGCACACTCTCATCAAAAACAATCACCAAGTCAGGAGGAAGGAGATAGATGTCGGGGAGCTCATACCTGGGGATAGGAAAGGAAGGGATGATGTTAATTCGAACACCCACATCCCCTCCACTCGCTGTGACTAAGTAGCAAAATGGCAATAGGATTTCTAATATATTAATATTTGCAGGTCCCTTCATACCTCTGGCTGTTCTGTGAAACTAATGTTTATGTTCCTTTATCTAATATTTATTAAATTGCAAGTCAGTTAAATAACCCTCTCTGAATTGATCCTATATATGAAGTAACTATATATATCATTGGAGTAACCGAGGGTTGGAGAACAGATGGTCCGTCTGGGTGGGAGACAGTTTCCTGGTCTAAAACCTCCATTCTTTGCAATCGCTGTGCCCCCTGCCGCAGAACTCACTTGTTCCAGGTGATCCATATTTATCAATAGAATATAACACTGTAAAAATAAGCAATTATACTCCAGTGACAGAGCTAAATATTATGTCACTATATGAAGCAAATGGCATTGTTAGTCATTTCTTCAGATATGATTTGCTTTATAAAAGCTGCCTTTCAAGGCACTGGAACTCAGCAGGGATTCTTTGTCAACAATCTGCCATTTCTAGCTAAATTAAGTAATCATCCGGCTACTATATTTAGAAAGTGTGTGCAGGCTACAGAATGTATAGAGAGCTCTAAATGATGCATTTATCTTCAGGGGACACTATTGCATAGGAGCAGTGAAGCATCTGCTTTTAAGAGAAAATGGGCTTCTATTAGAACCACAGAACCATGAGAACACTATAGGGAAGTTACTTGTGTCTCCCAGAAGATCCAGGTACGAGCAGGTGGCCTATGAAAACACTGTAGAATATCTTTCCATTTTTCTTAAAAAGGGCTCTGTTAATTTTAAATCACCTCTCCTCTCTGCCTCTACCTTAAGCAAAAGTTTTAAAAAAGCAATGTCTCAGATTCTTTCAGAACTCCTCCTTATATCAGGGGACACTGTGGTCTCAGACCAGAGATTCATTGTTTTAAGCTATTACAGTGGCTTTGGAAACAATGAAGCCAGTTCCTGTTTATTGTGCACTTACTATGCACTAGGAATATAGGCATTTTACAAATGTTATGTCATTAAGTAAATGAGATGACATTATAAATATATGTGTGTGTGTATATATATGTATATATGAGAGTATGTGTCTGTGTGTGGAGCCTATTGTGCTTAGGCTATATACACAAGGCATATATTTTTGTCCCTGTTTTATAAATAGAGAAACTGATGCTCAGGATATAAGAAACTTGCCAAATATCTCACAGCAGGTAAGATTAAGAGCCAGGTCTGACTCCTTTTGAGGCCACTTTTACTACCATGCCATGGCTGCCTCCTAAATAATTAAGCCTTCTGTTGTGTTTGTCCTGTTTATATTACTCATGTCCTCCCTGCCCCCACCACTGGGTCTTCAAAATCCTCTCAACTTCCTTCTCCTGCTGCCCATGAAAATAGACTAAAATATAGCAACCGCTTTCAGGAGATGTCTGGAGTCTGCTGAAAAAAAAAAAAATAAAACAAAAGTCCATGAAAATTTAACAAGCAGGAAAAGAAGAGTGGCAGACAATATGAGTTCTAACATTGTAAAAGTGAGACAATTATGCTCTGGTAACAGAGCTGAATAGTATGTCCCTGTATGCAGCAGATGGCAGATTACATGAGACCACTAGTGTGGCCACTCTCTGGTTTCCAGGAGGCCTGTCCCGAGGCACCGAGTCCTGCTACTCCTACGGATGTGCCTCTTTTCATGCCTGGGCTCTAGCCCATGACCGTGGAGAGAAGAGCACAGGCCTTTGCTGTTTCTAAGAACTGCTTGCAGGAAGCAGTGAGCAGAGTGCAGGCAGCCAGGGCTGTGTCTGGGGACCACCCCACATCGAGTTCACACATCAGACTTCCAGGCGTCCTTTTACACCTGAGATCTACTCTGCGGTCAGCAGGGGAGTGGGCCTCGTGACACTCCCTGAAAGAGATGACATGCGCCCAGCATGGTGGTTCACGCCTGTAATCCCTGCATTTGGGAGGTCAAGGTGGGAGGACCCCTCGAGCTCAAGGGTACAGTGAGCTATGATCATGCCACAACACTCAAGCCTGGGTGACAGAGACCCCACCCAGCTCAAAGAAAGAGAGAGACAGGCAGACAGACAGAGGCTGGGTGAACCTGACAGGGTAAGCATAAGCCAGCGATTTTGAAAAGGCTATTCGAAAGAAGTACCGATAATACACAAAATATTTGTCCAGGAAACATGTAAGCCCTCTAAGCAGATGGAGTATTTGTCCAGGGCAGTAAAACTTATGCAGTATCTTCTAGATATCTGTCTGCTGCTGATTCCTAATTTAATTCCCTTGTGGTCAGAAAGCATACTCTTAACAACTTCAGTCCTTTTAAATGGATCGAGACTTCTTTTATGGCCCTAACAGACAGTGTGTCTTGGTGAATGCTCCATGTCCAGTTGAAAAGAGTGTGTATTCTGCTGTTGTTGAACGGAATGCTCTATAAATGTGAATTTGACCAAATTGCTTAATAGTGTTATTCTAGCAGTCTGTATCATTACTAATTTTCTGTCTACTTTTCTGGCAATTACTGAGACAAGACTGTTGAAATCCATCTATAATCATGGATTTGTCTCTTTTTGCTTCCCGTACTTTTAAGCTCTGTTTTGAGTACATACACACTTAGGATTGTATGTTTTCTTGATAGATTGGCTTCCTTATTCATCATAACATAACCCATTTGTCTCTAGAAACATTCTTTGTCCCAAAGTCTACTTTGTCTGATATTCAAATAGCCACCTTACCATTTTTATGATTAATTTTTTCATATTATATCTCTTTCCATCTTTTACCTTTTAACTTATCTTTATAGTCAATGTGGTTTTCTTATAGACACCATATAGTTGCTTTTTTTTTAGCCAGTCTTACAATCTGGGCCCTTTAAGTGGAGTATTCAGATCATTGGATTATGGATATCCTTGAAAGAAACATAAAAATTATGAAAATGCCTTTTGTATTTACTCACACATTTACCACTTCCAGTGCCCTATGTCCCTTTACGTAATCCAAATTTCCATCTGGAATAATTTTCCTTCTTCCTGAAGAACTTCTCTCAATATTTCTTCTAGTAAATTCCCTTAGCTTTTGTTTGTCTGAAAAAGTTTTGTTTTGCATTTAATTTTGAAGGATGTTTTTGCTGGATATAAAAATCTAAGTTGATAGTTGTCATTGCTGTAGATTTTCCCAGTACTTTAGAGATGCCATTCCATCTTCTTCTGGCTCATATAGCTTCTGAAAAGAAGTCCTCGGGTGATCTTAGCTTTTGTTCATTTTATGTAGCATTTTTGTTTTTGTTCTGTGTCTGCTTATAAGATTTTCTCTTGATCATTGGTTTTCACGAATTTGATTATGATATGTTGTGGGGTGGGAGTGTGTGTGTATATGTGTTTCTCCTGCTTGGAGTTCATTGGGCTTCTTTTATTTAAAGGTTCATACTTTTCATCAAAATTGGAATTTTTAGCCATTATTTCTTAAAATATATTATTGTCCTTTTCTCTCTTATTTTGTATTATAATTGCGTGTATGATAAATCACTTAATATTATCTCACAGGTCACTATTGCTCTGGTTTTTTTTTTTTTCAGTAACTTTTCTCTTGATATTTCATTTTGTATAAATTCTTTTCCTACATCTTCAAGTTCACCAATCTTTTCTTCTTCAGTGCCTAATTTTTTGTTAATTCCATCAAGCAAATTTTTCTTTTCAGATATTGCATTTTTTTATCTCTAAAAGTTCTGTTTGGTTCTTTTTATCTTCCATTTTCCTCCCCATTATGTTCATGCTTTTCTTTAACTGCCCAAACATATTTATAAGAGTGGTTTTAACATTCTTTCTGCTAGTTCTATCTATGGAACTGGTCTGTATCTATTGACTGAGTTTTCTCCTGGTTGTGGGTTACATTTTCCTACTTTGTGACTTGCCTAGTGCCTTTTTTTTTTTTTTACTGCATTCTGGACATTATGAATGTTATGTTGTGAATGTCTAGATTTTTTGTTTGTTTTCCATGAGAGAGCATTGGGCTTTGTTTCGGCATGCAAGTAAGCTACTTGCTTTTCAGCTTGATCCCTTCTAGACCTGCTTTTTTGTTATTTTTGTTTGTTTGTTTTTGTTTTGTTTTTTAGTTTTGCTGTCACACATCTAATGTAGTTTCATTTCAGGAGCTGTTCAGATTCCAGCATGATTCTCTGTGATCCCCACTGAATGCCTTGGGTAACCAGTGAGGACTCTGTATTCTGAGTGGTTGGAGTTTAAACATCTCACTGCCCTGTAAACTTGCAAGTCCTTGACTGTGTTTTGCCCTGCCTCTGGAGTTGTATCCCGTGCATGCACAGCAAAGACTCCGGGGCCCCTCTGTGACGATCTATGGAGCTCTATTTCTGCATAGCGCCTCCTCTTCAGAATGCCGACCTGCAACTGTGAGGCTCCTCAGCCTCCCTGATGTCCTTTTCCTCAATTCAACAAGTCCATTATACCCTGCTTGGGATTCCCTTTCCTGCACTGTGACCTGGAAATTGCCTCCAAGCAGAAATCATGGTGACAGTGGGGCTCACCTTGTCTGTATCCCTTCTCTAAGGATTCATAGCCCTGTGCTGCCTCTGTCTAATGTCTGAAAATAGTTGTTTCATAGTGTTTGCTAGTTTCCTAGTTGTTTATGGCAGAAAAGTAAATCTCATCCTTGTGAGTCCATTCTGGAAAAAAACAGAAGTCCAAGGAATTTTTAAAATTTGAAAGTTATCTTCACATTTCTCAAATATATTTGGCCATGCCACACTTCTTATAGAATACCTATTAATACCGTTAGAAATTAGTATTTTTTGAAATACACTTTGGAAAACTTTGCTTTAAGGAACATTACCTTTAAAGTAGATTTAGGAATGTGTAGGCTGTTTGAGATGACGATCGTATGGGCTTAGCACATTCCTAACATAGGCTCCTCTTGTCATTAAGTTTGGTCTATTCTTAAGACTTACAATGATTTAATCTTTCATTTATGCTTTGTTACTTATAGTTACGTATCTCATATTGGTTGAATAATTTAGTTGCAAGGGGAAATGATGCTGCAAAATTCCTCCCAATATTTAGGTCCCAAATTAATATAATTAACCAACTTCCCATTAATACTCTAAGCCTCCAGTTACTTGACTAGCAAGAGGTTTATCATTTTTAGGAGGTCTTCTCCATCAATATGTTAAAGAATATTCAGGCATGCTTGCATGGGTGACATGATTGTCCCCAGACCTCGCCAGTTGGTAGGTCATATTATTTTCCCTGGGGTGGAATGTAGAATGCTGTGTTATACACAATCACAGTTACTACCTCCAGCTCCAAGTATCTGAAGTTTTCACGACACCCAGGGCTCTGTACTAGGTTACATGCTGATTTCCATTTCAGACCTCAGATCCTGCCCCTCTGCCTTCCCTTAGTCACTATTTTCCACTTTGCATTAACAACCATTTATAAGTAAAAAATACAACTCAAAAACAATAATGAGTTCTTTCAGGGTCAGGCAGAATCTCAGGATACAAGGAGAGCGTGGGACATGATATACTAAAGCCATTGGGAACATTAGTTCAATTTAATAAATATTAAGTATGTAGTATGTGCAAGATAAAATATCTTTAAGAAGCCTTCTTGTTAGCTGATCTCCTCCAGTTATGTCAGAACCAGCAGGATGTAATCAGGTCAGTATCTCAAGGGGTATTTTTGCCAGCCCTAGCCCAGAAGCCCCTGATATCTTTTTCAAGGAAAATCTTTATTTATGAGATTTATTAATTGATACTCTGCTTTATAGAAGGTTTAAGGGTGAGATCCATTCAAACTGCCACATATTAACACATGAATGAACTTCTCAAGCTAAAATTACTCCAGCTGCAATGTGACTTACAGAGGAGAGGAAAAGGGAAGCAGAGGACAGAGGGTAACGATTTAGTAAACTAACAAGTTTAGATCAATGAAATGAATTAACAAGTGACTTAAGAAGGCATGTAAGTGAAATGAGATTTAAGATTCACTTAGACATATGTGAGAGAGTGTGTGTGTGTTTGTGTGTGTGTGAGAGAGAGAGAAAATGCAGAAGTCATTTGAGTATATCTGTGAGAAAAAAGAAAAACAAACAAAATAAAACAAAATAGAAAACACTTCTTTTCCTCATTTCACTAATAGCCTTATGTTTCCCAATTTTTTCCAAAGTTGAAAAACATTATCTATGATGTCAGGTAGAATGAGCCACTTGCATAGTTTGGAAAACATCTATAAACACTTAATGAATCCATCATCTCTCCATGTATATTTTTCTAAACCTAGTTTTATCAGATGTAAGTGCCTAAAACCCATTAAGTACTTTATTAATATCTGTTTAATGTATGAATGTATATTCCTGACAAAAATAATATAGGGCACTGAATAACTAACTATAAATCAAGCAATGATTTCTTGGTTACATAGATCTCATGCGCCTTTGAGTATTAAATACTCCTATTAAGCAGTATTACCACTTTCCTTAGAAAATCTGAACAAATAGATTACCCATGCTTCAAAAAAAAAGTATGATAGAATTTACTAGGGAGTAATAAGTGTGCATACTATTAATATATTGTTCCTTATATTTAACCCTGATTCTCCTGAAAGCATTGCTTTTTGCTTGTACAAGTACCTGCAATTTGAGACCAGTAATCTTTGACCTTTGGTACACATGAAAACCAACCTTTGGTTTGGAACCGTAGCTACTTTCAACAGAACCTGTTATTTGTGGTTTTGCCTCATTGCTTTGTGGACTACATAATGCCTTTGTTCAAGGGTTGTCATCTCATCTCTAGCTTCCACTTATTTTGATGCTGTCTTTTTACTTTTTCTTTTACCGTTTCCCACAATTCAGTATTCAATAGCTAAGCTGCCAAGCACAAACATGTGGCTCAGTGTGTGCGTATAGCAAGGCTTCCCGCCTGATCCTGATGCCTAGCTGAACAGCGACTGTGTGTGCCTCTTTGTTGACAACTTCTTCCCACATGTCCTCTGTGCAAAGGTGTGATGCCTGCCATTTACTTCTCTCATTCACTGACCTCCTGATCATCCGACGTGGTGATCAGTCAGCAGAAGTGAGGTGTGTTTTATGTGTGTTGATGACTCCGCTACAGACACCAATCCCAGAAGCCAACACTAACCTTGTAGGGTAGCGTCCTGTACCTGTTGGATGAGCTGATTCTGTATTTTTGATCAAATATTGATCAATAATAGAGTCTTTCTGGATAACCAATGTCAAGGATTCTAACACTGCTCAAGAATCACATGGCATATGTCTTAAGAATGCAAATTCTGACATCCCATTCCCAGAGATTCCAACTAACAGGCTTTATATGTGGCCCAGGAATCTGCATTTTAACAACACCTCCATGATACAGGTTGTACATGGACTACACTTTGAGAAATGCTGATCAATACAACCTCAGAAGTTAATAAATAAGTGTACCACTGGGCTGTAATATCTGTGAATTCCATTTTTAAAAAGTGTATTCTGCATTTTACAAATTAGTAAGCAAAATATTACACTTTGATTTTTATCAACAGATTTCAGTAATTGAAGTATTATTTCAACTTTGCTAGATGACTTTGAAATACTGTTATCTTAAAGAGGGTCACCAGCACTTTTATGTGCTAGTTTGACCTTGATAAAAATATTATGCAGCCAGAGATCATGCCCCAGAATAAGATGGCTTGTTCTTGTTCTAGCTAAGTCAGAAGACATCTGAGCAGAGAGAGAAATGGATTTATTTTCCTATCCACAAAATCTGGAACTCTGTCCCTTTTTATTTGTACCTAAAACACAATCATCGAAACTTCATTGAATCTGTCAAATATTAGACAAAGATACACTTGACCTGGAGTGAAGTATCAGGAATTCTTAAACATTTAACTCCTAGTGTGTATTAGTATGAAACTAAGTTGAGCAGAACCCATTAATGTCACAGTGATCGGTTACCAATGGAAATAAATAATTCATGATGAAGGGAATTAGTCTAATTAGCAGGCAGTTTGAGTCCTTTGATAAAACCCAGCTCTAATTCCGTGAAGGGCAGGAAGTGCTGTCATCAGTCAGCCCTGAAAAGATTAGCATCTATTATGAATGAGGTTCGACACCCTAGCGAAGTCATGTGTGTCCTGGAGACAAACTTAATATGTTCCAGAATGGGACACAGTTTGTCTCACCAACACATCATGATTCCTACCAGGCTATTGTATGTAATAACAAGCAAAGATCAGCGCTCTGTCCTATCATTCCCTCCCCTGTCCATCATTCTGACAACTGTGCAAATATATTTTCCATGCAAAGCAGAGAATGTGCCCTGAATACTTGTAAAATTGCACAAGATGTCAAAGAAAATATGTGTTACTTTCTCACTCACCAAAACAAACACACAGAACCAAATGTCAGCCCTGAAACTGACGGTTTCAAAGATGGTGGGCAATATAGTATGTCAGGCTTGGTGTATACACATTTCATTTTAAAAACTGTTGTCAGCTCTCCCAGGAAATTTGCTTCCCTACTTATTTCTCTGTAGATATTGAAGTTACAAGATCAATCATAGGTTTCCAGCTTTTGCAACTGCAGATGAGTGGAGATGAGGGTCTTAAGCAAAGTAACTTCTAGAATTCCAAACTAATATATAAGGGAAACAAGAAAAAGTTGTTTTGTTTTTCATTGCAGCACATAAATGGCTTCTATCATTGGGATGGCTCAGCTCTAGGAAGATTTATAGCTTCTGAATCATATCTGGCCTGGTGTATCTAAAAGATGTTGACAGTGCCACACTGTGCAAGCCCCACATTATGTTGCAGCCCACAAGCTGATGCGGCATCAGCTGTGTTTCCATTTTTACTTATGAGCCCTTTGAAATTACATGTTTCCATTTTGCAATTTGATGTAATAATGAAGAAACTCCAAATTTGTAAGTTATTGTATTGCTTGTTTTTATTGTGTAAAATTAATTGCTTCATTTATTTATGTCATTAAGAAGGGGGGTACCATTTTGCGCATTTTATCATTTGCTGTAATAATTAACATGCCAATAACACCGCAGAAGCCTTGGAAACGGGATGGATCATGCCCGAATGTCTGAGCCGCATATAACACGGCAATCCTTGTAGGTTAAAAGGGCTGCTTTTCAAAAGTGTGGTGAGGACTGGCCCATGACATGCATATTGCTGCAGTCCAATAAAATATAGAGATGAATTTCTGAAATTAAAACATTTATTTGGGAAGAAAGAATTGCAATTTGGGACACACATACAGACCTGGTGATCAAAAAAACAAAGAGAAGGTTAGAGGTTCTATAAAAAGGAGAAATGTCATGGATTGCTCTTCAAGAAAGTTCACTGGCTCTAGTCAAGCTGGGAGAACCCGGCAGCTCTGATTGGGGAGTGGTGGCGGCGGGGGCAAAAATAGTCTTAGATTGCAGCAAATTGGTTTAGTAGCCAATAAATAAAACTGGTTTCAGGTTGTAACAGGCAGTTTCTTCAGTCAGGCTTGCAGGGAATTACATTCTCAGAGCAATGTTATGTGCCCTGGGTGCTTTCTCTCCCTGGTCTCTCAACTCTGTTTTAGTTGGGTGTGATAAGAATAACACAATTCATATGATCAACTTTCACAGTATTAATAATCCTGATGAGTATATACTGACTCATGGAAGTGAAGTGGAAACCAGTGTGTTTAGTCAATACAAGAAGTTTTTTTTATAGAAGCAAATAGTATAGTTTTCGAAAGTTGTCATCCAGCTGTCCCAAGACAGTTGACATAAGCATTGATATTGTAGACTCACTGCACAAACTTGGTGTTGACAACTTATTTAGTTGAAAAGAGATCGTGGTTGATACAGTTGTCCCTCCATAACCAACTACAGATCAAAAATATTTGGAAAAAAGTTGCATCATACTGAACATGTACAGACTTCTTTTTCTTGTCAGTATTCCCTAAATAAAACAGCATTAAACATAGTATTTACAGTCTATTAGGTATTGTAAGTAATCTAGAGATTTGAAATTTGAAGTACAGTCATGTGTCACTTATAGATAGGGATATGTTCTGAGAAACGAGTCATTAGGTGATTTGCGAATATCATAGAGTGTACTTACACGAACCTAGGTGGTGTAGCCCACAACACACCTAGGCTATGTGGCACAGCTTTTCTGTTCCTAAGCTACAAACCTGTCCAGCATGTTACTGTACTGAATACTGCAGGCAGTTGTAACATGATGGTAAATATTTGTGAATCTAAACATATGCAAATATAGAAAACGTATAGTAAAAATACAGTATTATAATCCTGTGGGACCACTGACATATATGTAGTCCACTGTTGGCCAAAATGTCGTTATGTGGCATGTGACTGTATACAGAGGATATGCATAGGTTATATGCTAATACTATGCCATTTTATATCAGGGACTTGAGCATCCTCAAATTTTGGTATCCACAGGGGTCCTGGCACCAATCCCACACAGACACCAAGAGACAACTGTATTTAGTACAGATTCTTTGAAATCAGCAGTTACTAATAAGGGCTAAATATTTGCTATATCCTTCTTTCCAATATATCTATAAACTAGAAAGCTAAATTAACATATCACAGATTTTTATTTTATATATTCAGCATCAGACCAGGTTTGCAGGGGAGTATGGAAAAACTTTACAGAGCTGCAAAATCTGTAGCATTTGATGCAGACCTCCTACTATGACCAGTTATACATACATTTGTCAATTAGAGGCAGGAAGCATGCCTTATTCATCTTTATATCTTCTCTTCCTCCTACCAGTCTCAAGCAGAGAGGCAGCAATATAGTTGGTGATGAGTGAATGTTGGCTGAATGAATGAACCTACTGACCAAGAAGGAGTCACCCAATTAAGTTTTTCTCTATTCTCAGTCTGAGAAGATGGCAAAATAAACCCCAGAATGACAAAAATCCACACATATCTTAGAACACTCCTGTTGCCCAAAGTCTCATGATATTGTAATGGTAGATCCTTTTGGCTCCAAGAGCCAGCGGCCTGAAGCCTGTTGTTAAGTCCTGGATGAAGTCTTGTTCTGACAGTTTTCATCAGCTCAGCTCGCCTCTAACTCTCAAGATTCCCTAGGGTCCGGCTGAGAGCTCTGACTCCTCAGAGAAGAAAAACCTTCTAACAAAGACCCAAAGACCCTCACCACTCTCAAATGTCCCTGCATGGAGACCCTTAAAAGATGGAAGGAAATTTTTTTTCAGAATCCAGAACATTAGTCTGAGTTTCATGTCTCCTTAGAACTCAGCTCTCTTTAGCTGGGTGGTATTTAAGACAATACCGTGCAATACTAAGAAGACAGTTCAAAGGTCATGAGGAGGCTGCCTGCTTGAACCCAGTAAAAATCACTAATTTAGACTAATTGGAGAAACTCTGTCTGAATCAGTGAGGACTGAAATGCAGAACATTTTTTAAAATCGAAGTTTTAGTCTTTTCAAATAGTATGCACTAGTCTGAATGGGCTACTAGAATTCTGATCGTACCTGTGTTGAGAACCCAGTAGTGGCCAAATGTGACAGCAGATGAATGGGTACAGAAAATGCTCTCTCTCCACACACACACACACACACACACACACACACACACACACACACACATATACAATGGAATATTATTCTGCCATCAAAAATGAGTGAAATCCTGTCACTCACAGCAATGTGAATGAGTCCGGAGGGCATTATGTTAAGTGAAATAAGCCAGAAACAGAAAGTTAAACACCACATGTTCTCACTCATATGTGGAGGCTAATAAAAGTTGATCTCACAGAAGTAAAAAGTAGAACAGAAGATACTAGAGGCTGGGAAGAGTAGGGGAAGGGAAGCATAAAGAGAGATTTGTTAAAGGACACAAAATGACAGCTCGATAGGAGGAATAAGTTCTAGTGTTCTATACAACTGTAGGATGACTGTAGTTAACAATAATATATAGTTTCAAATATGTAGAAGGAGCATAATGAATGTTCCAAAAACAAAGAAATGATAAATGTGTGACGTGATGGGTATGCTAATTACCCTGATCTGATCACTATACATGTATATGAAAACATCACTGTGTACCTCATAAATATGTATAATTGTTACATGTGAGTTAAACAATAAAATAAAATAATTTTTAAAAAAGAACCCAGTAATGTAGGTATGGAGTTAGCATACATAGTTACATTTGCTTGTAAATAATGGTCTAAGGCAACAGATTTTGACTGAAGGACCTAGGGTGAAAGCTGCATACCTTCTTTCCAGAAAAACACACAAATGCCATTTGGCCACAATTTCTTTAAGAAATCTAGGGGTCCTTTAATTGTCTTCATAGTTGTATTTTTATTTTGCTTAGGCAGTTATTTCTTCTCCTTATTCCTTCTTCCTATCCTTCTTCTTTCTTTTCTTCAGATGGGGCCTCCATATGTTGCCCAGGCTGGTCTTGAACTCCTGGCCTCAAAAGATCCTCCCACCTTAGCCTCCCAAAGTAAGCCACCACCATGTCTGGCTCCAGGCAGTTATTTCTGTATAGGAAAAAAGTATGTTTCAGTTCTAATGCTAAAGAAATTGCTACCATTATGATTAACTGAAGCCCAAACTGAACAGTTTTTAATTTTATCTCCCACTTCTCTATTTTTATATTCTATTTTGCCCCATGCTAGGAAGTTCTGAATCCACCCTATTTTATGAAAGGAGACTCCAAAGTATGGAATGCATGTAATAGGTTTTCATCAGCAATGCAAGATGGAATGAGAGAGATTTTCAGAATGAAGAATTTGTATTATTATATATGATCATATATAATATATAATCATTATCATATTTCATACATCATTATTATATATATATGTCAGATCATTGCCTCCTCTATATCAATTTTTCTCTTTTTTTCTTGCTATCGTAACCTCTCTTCTGTTGAGGGGTGAAAAAAAAGAACTCTATCTTGCAGCCAGCCTCTCTTGCAGCTAGCGGCAGCTACATAAAACCACTGCCAAGCAGAAGTTCTGGGAAGCAGCTCTGGGAATGATATTTAGAATGCTCAGTGGTTTGGTCACTTCGCTCTTTGTCCTTTGCCTAGAATGCAAAGATGATGCCTGAAGTTCTAGGGCCCATCTGACAAACATGGGGACCAAAGCCACAGACTAACGATGGCTAAGTGGAAATACAGATGTAGAATGGAATGATCATGATTACCAGCCCTAAACTGATTTCTCTCTAGATTTTATGCTACATGAGAAAAATAAAACCCTTATTTTGTTGAAGCTACTGTTTGGTTAAGTTTTCTTCTATTCGCAGCTGAACCTACATCCTAACTGATGTATCCACGTTCACTCAACCAGCCATGATTAAGCTGGGTTTCATTGACTCCAATGCTTCTTGCACTTTAACATGCATGTAAATCATTTGGGAATTTGTTAAAATGCAGATTTTGATCTGGTAGGCCCCGGGTGGGGCCTGAGAGCCCACATTTCTATACTCTCGGGCGAGGCTGATTCTGCTGGTCCATGGACCATTCTAAGTAGTGAAAACTAAAAATGAAATCCTAAGTCCTCCAAACGCCTAAATGGACCCCATCTTGGCCAAAGGGACTCTCCAGAGAAATCTTAAAACCTCAGTTCCCAGCCATGATGGGATGGGAGAGGGAAGGGTCAGAGAAGCCTCATTATACCCCCTCCCTTTTACAGGTAAGATACAACAACTGACAAGCATTCATGTTAAAATAGAGAACATAAGACTGACAGAATGGGCTCTTTGTGGCAATAAGGTGCCACATTATATAACGGGACCTAAGGCCATGCCAGCAAGGGTTATATCACCCACTCCTACATTTAAAGAATAAACTGTGTTCCAACTGCCACAGGGCTTTTCTTTTTCTCTAGCAGCTAAACAAGCACTGGCCTTGAGATAAGCAATATTAAAATAATTTCAGTTCATGGACTGTCGTATGCTGACCCCACCCCCATTCTACAAGCCATAACTATAGCTTTGCTTGGACACAAGACTAATATCAGCAACTTTCTCCTGATAAGAGACTACCAACCATGAACTAATTCTGGCTAGTTTACAGAGGTTGTGCACTTGAGTGCCTTTGTGTCCTGAAAAGAACTTTTGATCATATAAAGCCTAATTTCAGTACACTTAAGTGATGCATCTCCACTCCAAGGTGAACATGGAATACATGTGACTTGCATGTTTGCTCTTCACACATGCACGTGACTCCCTTTCATGAATATTCATGGATCCTCCTGTTGAAGATATATACTTGGCCAATCCATTCAGCATAAATTCCTGTTTTAACTCTCCCTCCCTGGAAGTGCCTTGCTATCAGTTTTTGGCTGGGGGTTGCACTTCCCAGACTGTCAGAATGGCCACCTTGCAGGCTGCAGCTCTTTATAAGAAATAAAGTCTCCTTTCCAAAGTTATAGATCTCATGGTTTAAGTTAACAGTAATAAGGTTCTAGAGGATATAAAAATTGAATGCAAATTTTATCCATATGTATTTTGTTTTGTTTTTTTCCCCTGGGGAGAGAATCCATTGTTTCCATCAGATTCTCAAAGGAGTCTGTCAAACAAAAAGATTTAGAACAGATATTGTGTGGGATTAATTGACAACAAAAGAAAAGGGCCAAGATGACCACCAGAGTCAAGTCCCCATCCCTGAGCATCTTTGGGGAAGGAAAGCAGATATCTAGTGAACTGGCTATGCTCTATGTGCCCCCACTCTCCACTTGGCTTCTCTTTTACCCTTCCACATCCTCCTCTGGGCTCTGAAGGAGGGCCCCAGGAACTGTGTCGCCTGGCTGTTCTTATCAACTGACTCTATTGGGTTTGACCAATGGAGGCAGCAGCAGGGGATCAAAGGCCTGGAGAAGAAACAAGTGGGGTTTTCTCCTCCACTTACTTCCTGCTTTGGTTCATGTCTCTGACACTATGTCCCTTTATGACTACAGCTCCCCTGGGTAGCTCCTCGCTCCACTCTGCTAATAACGCCCTTCCCTTGCCTCTTCAGCTAAGCAGTAGTTCCTGCTGTTGCTAGTGTCTAAGTGCCTGCCCGAGGTAGTCCTTCGTAAAAGTCTCTCCACCTGAACCATCTGGAGTGGGTTTCGCTTCCTGCTGGACCCTGAATTATGTGCACAGCAAGTGCCTTCTGGGTCACCAGGCCAGTGGTACCTACCAGTATCCAGTTTGGACTTCCTTTTCTAGAATTCCAAAGTATTCACCACTATCACACCTGTCTGTCCTCAACTGCCCCACCTTTGGTTTGCTAGGGTCCCAGTGGGATGAGGTGGAAAGTGAGTCCTGTTTCCCACTGCTCAGGGCCTCTGCCAGCCCTGTCATCTTCCTCCACCACAATCCCATCACCCATAAGATCAACAAAGAAATAATCCAGACTCCTTAGCAGGGCATCAATGTCCCCTGCCAGCCTCATTTTTTTTTTTTTTTTGAGATGGGGTCTCAGTGTGTTGCCCAGGCTGGCCTCAAACGCCTAGGCTCAAGGGATCCTCCCGCCTCAGTCTCCCAAGTAGCAGGGACTGCAGGCATGCACCTACGTGCCCGCCAGCCTCATTTCCAACTTCTCTTCCATGCATGTCCTGCCTGGATTTGCACTGACCCATTT
Organism: Microcebus murinus; assembly: GCF_040939455.1. Taxonomy (NCBI): domain Eukaryota; kingdom Metazoa; phylum Chordata; class Mammalia; order Primates; family Cheirogaleidae; genus Microcebus; species Microcebus murinus. The sequence goes on along the minus strand of NC_134111.1, from coordinate 51,621,337 downwards.
GATGTTCCCTAAATACATCTTACTATTTCAAGCCTCTACCTTTTTACTTGATGTTCCATCTTTTCCAGAAGGGAATATTCACTCCTTAATTACCCAGAAAATTCCTACTTGTACTTTAAGATTCTACCCAAATGTCACTCCCAGAGACAGTTAGTTCGGGCATCCTCTGTGCTTTGAGAACATTCTGAACATGGTTCCTTCTACCCATTGCTCAACATAGTGTAATTGGTTTGTTTCTAGGTCTGTCCTCTCCATTTGAGCACATGAACAACATATTCAACTCCATCTCCCCAGTGTCTGACACATGTCGGTGCCCTTTAAATATGGGAGGAGAAGGGGTAAAGAGACCTTGGAAGAGTTCACATCTGTTTTATTAATATCAGCCTGTCTTCTCTTTGGGAGGCGACAGTAACAGCAGCCCACCCTCCATCTTCCGAGTGTCTTTACATTTGCATTAAATTTCAGATGTGCCTTGATAAGAAAGGCTGAGACTAAATCCCAAAATAGTCACATAAGCAGGACTGACACTTAGACAGGGCAAGACGCTGCTCGGTGATGAGAAATACACCACCAGATATGACTAAATGTTCAAGCAAAGCCCATTTACATCATTCCTCTGGAAATTTATCAAATGACCCATGGTGGTTTTTTGTTGCTTCCACAATAATTGTTTGTTTTTTTTTTTTTTACCTTGGCATAATATTTATTCTTCATGAGTTCCCTGACTTATAAAACATAAGCTGGTGAGAAGAGGGAAAAACTATGGGTGTCTTATGGAAATTCATTTAGCATTCATAATGGTGCCCTAAAAGATAGCTAGAGAGGATGGCATAGCTTCAATAATTGCCATCTTCTCTCCCTCCCTGCCAATAACCCGGCGCCTTTATTCTTGCTTCTGCACACGTCCACGCTTGACCCATACGCACCGCCGTGTCTTTATGAGCCAAACATAAAAACTCTAATATTCATCTGCCCCATTCTGTATCTCTTTTGTTTCTCCCCCTGCTTCACTTCCCCTGCAAAATCTCCAACGACAATAAAGCAACGTGTTGCCACAGCTAAGGACACACCAAGCAACATTCACAGCTAAATCTGCATTACTTACAGGGAAAGCTTTTGTTCGTCTTTGTGAAGTGTGTGTTAGGGCCCCCAGCGATTCAGACGCCACTGGTTATTAATCCTGTTGTTTTGTATCACTCGGCCTGTTGTGCACAGCCATGTAAGTGACATCTGTCTCAAAGCTAACTGTCAATATCTTCTTTAGAACCTCCGTGTTAAGCCTGCCGCCTTTGCTGGTGGCAAGTGTCAGACGGATTCCACAGATTGCCACTCCTTAGAAGGTCTCCCACCAGGACCGCTAACTCTTCTATGGAGCACAAACCACACTCAGACTTCAGGTTTCTGTGGCTCAACAATGGTGACTACTGGCCTTGAAACAGGCTGATTGCTTAAGTATGATCTCGAAAGAACACTAACCTCCCTTTTTCTCCTTCTGAGAGTAATTAAAAGAGGAAGAGATAGCAGTTGCTCTCCAATTCTCAAACACCCTCGTTTACTACCAATTCAGTTTCAGGAGCATCTTGTTCTGTCCCCTGGGGAATCTTTGACTCTTACTATTTATTTAGACATAATCTGACTTTGATGTTAACATGATGCTAGAAGAGTAGGATTTGGTCTCAAAATGAAAAAAGAGTCCTGTCATCTAGCTTTAGGTACTAGTTAGGAACCATGGAAAGAAACGAGAGGGGGGTATGCTTTTTTTCCTCTCTTTGGTTGCTTCTCAAGTGGTCTCGTTATTTTGAATTGGGCCGGGTGTAGCAGTGGCTGCTAGCTGTCCTCCAATAATATCACTTTTACCTTTCTCTCTCAAAGATACAGAACTTCCCACTTTTGATGATCTCATGGCCACCTAGAGAAAAGGAGAAAGACTGCATTTCCCATCATCTCTTGCAGGTAAAGATGGCCATGTGTGTAAGCTCTGGCCAGCAAGTTATGAGTAGAATTGATAAATGCAATTTACAGACTATTCCCTTAAAAAGAAGGAACACGGCCTTCCGTCTTTCTTCCCATTGACTGGATGCACACGTGTCGGGAAGGGTAACACACTACAAAAGGTGGCACAGTAATATAGAAGGTGTCTGGGGCCTGACTTATCTCTAATAACCTTTGGATGCCACAGCGCTTGGGACCCTGTATCAGGGCTCAAGGTTACTACTTCACAGCTCACCAACAATTAATTACCCTCTTTCCTTGCTGCCCTTCCTGCTAACTTCCTGGCTACTAATAAAAAAAAAACAAGACCTTATATCCTAATTTTAAATTCCTTCCTAATATTTTTTACCTTTTGAGAACCTTACATTAAGGTGACTTTAGTTATTCCCATTTTACAGATGAGGAAACTAAGTTTTTACTCTCAGAGTTGCTACTGCCATTCATTGGAGGATATAAAACAGATCCAGGGATTGAGACCCTCAAGATCTAGGATCTCAAGAAGTCGGGGGGGGGGGGGGGGGGGGAGGCGCCATAAACGCAATGGTCTTTCACAGTGGCATATTTCCTAGAGGCCCTTTCTGGTACCCGGGACTGGTTATTTCCTCCCTGACCACTGAGGGGGGGGTCCTAGAGATTGCCCCCAGAGCCCTCTAGCACCTGCCTCCCTCTGGCAAACGGCCAATGCCATCTCCCTGGTCCCCATGCATCACTCTCCTGTGAGTCTCTGCTGTGGGGTAGGACGGTGACACCGTTCCAGTGGTCACAATTCCTGATAAACAGCTGGCAGCAAGAGGATTGTTCTGCTTCTGTGCTGAATGTTTGCTAGCCCTTGCAGAGCTAAAGTGAAGTTATTTTACCTGTTTCCCATGCCAGACACCCTGGGCGCCTTCCCTGAAACAAAGTGTCAGCGAGAACTCGGCCAGTGATCTGCCTCTTTCGACTTGTCTGGATGATCAAACAAGCAGAAAGCTGAGCGCCCTCCCGGGCCAAGGGGCGCTTGCGGTTGGGCATTCACGCCCACAGAGTTAGCCAATGGGAAGCATCAAACGCTTTTCTGTCCCCGAGGGGGGTTGTGAAGTTTGACTTTGGAGGCTCCCACAGCACCTTTCCACCCCGAGGCCCCTGTCTAGCCCTTCCTTCTCCATCAGGCGTTCAGCTGCCCTGTGATGCTCCAGAACAGGAGAGGAGTCTGCCAAAACAGCGCCTTGCAGAGCCGGTGCTGAAGAAGGCTGGGTTACTTGGATAAACTAATTCAGATTAAAGTGTTAGTGAATGCATATGTTAGCCCTCAAAAGCATCTGTAATATTTTTAAAGTATCCAAACCCAAGAGTAATAATAACAGCAACAGTGAAAGTTCAGGGCACGTGGTAACTAAACAAGGGAAGTATTTTTGGCTCAGCTGTAGGAGAGAAGGCAGGAAAGTAGTGCCTGGAATCACCTGTTCAAATGCAGATAGATTTTGATTCAGTGGGTCTGGGGGTGTGGCCTAGATTCTGCATTGCTAACAAACTCCCAGGCGATGTGATGCTGCAAGTCCATGGGCCCAACTCTGAGCAGCAAGGACCAGAGTGCTGCCGTGACATGCCATGTTGGCAATGCTCTAGTTGTTGGTCCACTTTTCCTCAGAACAACAACAGAAACCGAGCTATGTTTCTGACCAATATCTAAGCTCAAATGAGTTCTCACGTTTTGCGCCTCCTCAGGAATCTAAGGTGATAAGAAATTATTATTGGAGGTTGGGGAGAGTCTTCTTAGCAGATTGGAATTTTCAGTTGATACAGAACTCTACCTATTTGAGATGTTCCAAATTACTGTGTGTCCACCATGGGAAAATGGCCACCTCCCTGAGTAGTTCCATGTCTGAAGGGACCTTTCAGGTCAGCAATCTTGTGTTGCAGATTTCCCAAAAAACAGGCTCTGAGATGGAGATCAGCAAGCAGGAGTGTTAATACAGACTGCCCTTGGGATCAACACCTGTGGACGGGAGGAGAAGAGGCAGGATTGGGCAGAAGAAGACAGACATTGAGCTGTGACACAGGCACAAGGAAATCTTAGTCACCAGGAGCCCTAAAGGTGGATCTTCCTTCAGAGTCACCCCAAGTGCAGCCAGGGGGCCAGGCCTTTCTACCTGTGTTTTGATCAGACACTGGATGCAGGCTGACCCTGGAAAACATGTGACCTTGAGCAAGGCAGTCTTCTTCTGCAGAGGACAGGTGGGGCTGCCCAGATGCTGACAGAGGAAGTTCATTATTACTGAAGGGGGACCCAGGTGGTGCATCACTCTGCCTACAACTACCTGCCCTCCAGGGGTTCCCAAACATCTGAAGAAAGGTTTTGCCTGGTCTTCACAACTAGATACCTACAGCAGACACCACCAGTTTCCATGCATCAAATGCCCACTTCTCTTCTTTTTTGCTTCCAAAATCTCAATTTTATTCACTCTCTGCCAAGCAACCGTATCCCTAGGGAAGGAGAGGGGGCAGGCTCTAGCCTGACATTCATGATGGTCTCATTCTATTTATCAGCAATGGTATGGACATAGCAAAAGGACACAATTCTGGCCAGGGGGATACTTGAGGGAGGTCTGCTATGGTTTCTGAGAAAGCCTTCCTCACTCTTAAGAATGTGAGAGAATCTTCCTTCTTCTGTCTCTCCCTCTGATCAATGTTGCTATGTCTACATGTGATGGCTGGAACTGCAGCAGCCATCTTGAAACCATGAAGTAAAACACCTAAATACAAAAAAACAGGTGGTAGAACATAAAAATGGAAAGAATTTGAATCTTTGATGAGGTCATTGAGCCACTGCACTACCCTACTCTGGAACTGCCTCTTCTGGACATCTCTCTATGTGAAATAATAAATATTCTTACTTTTTAACCACTGCATTTTTTATATGAAACTGAAACACATTTTAACAAGTTCAATGCTCAGTCAATACTTATTGAATGCTTAATTGAATGAATGCCAAAGAAGTCAACCACATCATGTGAGACAGAGTGACACAGACTTCATCATTTTATAGTTTCCTTCTGTTCTGTGTGGATTTGGAGCAAAGGGGTAAAAGGGAAGAGAAAGAAACCAAAAGAGTTCTTGAAATTAGGACAGAGGGAATCTGGTTGTTTATAGCAGGGATGGATTTAGAAAGTCTCTACAAAGACAGACGGAAAAAGTATGTCCAAACCATAGTCCAGCTGCTCCGGTGGAGATGCTGGTGCTGATGGAAGCCGTGAATCGCACTTTGAGAAAGCAGAGTGGCAGTAAAACCTCATCTGATGACGGCGCACTCTTAATGGGGATGATATCTTAGAAATAGCCTCTCCTTTGACAGTCACTAAACCTCATGCCAGTTACTCTGTCTTTCATTGTGTAATTAAACAGGATCCCTTTTCCTGGGTTTGGCACTTGCAAGAACTCCATCTTTTGACTAATTCGCCTTCAAATAAGTGCTGTGTCTTGATGTATTACAGCGATAGGCTGTGCCATACCTGTAATCCATCATAGCAGTCAGCTGTTGCTGGGCCTCCGGCACAGAGAATCTGGGCCAGCTGCTGTTCTGACACGCTGGAGCCATGTATCCACCAAGCCCAGGGCTCCAGTGATCTATGACCCCAAGACAGCACCGTCCAGGATAGAGATAATCCGGGGGCACAAGGAGCATCACGCAGGCTTGACAGAGACCCACTCGGGGCTGGGAGAGACATTCCTAACACTGAGTGGCTTGAGATTGATAGATTTTCCAGACCCAGTTCAGCAGGTTTAATAAGAGGGTACAGAAGCATGCACGTGTATCGCTGTTATTGATCAAGCTCAGGACATCAATTTCTTAGTAATGTATTTCTGAAAAATCAAATCCATCCCTGACAGCATTTTTTGTATCTTAATCTTTATTGCTGATGACTAGAATTGTCTTTACACAAATCTCTCAAGTCCGCAAATGACAGAGACCATGGCCCAACATCGGGGCCCCCGGTTGGGTATGTGTAAATAAGGACTGTTTAAATATCGACTGTGGAGAATTTACTGAAACCATCTACTTCCCATTTGCTTTTTGTTCCTCAAATGAACACTTTCACTAGTATCTGCATTGCCTTGGTGGTGCACAAGAGCATAAATGAAGTCACCTAAAACACTGACATAAAATACTTAGGAAAGGATAACTCTCTCTAATTCAAGCTCTCCCATTTATCCAACCTTATCCGTACATACATGTCTAAAGAGGGAATTGACCCAAAAAGTGGAAAGACTTGAAAATGAATTATAAAAACAGTATCTGACTCTCAGATAGCTTTTTACCTCATCTATTAAGAGGCCAAGTGTTTATAAGCAATTCCTCGGTTCCTCGAGCATCTCTAAGAGCCACAAGTCTAGTGAAACTGTTTGCCTGGCTTTTGACTCCAATGCCACAAAATGGACCCTTTTGTACCTAAATCTCCCCATCTGCCACCTGAGAAATTATTCACAACTGTAGTGAACAATAAGGGGTGACTTCCTAGAACTGGGGGAGGCAGCACAAGCAATAGAATATTTTTGGCGACGTAACAATCCTATCTGTCTTATCAACAAAATTTTAATTTTGCATAAAGAGGAAGGTTAGACGAATGCTACAGAAAAGTTTGATTCAGAAATCCCTCATTCTTTGCTACACTCTGTATGGCCAGGAAATAATGGTGATTGATATTTCCATTCGTAAAACACCCCAAAATAAAATGGCTGCCACCTCAATGGAATTAAAATGGCTGGCGGCAGTTTTGTGTTAGGCCCATGCTCCCTGTCCCTGTGGGTTGGAATGAGGTCTCCCTTGTTTATACAGGCACAGAATAATCACTGCTGTCTCCTCCCCACCATGAAACACAGCATGGGATTCTAGGGGTATTTCTCTTTAGCAAAGCAATGAAGGCCATATCTTAGACACAGACATAGTAAGGAGGGTGACCGAGTTGTCCCAGTTTGCCCAAGAGTTTCCCAGTTTTAGCACTGCAGTCTCTTGTCCTGGAAATCCCTGAGCAAACTGGGACATTTGGTCACCCTAGCAGTAGGTCCTCAGGAACTCACACTTGGGGGCAGTATAAGTAAGCCAAAAACCAGGCCATTCTGTCTAACCCTAGACTTCTATTTCCTCCTGAGCAAATAGATATAAAATGTTCTGTGGTGAAAGATACAAGTGGAACTAGGTTAGGAAATGGGTTTGTAATAGGTCCAGGTCTTCACAAGGGGCCTTCATATAGGCACCAAGACAGAAAAGAAAAGGATGTAACATTTAGTTAAGCAGCTATTTTAGTCACTTATTGCATTCATGTAATTCTCACTATCCCAAGGGAATAACATTTTTTACAGAGTAGATTACTAAGACTCAGAGAAGTTGAGTGACCTTCCTGAGGTCATACAGGGAATGAGTGAGTGGCGTGTTAGGGATCTGAGCAAAGGCCTCCCTATTCCTTAGCACCCCGTTAGAAGTAGACGCAGTACAATTACAGGGGGACTCCTGCCCCAAACAGTCTGCTCTACTGCTTGTAATTCTCTCCTTATAAAATGTATTTCCTTTCATCCAGAATATGTTAATGGCCTTCAATTAAAAGGCAAAAGTTCTTTGTAGGGAACTTTTTCCTCGTAGGCAACTTGAAGGGGTTGAAAGGATTATAAACTGACATTTTTCTTATTGGCTCTTTATAAATGCCAAATGACAACCAGGTGCAAGCAGGGTGCCGCCGAGGGGCTCTTGTGGACGGGGTGCTGAAAACGGAGGCCCTCAAAGGTGCAGGACACCAGTATTGGATGCCCTTCTTCTGTTATACACAATAAAAAGGCACAGACTAGGACCTAGGAAGAGAGTTCTGGTTGTAGTTTTGGAATCAACCTTTGAGTGGCTTTGCCAGCCTCAGTTCTTCAAGCACGACATGAGGAGTTTGGGTCAAACAATGGCTGTGCGTGTTCCCATCCAGCCTGAAGCCATATACCTCTAGAGCCGTGTGGGACGACTTGAGATTTTTCAGGGTGCTTTTCCAGAGACCAATTTTCTAGCTCTCACTTCAGCCTTAAAAGTTGGTGGGACAGATACAGGGTTTGCAGCCTGCTTACCCCTGGAAGCAGCAGTGCTACAGAGTGCAAAAGATGTGGGGTGTAGAGTCGGATCTGGCTTAAGAGTCTTGCTTTGCCTCTTGAAGCTGTAACTTTGGCCAAGTTTCCTGACCTCTGTAAATCGTATTATGCTTACCTATAAAATAGCAATAAACCAATCAAACATATTTTTGCTGGAAGCATTAAATAAGGGAAAGGAGGGTGCATATGCATAACCCAAACTGCAGTGGTGCAAGGCCCTGCAGCCCTTTAGCTATAAATTGTCCCTCAGATAGCACTTCCCAGTTATTCCTGGCAAGGCCCCTGGCTGCAGCCTCACCTGTGCACAGAATCAGGCTCCTGGGAGTCCTCCAGGTTGGCCACTTAGGCCAGCCTGTTCCTATTCCCCAGGACACTGAGGAGACCAGGCCATACTCCTTGTTTACAGTAAATGTACAGAAGGTTAATGAAGATGATTAATGGAAGGGAAGTTGCAACACCAAGAACAGTAAAATGTGCCTCAGGTCTGGCCAGGGGTCTCTTACAGGCCCCTTGCTGCCTCATGCCAATCTTGATCCCAGTTTCCCCCCCTGAGGCCAGAAGACTCCAGGTATCTCTTTGCCTTTGCATCTGGACCAAACTGAGCCCTGGCCTCACAGAGAGGGGGAACGTTTGTCCTCCCCTCGCTGCCTGACATCTATCTCGCAGAGTTTCATGTACCTTGGAAGTAGCTTTTTTCCAGAAGAACTGGGCATCTATGCTCTAGGGGGGAAACTCCTTCCACAGCCGCAGGGGTGTGGTGTAGTCCTGGGCTACCGCCAGTCGCTGTGTCTTTCCCAAAGTCTGGGTTTGCTGGTTCTCCGCGTGGCTGCACAGCTGAACGTCCATCCGTAGGGTATTACGCACGGATCCCAGTTCCTTCCTACATTATCCTTTTCAACTACATTTCTTGGTTAGATAGAATTTCACCCAGAGACGGCTTAGTACATGTATAAGCCATGCCCCAAGGCCCGTGTTTGGTAAACATGCCTCTCCCCTTTGCCCACTGTCAAACCTGCCTCTCTCCAGGTGTGTCAGTTCTAGAGAGCACTGCGGTCACAGAGCCCTGGACCACGGGGCATCTCTCCCACAAGGGAGCCCTCAGGAGCAACCACAGAGCTCCCTGACTGCCCCACAAGCCATGCACTCTGGCCCTCCACCCAGACCAGACAGGGGTATCGTTGCCTACACACTAGGCCTCGCCCCACCCAAGCGTCTCTGACCTTTCTGGTTCCAACACTTCCTTTGCATGGTCCAAATACAAGAGAACAGAAGCACAGGTCTCCTGCATAAAAATACTCCAGACTCCATCCCAAGTAAAATTACCTTCAACCTAAAACTAACCATTCCACTGATACCTAGAGTTAGTACCTAGAGTTAGTCAAATTCGTAGAAACAGAAAGTAGAATGGCGGTTGCCAGGGGCTCGGGGGAAAGGGAACGGGTAGTTATTATTTAGTAGATATGGAACTGAGAAGAAGGAAATGTTCTGGAGGTGGATGGTGCTGATGGTTGCACAACAATGTGAATTGAATGTGCACTTACATGCCAGTGAACGCACACTTAAATATGGCTAAAATGGTAAATTGTACGTTATATATATTTTACCGCCCAAACCAAAAAAAACTAAAAGTAAAAAAAGAACTAACCTATCACAGAAAGAAAGAGCTTAGATGTTTCCCGAGACTCTCTCCCTGGTTTCACTCTAATGGGCAGCCCCGGGAACGGGGAGTCCTAAGTGCAGGGAGAAGTTGGGAAGGAAACAGCAGATACAGTCCTGCCTCTGGCGAGCTGACAGTCTGGCGCAGAGAGCGCGCTTGCTTGTAAAACAGGGAGGAGAGTCCACGCAGGGAAACCGACAGCCACCCCCGAACTGCGCTGTGTCCCTAGTTCCACACAGACCCAGCGGGAAGAAGGGAAAGGCAGTCTCCTGCGTAGTTCACAGGAAAATGGTTTCTCCATCACAACACAAAGAAATCAGTCAACTCTTAACTAGTCAATAGGAGTAAGGATATAGCATCAAACTGCCTAGGGTAAAATCCTGGCTGTGTGATCTTGAGCCATTAGCTTGACATCTCTGTGCCTCAGTTGTCCCATGTTTGAATGCAGGAAGCAGGTGAAGTGACTTGATCCCACCCAGCACACAGAAAGTACTCAATAAATGTCACTGAGTAGTATTCCTGGCTGTGCCGCACCACCCCTTTCCAAGTTAAGATAGGATTGAACTTGAGGTTTAATGTTACATCTTCCCTCTTAAGTTTCTTTTTTTCTCGGACTATCAAACTTTCTCTCTGAGCAGTGGCTTTCCCAGACTTACCAATCAAAAGACTTTACACTCTTCGTGATTACTTTCAAAATTTCCTAGAAAAGATTTTCTTTTTTTTCCCCAGCCAAAGAAATTTTGACATACAAAGAGTAACATTAATATGTAAATTAGCATACAGTAAAATTCATTTTGGTGCCTCAGAGGCAGTATTTTTATAAATACAGAAACATAATTATGCATCCTCTAGAGGACTAAAAATAATTATACAAATTTACAACAAAGCCTAAGGCTGTTTCCTTTTAACTGACTGTTTTTAATATCATTTAAATCTTGTTAGAACTTAATTACCAAATCTCTCTTGTAATAATTCAGGTGGAAGATTTAAAGTCTAAACTTGCCATTCAGAAAACAGAACCTCATCAGAGAAACAAAGAAACAGAGGCACTGATTGCCCATACAGGACAACGGAGCAAACTCTGCCGAGACGGAGCCATGTTGGGCTAAGACAAAGAGGCCCACTAAGAAGAAACATGAATATTAATGGATGAGCCATGTTCATTATTTTAATCTACAATCTCTTGGAAAAACAAGATTATACATTACGACCATCGAGGACTATAAGCCAAATTAACCATTTCTGCCTCTTCTTTAGTTTTCTACACCTTCCTTGTCTTTCTCAAATTAAGGTAAATGTCATTTGGGGGCAGCGTTTTCTTTGTAACAATTTAATTACCCTTTCCAAAGTCTGTACAGAATACGTGTCTGCGCGTGTATGTGTGCGTGTATGTTTCATATCTAAAAACTGGCTTATGTCTGTGTAAAAAAGAACAATGAGCAAAGTCATAAGCAAGGGTTCTATTTATACTCTGTTTTAAAGACAATTATTTATTAGCACTTAGAGAAAATGGGTTCCTTGTTATGAAATCAAAGGCACAAGAAACTCAAACACTTGAAATTCAAACACATTTTCATTTACCACTAGTTAATAAGTTTCCAGGACTTATAGTTCTCTGGAAAACTAATTAGTCAATTTATGCTATAAAGGATAATAATTTTGTTTATGTGTGACATCTCTAACATAGGTTGGTATCCATTATAGCAGAAGCTGACCAATTAATTTTCCAAGGATCTATAGCAGTTCCATGTATAAAATGTCCATAAAATTTCATGATTCATTTTAGTCACTGTATCTGTCAATTCAATGAGAAAAATATTAATCAAAATGGTTGTTTGACAGCATTGAGACAAATCAGCCTGCTGATTGACTCTCTCTTTTTTTTTTTACCATTTATTTTGGTTTTGTGTAGGTATACAAATGTACATACATTTATGCCTGTGATATATGAAATTTTCCCCCTGTTTGAATGACTTTAATCCCATGGAAAATTTTATGCATAATACACTTGATACATGTGGAGGTAAAAAGCTTTGCCCTTGCTTCTTGGGTTCCAGGACTCTTTTTAATACCACCTTTGAATGGATCTAGAAATACCTCTTTGACAGAAAGAGTTGGAATGAAGGTGCCAATGGAATGCGCAAATTTTTCTGTTTTGTTTTATTTCTTTGTATGTTTTGTTTTAAGAGATGGGGTTTCAGTGTTGCCCAGCCTGGAGTGCAGTGATATGATCACAGTTCAGTGAAGCCTCAAACTCCTGAGCTCAAACAATTCTACCGTGGCCTCCCAGAGTGCTAGGATTACAGACGTGAGCCATGTGCCCAGCCAGATTTTTCTATTCTAACTCTGGTTAGTGAAATCTTTCACTAACATGCAATCCTTTGAAAAGTTATCCTCATTATTCCATTTATTCTTTTTAACATGAAATTATGTCATTACCTCAATTCATGCAATGTTTAAGCCATTTATGACTTTGGGAAATTCCAATCTTGAAGTGCTTAAATCTCCAAGTCACGCTGTCATTTGTAAACTGGTCCAACTGGGACCTGAAATAAGTAAATAGACCTGAATAGATTGCATATCTGAAAGGGGGTCTCTCCACCAATAAGGGGAAGCAAAAAGATGGGATTGGTTCCCACAGAATCTCTAAGTGTTGCATAGAACTGTTAAGCTATTAAGTGTTCAGGATAATAATTGAAGAAATTCAAGCACGTAGGTTTTCCCTGATCTCTTTTTGTTAGTGATGGCAGAGTATCATTCAAAATCATAAGACTAAATATATCGCCTTGGCTGCTGGAAACAGAAAAACCTAAAAACTCTTTCTGCAGAAATTATACACAGGCCTCATAGCCTGTGACCATCTTTCCTTTTCGCCAGTATGAGAAATCATTTTTCGTATGTGCCCATTGTGCATGTCTATTGCATTTGCCAGCTAATGTTTAGTAACAAGGGCTGTTTGTTCGTCTCAGAAATTTGAACTTTCTCCATTTGTGTTTACCTTCACATCCAAACTAGAACAACTCGGCTCTGAGTTAATTCCCCAATTTCATTATGGCCACACTGGGGAAGGGGATAGGAATCTGTGTCCAAACCACCAGACAGAAAACAATGGAAACAGGCAGCAATCCAAGAGCTTTGGCACGATTTGCAGGAGGAAACCAGCTCTGATTAATGCTATCAAAATGCTTGTCTTTCCTTTGATTGATATTCCAGACCCTTGTTACAATTACTGATGCTGGTGACAACTATTATGAGAGTCTTTTTATGGTTTGCTGTTAGGGAGGGAGGTTGCGTGAACTTCACCAGAGCATTTGCACACCTGCCTCGATTTAACCTAAAACCCATTATTTTGCAAACAAAACACAGAAGCTCAACATAGCAATCATTATTTCCCATATTCTTCTATTAAAAATTCTCCTGTTCATAGCAAGGGGTAGATCTGCTGCTGGCCCACCACTGGAATGGTGCATAAAAGGCAGTGTAGAGGATAGGATGAACCTTTAGAAGGTTCTTTGGGATGTGGAATCTGGCAAACCAGAGACATCATTCGGAAAGGCATTGTTTGCCCTGAGACAGTGACATTACAGCGGGCTAAAAGCAGGCAGGTATAGTGTTCTGGGTTGCTGCTCTTCAGGACTAAGGGATAAAACAGCCACAAGTGTCTGAAGATGACTTTACCCAAAAGCACCTGCCTTGGACATCACAAATATGGCTATAAACACTCTGTACAGCATACATGAGGGTTTTTTTTATAAGCTTAATAGGAAGTATGAATAGGTTCTTACTTGCGCTTAGATTATCCCATTATTCTGGTTAAAATAGTTTCCAGCCTAACCTCTGTGCACCTTCTCATTTAAACTTGACCAATCTAAAGGTGTCTCCTATTTTCCTGCCTCCAATACCTATAGGACTGGAATTTTTGGTCTTTCCATGTCTCCAGGGCGATATCCGAAATTATAGGAACCAGAAAACTATAAAGAAAGAAATGAAGTACGTTTTATAAATGCTCTTCCAGAGAAACTCAAGTCATTTCTCCTGTAATACATAGATTTAAGAAGGACATTTAAAGGAACTGTTTTAAGGAAGACATTATTAAAAATAAATCTATATACATTTGAAAAGACTCGTTTTCTCTAAAGCGTATTTTTGTTAGATAGCAGTTAATATAAGTGCACAGGAGTAAACTCCCTGCTATACAGCCAAGACCTAGAATTGTTCCTAGCACACTGTAGACACACAGCAAATACTTGCTGAATAAATGAATGAATGAATGAATGAATGAATAGAACCAATGGAAATAAGACTTTGTAGGGGAATGTTCTGGAAGGGTTGTTGCCAATCTGGCTTGATTACTGTGGGCAGCCAAGTCTTCATGAAAATAAACAAGAGAGGTACACTTAGTCTAGATGTCTATCTGTTCCAATTATCAAGTATGGTTTTTCCCCTCAATTTTTAGTATGATTTTTTTTAACAAATAAAAAGTTAGAAGAATAGTTCCAGTTCAAAATATGGTGATCACATTTGCTTTCTGTGTGTGTGTGTGTGTGTGTGTGTGTGTGCATGAGTTGACTGTAATCTACAAACATCCCGACATTTCCCTCCAAATACTGCAGCATTCATGTCTTAAGCATAAGGATATTCTCCTGTAAGATCTGATAGAGTTCTTTAACAGAATTTAAGGGAAAAATAATAAAAAATTATTATTCTTTATTATTATTCTTTAAGATTATTGGGGAATGACAGTTAAATAAGAACTAAGTCATTAAGCTTTGAGCCCCATGGTATACAGCAAGTCTCAATGGTGGGATTCTGATCGTTGTTCCCAGTGGCCCCTCACCAGGGGCAGATGGAAACCCTCAGCATCTGTGAAATAGTCTTGTCTGATGTGGTCCTGAGGCCTCTATCCCATCTGTCATGCAGGCTCCCATGAAATGCTCTTGTGCACCTGTGACTGCTCTCAGCACTCGCAGCTTCCTTGTCCGATGGCTCTTGTTAGGATTTGAAGGAAATTCTCAGTCTCTGGCTGCAGCAGCTCCAAGTCCAGGTAAAGGATAGTCTATTTATCAGCTGTATTTACAGCCTAAGCTTTGCTCTAATGATCTCTGCTGGGCATTGCTGCCAGTTACTTCCTGGCCTAAGAAAGACTGCTTTTCCCACTGCTGTGGGCTTAGAGCTTTCCTCTCTCTCTAAGCATTCTCTCCGAATGTGTATGTTCTATATTTTGTGTGGAAGAGGAACTCTCTGAGTGAGATCTCAGCTGAATTGGTTGCTGAATAGAAATGTTATTCCCTTTCATATAATGAGCACCTCCATGCCCCAACTCTCCATCCCCATCTCATCAGGGCGGCCAAGAGCCTTAAGGTTTGACCACTGCTGTCCCTCTACCCTATGAGCTGCACCATACATATGTATTTTCTAACAATATGGATGTCAGCACCACAAATGCTGTTATATTTCATTTAGATTACCATGTCTAGACGGGAGCTGTTGCTTGCATTTTGGCTCAGATGTTGTTGGATAATAAATACCAATTCATTGAAGATCTGTGTCCAAGATTTTTCCTACTATGAATGGAATTGTACGTTTCATTTGCCATGGAGTTATATACAAATGTATGTTTTGTTTGCCATAAGATCCCTCCATAATTTGTTTGGAAATTTATCTGGAAAGTGAACGTCGGGAACAGTCGTAGCAGTGCTGAGGGAGTAGGATCTCACCTCATTGCAAAACATTCACTAAATGCCTAGTGCATGCCAGGTACTAGCCTAGGCACTAAGATGCAAAGATGAATGCTAGTCCCTGAAAAATCCATAGTTAGTGGGAAAGACACTAATTTCTTATATTGGTTTACTCCAGGCCATTAAGCCATTTGTTCTATTTGAAGATGCAAGAAAATAATATGAAAAACATTAATTACGATCTTACTCCCTGGCAGCCCTTGAGCTAAGTGCTTAGGTGTGTTATCTTATTCAATCCTCAAAACAACTCTATTGTGTGGTTACTAATACTAAGTTAGATGTACTAGTTATAAAGGTTGGATAACTTGCCCAAATCACCTTAGTAGCATTCAAATTCAGAGACCTCAGACACTAGATTCTAAACAACTACATTGTACCATTTTCTACTTTCTTGCATGATGAAAAGGAGACAGTTCTGCCTGAAATAAGCCCCATGAATTTGAGGTCATGAAGCCCATATTTATACCAATTGACTCTTTCAGTTTGGAACTCTCTCCAAGGCAGTAAAATCTTCGTATTTCTCTTTCCACATCTGTCAAATGAAGGTCGGACAGTTGGTTATTTGGCCAGATTACAGTGTGGATTTGTATGTGGATACATGTGATGAATCACAGTGAACCTGATTCTCTTTAAAAGAAAAAAAATAAATGAATGACACAAGAACATTATTTACATGGAATTTTTGGATTCACACATCCCCTAAGAGGGTGGATCTGAAGCAGACAAGACTTACCCTGGCTGGTTTTAGGGTAGTGATTCCCTCTGCCCTGACTTTTTACTATATTCCTCTAACTTCCATATCCCTGCAGGTTGTCAGAGAAGAGAGCATGTGGAATACTACACACCCACTGAAAAAAAGACCACCCAAGACAGCCATCTTATTGCAGTAAGTGAATGTTCACTGAAGAAACCTTGTAGTTGGTTGTGTCAGCCTCTGATACTTATCTAAGACTCTAAGACTAAGCCAAGAACCAAAATAGCACAGCCTGTTGTAACTCATGGGACATAACTTACAATTGGCTGCCTAACATGCCATTTTCAACGCTGAAACACTGCAGGACAACTGCAATTCCTAGTACAGCACCTATCACTTATCTAACAGACAACAAATAGGAGAAGAGGGTGGGGAAGATGACTAGAAAGATCACTGACGTTGGCTCAGACAAATCAAGGTTCAAATCCTAACTCACTTCTTAGTAGTGTATGACCTTAAATAAGTTATCTCATTTCATGGAGCCCCAACTGTCAGGGACTATGTTATTCTACTTCATCTGTGTTCCCCTGGTATCCAACATAATTCTGTCCCTCAATAAATACACTTTGATAGAAGAAATAGATGCTTACTCCTGATTGATTGATTACCGACTCCATCATCAATGACATTATGCCAATTAATGGCATCTGTAAGAATTGTGGAAGCCTCTTTATCTGTCCATATTTGGCCCTGCTAATAATCTTCTTTATAGCATAAAAAATCCCTCTTAAGAAGCCAAAATGGATGCAAACATCAACCCTGTTTTGTACAATTTTTAAATGAATTCAGAGAAGTGGTGTCACTTGGTCAAGTTGCTGTAAAATGATTCACACTGGAATGAGTGAATAATGAGTTCCTTCTTCTGAATCAAAATCCTAGGCTCTCCCCTTAGGCTGTACCAAGATACTGCAGCAAATTATACTTTCACCTACCACTGGGCAGTCACTTCAAAGCTTAAGATGTCAGAGGTGGAAAGGACCTCAGGTGAGGAGATGGAGGACTAGAGAGGTTGAGTGACCTGGCTGAGGTCACATGGTAGGTAAGGGAAAGAGTCACTGCCCAGCTAGGGGCCCTTCTGCAAGCCCTCAAGACAGATATAGACAAGGACACCTGGGCCCTTCCTGAGTGATAGAGCCACAGTGGACAAGGCCTGAAAATGAAGGCACATATGAAGAAATGGAGAAGAAGCAACTCTTGCCATCCCAACCCTCTGTTGTCAGGTGAGCCTTTAAATCTCCTACTCACCAGCCCTGGACAGGATGAAGCAGAAGCAGAAGCCCAGGGCAGCTCTGCTTTGCTGGACAACAGTTACCATGAAAACCAGATTAAGAACAATGTGGCTATTTCCTGAAGTTCATAAAAAGTTCACCTCTTTCTTTTCCCAGAATTCCCTGAATATCTCTTCTTTTTGTCAGCAAAAGTTCAGTGTGTGTTTGTCAACACCTTAGGATGAAAAGTAATTCATCAGTGTTTGGCTAGTTGCTGATAAACATCCCTCCACTGTGATGACTGCAGCATTATTATAATTAGCTCTCACTAATCTCTTAGATTTACTCTACCCTCCACCAGCCTACCCGTGGGGAGTGACCAGCCTCAGGCTGCTCTTCAATCATACCGCCTTCCAGCTGCCCTAACATCTCCAGCCTCAGCTAGTCCAGCTGCCTGGAGGTCTTGCCCCTGCTGCCCTGGACCAACCCCAAATGCCTCACGCTAGCCACCTGCCTGCTCCCTCTCTGCCATCCACCCTCCCAACATGCACCTTTACCTGGGTCACTGGCAGATTGGCACAGATGCTACCTAATCAAACCCAAACCCTCCTCTCCTCCCAAACCCTTCCACTGCATCCTTGGGAACTCTCCTACATCTTTTTCTGCTTCTAAATGTGTCTTTCCGGTAAGGGAAGCCAGGCTGTCCTCTGAGGATACTGCTTCTGGCAGCCCTCTCAACTGAAGGCTGCGTCTCTCCTATTCCCCAAGCACCTGAAGGCTGGGGGAGAGGTAAATGCTCCTCTGGTGTCCCCTTGTAACTTTTCAGATGTCTGTCCTTCCTCAAAAACCTCAGCTCTTCTGAAGTAAATCACCAAACTTTACAGCCTCATAAACCTCTCCTTGCTGTCTCTGTCTGCCACCTGCTCCGTGGTGTCATGGGTGACGTCAGTGTGTGGCTCACTGCTTCCTGTCACCACAGCCCTACTCATCGACCTTGGAGCCAACCCACATCCTGACATTCAGCTCCTTGTCCTCCTTCTCTGCACTGGTCTTTCCTCCCACCTCCCCTCAGCCGTCTCCTCACACGCTCATACCCTCAACCTTGCCGTCGCCAGTAGTTGCAACCCTTGGCTCCCAGACACCACGTTCTCCTTATTTTCCAGTCAGTAACATTCGTGGTCACCTCCCTGACCTCTGAGCGCCGGAGCGCCCCTCACACCATGCGGCCCCTTCTCTCCTCTACCTACGCTCTTCCCCTGGAGACCTCATACAGCCTCATGGCTTGAGATGACTTTCAAATCCTTATCTTCAGTAGGAAATAGAACTGAACTCTAGTCTCATGTCTCCAGCAACTATCCACATCTCCACTTTCAAGTCCGAGAGGAATCTCAGCCCTGACATGAGAGAAACTGAAACCTGACTTTCAGCCAAATCTAACTCTGCCTCAGTTTTCTCCACCTCAGTAAATATTTATTGCAATCTTCACTTGCTCAGGCCAATATTCTTAGCGTCTTCCTCACCCCCTGTTTGTCTCCCATCCCACAGCAAGCCCTTTCTGTTCTACCTTCACCATGTGTCCAGGCGCTGACCACTGCTCACCACCCACGGCGCCACTACCACGTCCAGGTCACTATCATCTTTCACCTGGACTACTGTAAGAGCTTCTTAGCTGGTCTCCCTCCCTCTGTCGTGTCCCCCTTGAGTCTCCTCTCAACACAGCAGGCACAGGGACCCTTTTAAGTGTAAGTCTCATCTCTGCTACACCCTCCAGTACTCAAGGTAAAAGCCAAATCTTTGCAAAGACCTGCCAAGCCCTCACAATCTGGCACATGTCTCTATGTGACCCTGAGCCTTTCTTTAAGCTCCCCAGGGAGATAACTTTGCACTCCAGTCTCCACATGATGGCTGCCAAGGCCGTCACTCAGCCTACGGAATCCTCGCCATCCTCGGGCAGCTCACTCCAGGTAACCACGGGAGTGAGCTAAGTAATTGTTTTTGCTATTGCATATCAGGGATTATTAACATCTTACTTTTTATCAGTGATGGGATCTTACTGGCTTTGAAATAAGCAGAAAATATGAGCCACCCTAGATACCCATCTGATATGGGTCTGTTGTCTGCAACCAGCTTATAGCTGTGCATCCTCTTCCAAGCTGGGCTCAGTGCAGAAGCAGAAACCCTGTTGGGCAGAGAATTTTTAAAAAGCAAAATGATAATTTGATGTTCCCGTAAGTACTGAAGGACTGGAGGAAAGCACTTGAAGGTGCCCACAGAACAGTAAAGAACTAATATACAGGGAAACCATTCCCTTTAAGGCCACCATTCGCCATTTGTATTAAGAACTCTTGCCTGCAGATGAATTCAGATTTCCGGAAGCTCTGACCAAGAAACAATCTCCATCAGTGCTAACACCACTCCTGCCTTTCAGGCCCAGAAAGCTGGAGCACGGACATTGGGAAATTGTTGCAGAATAAACATACACATTTCTGACCTTGCTGGCAAAGGAGGGAGTCAGCCGAAAGGTAGTGGGTAGATGACAGCAACACTGCCACTTCCAGATCTAGCATGGGAACACATGCCATGCATATGCTCAGGGGCAAGGAGGTCTGGAAATTGGAGATCTTAGCTTTTAGTTTGTTAATTAGTTTTTCAATATAGGAGGGAAATGTAGAGAGTGAGTAAGCTGACCTATGAATTTTTTAAAGCAGTTAATAATTTTTTTTTTATTTCAGTGTTTCTCCTCCTCTCCCAAAACAGCTTTTCAATTTAATTATCTATTGTACACGTTCTTCTGTTTCTTAATTTATGAAGCCCATTAATCCAAATTAATTCCTTTTTCTGCTTTCCAAAGCTTTATTTTGTCTAACCTACTTATTTGAATGCTTATTTTTTTATTCTTATTTTTATATGGATATTCACAGCTATAAATCCTCTCTGAGTCCTACATTGAAATCTAATATTATTTGATAGTATATGAAACCTGTCTTTATGTATTTGTTTGATTGTGATGAGAACACTTAACATGAGCTCTAGCCTCTTAACAAACTTTCAGTACACAACAGAGCGACGTTAACTCCAGGCACGATGTTGTACAGTGGATATTCAGCACTTAATCATCTTGCATAACTGAAACTATACCCGTTGAATAGTAACTCCCATTTCCTCCTCCTGCCACGCCAACTTTTCTTAAACTTAACTGCTTACCTCACCCCTGTTCTCAAGTGGCTGAATGTTGCTAAAGAAAAACCACAACCAAGTTATCAGGATACATTTCAAATTTATGACTAAAAATCTTGAGTGAGCACTCAACACTACCTAATAACTAAACTTCCCTAGTAAATTAACCTACTCCCAAGACAACTATTACATATTTTCTTCTCAATCCTTAAATTTCCAACATTCCCTCCCACCCAACTCTCGGCCAAAGACCTTGTCATATATTTCATAGAGAAATATAGAAGTAATCAGGTGAAAACCATTTCAGCTTCCCACCTTCACTCCACACGTGTATCCGTGTCTGTAGTCACATGCCCTGGGAAACATGTGCCCTGTACCCCACATTGCTCTCCTTCTTATGAACTTGGCCCCTGAAACAATTTCACCTTTTCTATGTCATCTATTCCTTCCTAAACTAAATCTCTAAGCACTGACTGCTCCAGGAATCTTTTCCAAGTCTCTTCTCTGGCTGCACTTTCTGCCTTAGTGTTTTCTGAAGTCCCATATCTTCACATATCATCTGTATGTTGATTATACCCAGATTTATTTTTCCCAGTCCAGACCTCCTCCCTGAGGTTTATAATTATATACATAACTGCATCTATATTACATTACATGTAATGTTTAATTTACATTACATTACATGTAAGGTTTAGTTTACATTAAACCTACATTACGTCTGTTTGTAGGTTCAATATATGCCTTAAACTAACATGGCTGAAACTGGACTATTGATTTCCCCTATTAAAAAAATCATTTCTGGCCGGGCACAGTGGCTCATGCCTGCAATCCTAGTACTCTAGGAGGCTGAAGCAGGAGGATCATTTGAGGTCAGGAGTTTGAGACCAGCCTGAGCAAGAGTGAGATCCCATCTCTACAAAAAATAGAAATATTAGCCAGGCATTGTGGTGCGCACCTGTAGTCCCAGCTACTCAGAAGGCTGAGGCAGGAGGATCGCTTGAGCCCAGGAGTTTGAGGTTGCAGTGAGCTATGATCACACCACTGCACTCTAGCCTGGATGACAGAGTGAGACTCTATCTCAAAATAATAATAATTATTATTATTATTCCTAATAAAATTTCCCATCCTAGAAAAGTCTACCACCATTTACCCAATTGCTCTGGTCAAAACCAGAAGCATCACCTGGGATTTCTTTATTTCTCTCAATCCACTTTCAAGCCCACAACAAGTCCAGCAGCATGATCTTCAAAACTTATCCTGAATCCAGGCTCTTCTCATCATCCCCACTGCAACCAGCCTGATCTACACCATGGTCTTCTCTTCCTTGGACCACTATAAGAGCAACAAAGAAGAAAAATAAGTTAAATATATAACATGTTACATAGTGATAAGAGCCAAAGAGAAAAAATAAAGCAAGGAAGTAGGATGTGAAGTGTTGAAATTGGAGGAGCTGAAATTCGAGATAGGGCAGCCATGAGAGGGCCCAGGCTTTGAGAGGGGAGTGTGTTTGGGGCATTGAAGGAGCAACAAGAGACAAGAGTGGCTGGAGCAGTTGCAGAGTAAGAGAGAGACAGCAAGTGAGTTCCAAGTGGCCACAGGGTGTGGCCAGGGGCTGCCCGGTGGGCAGATCAGGCAGGACCCAGTGGGTCATGTTTAGGACTTCGGCTTTCACCTTAAGTGAGATGGGAAGCCACTGAAGAGTTTTGAACAGAGGAGTGACAGGATCTGACTTACCTTTAACAAGATGTTATTCTGCTGTGGTCTTGAGAATAGATTACAGACAGCAAGGGTGCAAACAGGGAGGCCAGTTGGAAAAAAATCTATTACAGTAAGTAATCCAGTAATCGAGGTATTACTGTAGTCTATTTTACAATAATCCAGGCGAGAAATGACGTGGCTTTGACCAAGATAATGGTAGTTGGGTACAGTGTAGTGAAAAGTGCTCGTATTCTGGAGAATATGTATATTAATACATTAAGATATAGATTAAATATAGATATATAGATACAGATATAGACATATCTCCAGTTAGAGCTAGCAGGAATTGCTGAGACACCAAAAGTGGGTGTGAGAGTAAGAGAAGAGTCAACAATATCTCCAAGGTTTCTGGTGGTCTTTTATCTTCACTTATCACCAATTAACAATTAAAATGGTCTGTTTAAATGAAGTCTTATGTTTCTTTGAGTCAGTTTCAAAACTATCACCGATTCTCTAGAAATGTCTTTCTTAGGAATGTCACCAGTCAATCCTCCAGTAGTAAGACCACCCTCTCTAAGGACAGAGCCATTAAAATCAGTGATTCTGGAGCATTTTGTTGAGCGATGCCATGTCTCTCTAACATTTAAGTTGCTTTGATCAATCCCCATCTGAGTTCTTTTTAGCTCATGCAGCGATCTGTTAGGCTTCCATATGCTCAAAGGACAGACCTCCCAACAAAATGCAAATCTTACTACCCAACAAACCCAGTAGCCAGAGTCAAAAAAGTGAGCCGACCCATACACCCAGCAAGAAGTTTTTACTGTGAACACCCTGGAAGACAAGTAAAACCTCAGCCAGCCAGGAGTAACTCTTCACTGAGGGGAGAGGTAGACAGGTTAGAGAGCAAGGTGCTCCCCTCCACCCGCCTTGAGATTCTAGCTTTAACTCTTTGTTCGCTGGGTGCTGACCTACGTGGGTGTGATGCCGCTCTCTCAAGGCTCTGACCCCGCAGCACTAGGCTACTATTCATGGTCCTTGGAAGAGTTCTGAAAGTTTCATTAAACCCTCCACACCTCCTTTTCTGAAAGTATGATAGCCCTCAAAGACTTGTTAATCTTGATTTAAAAAAAAACAACTAGCCCCTACACCCCTAAAATCACTGTTAGGCAAAGAAATCCACCTGAGAAACCCAGAAGCAAATCTAGAATTTTTGTGCACAAAACCACCATGGCTGCATTGAGATCAGTAATAGCATTTAATTCCATGAGGAAGGCAAACGAATGTTCTGCTACGGGCTTTGCAGAGTGCCTTTGCAGGGGCAGTTGAACTTTTTGCTACTAACAATCCATTTTCATGTCAGGGCCCTTTGCTGATGTTGTCTGCCCACACTCAGCCAGCTACACAGCTTCCTGCCATGAGAATTCCAGAAAGATCTTCCCTGACCGCCCTGGCTACAGCACTCCTTCTCCACACTCCACCCCATCCCTTGATTTTTTACCCCATAACATTTATCACCTTCTGAAATTATCTTGTGTATGTATTTATTTACTTATTCATTGCCTTTCTCCCCTACTTAACTCTAAGTGACACAAAACTAACTACCCTCTTTGTCTTATTATCTACAGCATGCACAAAAATCCACACACGATATAATTTGATGAGTGGATGAATAAATGAATACATAATAGCTAAATTTATTAACTGTTTTACAGTACTACAAAGCTTTTTATTTAATCTTCAACATAACCTAACAAGTTGGTCCTATTATTCCAGTTTTACAGATGAGGAAGCTGAGCCCCAGAGAAGTTAAATCACTTGCTCAAAGTCATCATTCTGCAAAGACAAGGGATCAGAGTTTGAACCCAGACACCACACTCAATCTATAAGGTGGTCCCCTCAATAGGTATTAACCCTACTTTCAGTCCAGGTCTGAACAATTTGAGAAATAAAACAAAAGAACATATGCAAAGGCAAGACCATCATGTGCACACTCTGCAGAGCGCTCTATATGGTTTATACAGTTCTCAGCTCTAAGCCCAAGTCAGGACAAATGTCTCCACTTGGGCTGATACTACATAGCAAAGTGGCATGCATGATTTGTTGCCTCTAATGGTCTGACAAACACAACTGAAGCAGAATTTAAATAAATGCCATTTCCGTAGTCTTTGGAACACTGATTGCAAACAAGGCTGTAAAGGAACTCTGGAGAGAAAAAAGAAAAGGTAAAATAAAGAAATGACTTTAAAACTGAGAGTGAGAGCATCGGAGACCTCCAGCTCCAGCTGAGCACCCATGGAGCAGAGACGGGCTGTCTCTGTGGAATCCTGAACAAATTCCTGACCCACAGAAGCACAAACAATAAAATGGTTGCTGCTTTGAGCCAGTGATTTTGGGAGTAATTTGTTACACAGCAATAGATAACTGATACGGAAACAAATAGATATAGTGCTTCATACATGTATTTGATTATGAAACTTCTCTCCATGAGACTATTCTATTTAACAGGCTCTGGGAAATGCTGGTCTAAGTAGTTAACATGGTGGACATGTTTAAATCACAGTGAGATAATTTTTGAAAAGTAATAGCTATGGCCTCAAAATCTTTATAATTTTATCTTCAAAAGATCTAAGTCTTTCATTATCTGCCATTAGTTTCAAACATTTAAATGTTTTTTTACTTATTCATTCATTCAACAGATACTTGAGTGCTACAGCAGACTGGGTTTTCCAAGGGTAGCCACAACAGTACCACTCATCCCACATGGTCTTTGTACAATGTAAGCTCCTCCTATCAAGTGAAGGGGTCTATGTCCCTGTTTGAGAATCGGAGTCAGTCTTTATGACTTCAAGACAACAGAGTACTGTAAAACCAATGCTATTAACATGTGACTTCTGAAGCTAGATCATTAAAGTGTCCAGTACTTCTGTCTTGCTATCTTGAGAGACTAGCTCTTGGAGCCCCGCTTCCATGTTGTGAGGAAACCCAACTAGCCCACATGGAGAAGTCATGTGTAGTTATCCTGGCTGACAGTCCAACCGAGCTTCTGGCCCATGGCCAGCATCAATTGCAGCAAGCAACAAACATGGAGATGGACTCAGGAGTGGGCAGCTCTGGGTGAGTCCAGCAATGGGTCAACATGTAGTTATTCTGACTGACAGTCCAGCCAAAACCCCAGGCAACAGCCAGCATCACCCACCAGTCATGTGAGTGAAGATGGTCAGATGATTGCAGTCCCTGGCCATTGTGTCATGCCTCACTGCTTCTCAGAAATCATGGAGGAGCCAGATATCATGGAATAGAACCAAGCCATTCCTGCTGCGTCAATTTCTGATCCACAGAATCCATAACTAAAATGACTATTTTACACTACTAAATTTTGGAGTGACTTGTTAATGCAACAATAGTAACTGCAACTAGTAGGCACTTACCCACCATGTGTGAGGTACTGGCATCAGTGAGGTGGAGAGTAGAAAGGCTTTTAAGAACTCAGAAACATTGTTTTAGGCTGGGCACAGTGGTTCATGCCTGTAATCCTAGCACTTTGGGAGGTCAAAGCAGGAGGATCACTTGAGGCCAGGAATTTGAGACCAGCTTGAGCAAGTACAAGACCCCATCTTTACGACAAATAGAAAAATTAGCCAGATATGGTGGTGCACACCTGTAGTCCCAGCTACTCAGGTGGCTGAGGCAGGAGGATGGCTTGAGCCTAGGTGTTTGAGGTTCTGGTGAGCTGTGATGATGCCACAGCACTCTAGTCTGGGCACAGAGTGAGACTCTGTCTCAAAAAGAAGAGAAGAGGAGAGGAGAGGAGAGGAGAGGAGAGGAGAGGAGAGGAGAGGAGGGGAGGGGAGGGGAGGGGAGGGGAGGGGAGGGGAGGGGAGGGAAGGGAAGGGAAGGGAAGGGAAGGGAAGGGAAGGGAAGGGAAGGGAAGGGAAGGGAAGGGAAGGGAAGGGAAGGGAAGGGAAGGGAAGGGAAGGGAAGGGAAGGGAAGAAAAAAAATGAAACTTATTGTTTTGACTCTATGCTTTCACCTATCCAATTTCGAGTCATCCTTCCTATGTCAACTTAAATATTCCCTCTTCCAGAAAATTCACCTCATACGCCATCCACTTTCAGACTTCATTAAGTAGCTGTACTGTGGCTTACAGCACTTGGGCCTACAGCAACATAGCTCCCACAAGTTTGTCCTTTAACTAATGGTACTTGTTGGTTCTCCTCTGATCCACAAGTAGACTGCAAGCTCCCGGAGCATGGACACTGTACCTTGTTTCCTACAATAATTCCCAGAGGCTAGCTCATATCTGATACAGTTATTGAAAATACCCCATACTTGTTGAAAAAATTAAGACACTGCACAATAAGTAAATAAATTAGTCTGCTTTGTTCCTCCTCAAACGTCTTCCTGTAGATGTGAAGATGAATATTACTTTCTCTCAAAAATGAGAGTATGGGCTGGGCGCTGTGGCTCACGCCTGTAATCCTAGCTCTTGGGAGGCCGAGGCGGGCGGATTGCTCAAGGTCAGGAGTTCAAAACCAGCCTGAGCAAGAGCGAGACCCCGTCTCTACTATAAATAGAAAGAAATTAATTGGCCAACTGATATATATATAAAAAATTAGCCGGGCATGGTGGCACATGCCTGTAGTCCCAGCTACCCGGGAGGCTGAGGCAGAAGGATCACTCGAGCCCAGGAGTTTGAGGTTGCTGTGAGCTAGGCTGACGCCACGGCACTCACTCTAGCCTGGACAACAAAGGGAGACTCTGTCTCAAAAAAAAAAAAAAAAAATGAGAGTATGTATTTTAAATGCTACAGTCCACACTTTGGAGCCAGTCCTGTCTGTTACTCCACCTCATGCAGACTGTAGCAAACTCTGCAGCACATAAACGCTGTGCCCTTCTCTGAGTATCCAATGCCCTTGCCTGTGCCTTCTCTTCCATTAGTAGGCATTTTTCTCCTCTTCCCCTCTATATGGAAAACTCATATTCTCTTTTCAAAATGCAACTCACATTATCTCCTTCATGAAAATGTCTACAAATGATACAGACAGAGTTCTTTTGTTCCTCCTATCCAGGTACTAACCAGGGCCAACTCTGCTTATCTTTTGAGATCAGATGAGATCAGGTGCATTCAGAGTGGTATGGCTACAGGTTTGTGGTTTTTTTTCCCTCTTTTCTCTCCCTATAGCATTTTGTATTTTCCTCTGTTACTCTGACAGGTTCATTTTAATTACTTGTGTAGACTTGATTATTACATTCAGTTTCCCACTCTATATGGAGTATTCCATACTCCCAGCAGCCCCACCTGCAACTCCTAGTAGATGAAGCACTTCAGATGCACTCTGTCTCTAGGCTACAATGTTGTGCTCCTCTAGGTCAAGACATTTTAGAGAAATACTTTTAATGTTGGTCTTTTTCAGCCCCTTGGGCATATATGTCTGAGGGAGATGGCAAGAAGGAAAAGCTGAGTGATGGACTAAAATTTCCTCTTTTTAGAAAAGCTCCATGGCATTTGTCTGGGCCATGATTTTTCAGATAAGACCCCAAAAGCACAGGTAAGAAAAGCAAAAGTGGACAAATGGGATTACATCAAACTAAAATGCTCTTGCACAGCCAAGAAAACAATCAATAGAGTGAAGAGACAAAACACAGAATGGGAGAAAGTATTTGCAAACCTCATATGTGGTAAGGGCTTATATCTAAAATATAAAAGGAGCTCAAACAACTCAATAACAAGAAAACAACCCAATTTAAAAAATGGGGAAAGGAACTGAATAGACAATACTCAAAAGAAGACAGATAGATGGCCAACAGGTACATGAAAAATGCTTAATATCACTAATCATCAGAGAAATGCAAATTAAAACCACAGTGAAATATCACCTCATAGTTATTAGAACAGCTGCTATCAAAAAAATGAAAGATAATAAACATTAGCAAGGATGTGGTGAAAAGGGAGCTCTTGTGCACTGTTGGTGGGAATGTCAATGAGTACAGCCATTATAGCATACATCTTGGAGGTTCCGCAAAAAATTAAAAGTAGAACTACCATGTAATCCAGCAATCATGCTATTGGGAATATATCCAAGGGATATGAAATTGGCATCTCCAAGAGATATCTGTACTTTTATGTTCATTGCAGCATTATTCACAATAGCCAAAATATGAGATCAACCTAAGTGTCCATCTATGGATTAATGGATAAAGAAAATAGGATCTATATGCACAATGAAATACTATGCAGCCCTAAAAAGGCAGGAAATCCTGGCATTTGACACAACATGGATGAACTTGGAGGGCATAATGTTAAGTAAATAAGCCAGGGACAGAAAGCCAAATGCCACATGATCTCACTTATATGTGAAATCTAAAAAAGTTGAACTCATAGAAGTAAAGAGTAGATGGTGGTTACCAGAGGCTGAGGGTGGGAGATGGTTGGAGAGATGTTGGTCAAAGGCTACAAAATTTCAGTCATATAGCAGAAATACGTTCAAGAGATCTATCATACAACATGGTGGCTATAGTTAATAACAATGTACTGTATTCCTGAAAATCGTTAGGAGTGTGGATTTTATGTGTTCTCACCACAAAAAAATGATAAGTATGTGAGGTAATGCATGTGTTAATTTGCTCAGACATTCCATAATGTGTACATAGTTCAAGATATAATGTTGTACATAATAAATCTATGTAACTTTTACTTGTCAATTAATTTGTTTAATTCTCCACCTCTAACCCTCTTTTTTGGGGGGGGACAGCCAGGAGATTTTTTTATTCCCTTATTAAGTGATTACCTTACCCCCAAGCAATTCCTACCCACCATGCTAGCATGGTTCCTCCATGCTAAGATCTACACAGCTTAGATCTGTAGCTGAGATCTTCAGCACATGTGCTGGTACTTCTGTCCCCCTAAAACAAGTCTTTTTGCTCCTTGAGGGCCAAAACGTGGTCTTCAGTGTCCACATTCCTTTCTGAGCACTGTCATTGCACCTGGCAGGTATTGGGAACTCAGTGACAGAAGAAAGCATGGATGATTTACAATACCTTTCAAAAGGCTTTTAGCTATTATTGTTATACAGTCAAATGGTTTTAACTCATAATTTGTAAATAAGTATAATGTCTAGAGTGATTTATAGATGATCTTGGGATTGCTTAAAAATATCACATAGCATATATATTTTAACAGGGATGGATTTAGATTATAAATATACACTTGTTATCCCCATTGTTGTGATATATGCATAATTGCTCTCCTCTGAGAATACTTAATCACAGTGGGTGCAGCTTTAAATAATATTACTTAGTATATTAGGAATCCCACATCCATCAAAATAACATGGCACTGCCTTATTTATGAGGTACTAGTCTACTGCTTTAGAAATGATATCAGGTATCAATAAAAATGGTATATTTGACTTTTCATAGAGCTCTCCCCAAAACAGAAGACCGACTATGCCTCAGTATACTTTGTGTTTGGTATTAAATTGATAACATTTCACTGGCAGCACATACACTGTGAATCAAAGTTAGCAGATTAGACACAATGCTCCAGCTTACCTAACACGGTATTTCACCTCCTTTTATCTCATCAGAGTTAGATTGAATATTTTTATTCACCTTAAGTTAAGTTCACTGGAATGTGATAAGTAAATCTTTTTTTCTAGGACATGATACAATGTGGACAGTATTCTAAAAATATTATTTAAAACAAGACTCTCGTGTTTTCTATCCTCACTTAGATGTGATGTAGGCAATATAGAAAAATTTGTGCTTGGGTGTGGTATAGTTTATATGATTAAATGCTTTATTCATACTCATGTGTCAATCTATTAGTGTGCTGTTAATTCAAATGTTCCTATGATGTATTTTATCCCCATTAGCACATTCATCACAGGTGGATGTGAAACTTAGACAAAGGTGTATGTTCTCATTAATGATGAGCAGCCTATTCATCTTACTGGAATGTAATTAATGTTAGTTACAATCCTTAATTTTTCACTGTTTGTCATGATGCATATTTAGCATTTCTCTTGCCCTTTATCAACCAGCTCCTTCTTATCACACAGCTAATTCAAAAAGACATATATTTAACTAAATCTGGTGCTTCTTTTTAAAAGTATTTTACCCATGTAGGTTTCTTAATGTTTGTGGCAGTTCCCATACTGTGGGACTTCATGCTGAATATATAACTGCAACCTTTCTTTTAATGTATGAGATTTTGGTAATTCAGTTGTTAAATTAAATAAAAAGATTTTTTAAAAGATCTTGTATCCTGCACTGTCGCATCAACTCAACAGAATTTTTCTTTCGGTTATAGCAAAGAAAGAGCATTTTTAAAAACACATGCATTGCTATGTATTATACAGATGCATAAATACATACATACATCTAGTGTTCTACTAGCCCCTGTAAACAGTGCCTTATATATGACACCTCATTTAATCCTCATAACAATTTCTATGAGGTAAGTCCTACTATTATCCCCATTTTACAGGTGAAGAAATGGAAAGGCAGAGGTTAAGGAATTTGTCCAAAACCACACAGCTAATGAGTGATGGAGCAGGGCTCTGAGCCCAGGCAGCCTGACTCCGGAGCTTGTGCATTTAATCCTTCTCTGCTGCCTCTCATATTCATAATTCCTAATGAACTTCATCATTTAATGATAGTACATTACATATGCATGAAGTCTAAGCTAAGGTTCTGAATTTACTCATATTCAAAGATTTTTTTATCATTTTGCTTTAATTTTACTCTAATGGTATAAATGCGTTGAGTTAAGTATGGATATACTATTTGCAAAACAGTAAACTTCAAGCTCTTTGAGGTCGGGAAGATATTTTAAGTAACTTTATCCTCTCTGCATCTACACAATGTGCTTAATAAGTATTTTAACAAATAAATGAATTTTTTTAATTTAAGGTTGAAAGAAGAATGAGAGATAAATTTGGTTCTCATAGAGATTACATTTGTGAGGCAATACTAACCATGTACAGTATTTTCATTTGAAAATTGAAGGTTTTCAAATGAAATTTAAGCATTTTGCTGTGTCTCTTCCATTCCGAATGCCCAAGTTTAAAATTCAGTATTGAATTGGTATTGAAATACTTATGCTATTTCTTAATGATATTTCTTTCTTTTTTTTTTTTTTTTTTCTTGAGACAGAGTCTCACTCTGTTGCCCTGGCTAGAGTGCTCACAGCAACCTCAAACTCCTGGGCTCAAGCAATCCTTCTGCCTCAGCCTCCCAAGTAGCTGGGACTACAGGCATGTGCCACCATGCCCAGCTGATTTTTTTCTATATATTTTTAGTTGGCCAATTAATTTCTTTCTACTTTTAGTAGAGACGGGGTCTCTCTCTTGCTCAGGCTGGTTGCAAGCTCCTGACCTTGAGTGATTCTCCCGCGTCGGCCTCCCAGAGCGCTAGAATCACAGGCGTGAGCCACCGCACCCTGCCTTAATGATATTTCTTAATCCACAACTCGGTTTTTCACAAATTATAACTCTCTTTACTTACTTTTCTGCAAATGAACTGAATTTTTGTCTCAATAGAAACTCAAGCCTTTATTCTGTCCTCTAAAAGAAAACATTTTCCAATTCACAGAAACAGTACAATCAGGGTTTGCCTAACTGAATCATGGTGAGTTTGGTCAGTGTAAGGTCTCCCCTTCTCCCAGAGGAGACATATCATCTATGCTTCCAGAAGTGCACACAGCACCCTAGAACCTGGGGGAGGCCTCTGGTCCTCAGCTTGTGTCTGTCACCTGGCAGCTTCAGAAATGGAGGTATCCTGCCAGGTATCATCCTGGTCTCTACGTGCGGTGGCGTTCCCACCTGGCCCCCAGCCACACAGCTCTGTACCTGCGGCTGCCTCCCTCACACCAGCCACGGGGCACCCCGGGTCCGCCAGCTCTTAACACATGTCCACGCTGCTGCGGGCTGTGCAGGAGAGGGTTCACGCTCTTGTGTCCTCTCAGTGCCCGAAAATGCTCAGGGAGGTGGCCTCAGGCCCAGCCGCCCACAGCCTGCACAGGAGTAAGAGGCCACTGTGGTTACGCCGGCAGCTCCGCACGTCTCCACGCAGGAAGGTGCAGGGCTCCTAACCTTCCTGAGGCTTTCCTTGCGGAGGGAGGGGCGGTGTAGGGGGGTGGGAGGTGGTGGCTGACGGGCTGCTTCCTCCAAATCGTGTATTCTTCCAGACGTTTCCTGTCTCATCTGTGAATGCCAGCTTACATCTTCACGGCTGAGACTTTAACCCACCACGTTATCACCTCTTAGAGCCAAAAAACACGTCACACCTTATGGCTGAAATGGGTGTGACAAAACTCCTGACAGAGAAAAATGCTCTTCAGTATTGTCCCCATCACAGTACTATATGGAAAGAAATGATAAAGACCATGAACTGGAGTTAGGTGGAATCTCATTGTGGTTTTGATTTGCATTTCTCTGATAATTACAGATGTTGAGCATTTTTTTTTATATGTTTGCTGGCCATTATTCTGTCTTCTTTGGAGAAGTTTCTGTT
This sequence comes from Microcebus murinus, assembly GCF_040939455.1. Classification (NCBI taxonomy): domain Eukaryota; kingdom Metazoa; phylum Chordata; class Mammalia; order Primates; family Cheirogaleidae; genus Microcebus; species Microcebus murinus. The sequence continues at coordinate 51,588,498 of NC_134111.1, read as the reverse complement.
CATTTCCATTGCCCATTTCTTTATGGGGTTGTTTGATTTTTTTCTTGTTAACTCTTTTAACAACAAATGCTGGCGAGGATGTGGAGAGACAGGAACACTCTTACACTACTGGTGGGACTGCAAATTAGTGCAAGCTTTGTGGAAAAGAATTTGGAGATACCTCAATCAGCTAGAAATAGAAATACCATTCGACCCAGCAATAGCATTATTAGGCATCTACCCAAAATAGCATAAGACATTCTATTATAAAGACATCTGCACTCGAATGTTTATGGCAGCACAATTCACTATTGCAAGATCATGGAAACAACCCAAGTGCCCGTCAATTCATGAGAGGATAATTAAAATTTGGTATATTAAAATTTGGAATATTACTCAATTTTAAGAAACTACAGTGAGCTAGCACCATTTATGCTAACCTGGATTAAGCTTAAGCCCGTTATCCAAAGTGAGGCAACACAAGATCAGGAAAATGGGCTCCCCATCAACTTGCCATCAAATTGGTACTGATTGATTAAAACCATGGTGTTCAATTGGTGGTAGTGTTCACCAGGGATTTGGGGGGGATGTGGCGAGCATTGTAGGGGGAAGGGAATACCCCTAACCCTTCTTAGGGAAAGGCAATGTTATACAATGTAACCAAAATGTCAAAAACAAAACAAAAAAACTTCTATCAGGTGGTGGGCAGGTGGGGGGGAGGAGGGGAAGGATGTATACTTACATAATGGGTGTGGTGGTGTGGGGGTTAGACACGCTTGAAGCTCTGGCACAGTGGGGGTGAGGGGTGGCAGGGGCAATATATGTAACCCTAACAATATTTGTACCCCCATAATATATTGAAATAAAAGGAAAAAAAAAAGACCATGAATTGAATGTGTTGCCGTCTCTTTTATTCTAATAAACAGCCCTGAAGTTGATTCTTTGTCCTCTCTAGTGTTTATCAGCTACCACTCTGGTGTATCAGCATTCTTCCCTTTCTTTATAACACCTTTCTACCTTTTCTTTTTATTCAATTTATTTTCCAAACAGTTTCCAAATGCCGATTTTTATTCCAACACACAGAAATATTAATAGTACAAACTGCTCTCCTTCCCCAGGTCATGCCTGGCCAAGGTGACAGAAAACCCTTTAGAAAGTACATCAAGAAAATGTTCAGCACTCTGGACTCTGAATCCAGAAAGTGCATCAAGAAACTGCATTGATCTACTGTATTTTTCCTTAGTTTTAAGGCAGATTTAGGTGTAACCACTGCCATACTGTACACATTTTACATAAAAGGAGATATTTTAGTAAATATCTTTATGATAAAATATAAATTATTTCAAACCAAGAAACTGCATTGATCTACTGTATTTTTCCTTGGTTTTAATGCAGATTTGGATGTAGCCACTGCCATACTATACACATTTACATAAAAGATATTTTAGTAAATATCTTTATGATAAAATATAAATTATTTCAAACCAAACGCACATTTAACTGTTCTGTATGTCTCCACATACCTAGTACCCCTGACTATAGCAAATTGGAGAGCACTAAGAACACTCTCACACATAAATAAAGATTGAGCACACTTTGTCTTAAAACAATTGATACCAGCCCACAAAGCCATACTATCCCACAAAAAGCATCATTGCAGGTGACCATGAGCTCATGAGATGAATCAAAGACCAGCAGAGAAAACTGCTAGCTGTCGGTTTTACGCTGTCCACTTTGTTTTATGTAGACTTTGCTTTCCCTTCTCCACTAACATTCGAAATAAACTTCTCATGTGCTGCAAAATTAGTCACAGCACATCAACAGGAGTAAGACAATGGGAGTCTTAGTGTTTTTGTTTTGGAGACATTGCATAAGCCATCCTGTTGCTACTCCAAGGGACTAGAAAGTAGAAAATATTTTTATCTGTATTTTAAATAGAGACAAAGGGGAGGCACCTAGTAGCTGACTCACCTTGCTGACCTGAGGTCAGGAGGCAGTCAGGATAAAACATGGATCGCTGCTACCAGAGCATGCCTTTGAGGTTGATCCCCCTCTGACACGTAGTGCAAGGTGTATGACAGCCTGTCTCTGCGGACGCGCGTACCAGCCCCAAGGTGTGACACTACTTGCTCTTGTTTAATTCACCCTCACCTGAAGGTTAACTAGAGCGATGGCAGCAGTATGAGATCACGAACGCAGCAGACCACAACCTCCGGATCGCAGCTCTGGAAAGGAAGTGGTGGACCTCCCCTCGGTCTCCCCGCCGTTCCCGGGTCCAGCCGGCCGCAGCCGAGGAGGTCTGCTGATGTTGCTGCCAAGCAGATTTAGGTGAATCAATCTCTCCACATGGAGCCTTAAACCAGTGTGTGTGCTACACACCAAACCTTTTCTTCCCCTGTCCCAGAAGAGGCTTCCCTGTTGGAACGAGGCTCTAAGCTTTGTACAATCAAAAGCCTTTGATTAAATCGGACCCAGTCCTTCTACTTGCCATGGCATTGTGTGACCCGGGAAAGCAGCAGGGCTACAATCTGTCGCTAGGTGGGCTGACCAAAGCAGGGCTAAACACACGGTTGATTTCAAGCTACGTTACATCTCCACGTTGCAAAGCTAGCGATAAAGCAAGCCAGAAAAGCATACCTGTAGGGGAATATTTCTCACAGACAGAGGCCACTCTGCCTCTGAGAGGGCTGTTGTCCTTCCCACTGGGAGTTTTTAAGCCACTTAGGGACAGCGACCATTTGAACAGAAAATTGTTCCTGTTTCTCAATGATTTTTTAGAAAGAAAAGGAAAGAAAGAAAGAAAAGAAGAAAGAAAGAAAAGAAAGAAACAAAGAAAAGAAAGAAAAGAAAAGAAAGAAAGGAAAGAAAGAAAGAAAAAAATATCTTAGGAATGATATTGCTTTTCTGACATCTAACCAATAATAAACACATGGTCACACAAAAAGAGGCCAGTTTATAAGCATTAACTCAAAGAGGCATTTGTTTACTCTGCTCCTGGCCGGCCGTTCGCTGCGCCCTCACCGCGTTTTCATCCCATAGTGGCATGTGCATCCTCTCCCGCATCCTCTCCCGCAGCCCCTTAGCCCAGGGACAGAACTCAGGAGAGCTCCAGCCTACACCTTTTCCAGAATCCTACCCAACCCACCTCCTCAGAGCCAGAATGAGACATGGGTGCCCAGGGTCATCATTTGGGACCACTTTAAATCATTGTCCTTTAAAGAATCATTCAGAGTTCATTTAGTGAAAAAAATATGATCACTGTACAAAGGAAGAGCCTAAGAGGACATAGTGACAGCCCCTTGCACGACGGCGAAGCTTCTCACCTGGCACTTCAGTCACCACGTGTAGTTTATTCAAGCATGTTCCTTGCACTGGAGAGTTCTCCAAACCTTTCCCCCACCTTAAAGGGTCTAGCAACAGATTTCTTCCACTCGATGCATTATTCTCTTGAAACGCATCCTAAATACAATTTTCTCCATCCCTTACATTTCTGTTGTGTTTACAAAGTCCTTACTAGCGGATGTCTCCAGTACCACCTGCCTGGCACAACCCTAATTCCAGCTCTCTTACTCTCCTGCCTTATCTCCTGGTGTAGCTGAGATCTAACTCCGGGGGTGGATCCCACAGGGAAGAAAGGATGAAAGGGATGAAAGCAGTAGCAATTGAGGAACAGGTGAGGAGAGGGAACTGGGGCCAGAAGCAAGGGGGATTAAGCAGGTGAGGCGCCATCTGCCTCTGCACCTCTCTTAAGGATGGGATACACACCTAGAGGACTCTACGGTGAGCTTGCACCCTAAGGCTCTGTGAACCACCTCTGCCACACAGAGGGACCCACTCCCCAGCACCCAAGATCTAGACCCACCCACCCACACACCCATATAGGAGTCTGGTCTCTGCAACAAATGAAAGGACCTACATTCTCCTGAGTTCAAGTTTCATCATTTCTTCAACCCACTGGTATTAGAGTTGCATTTTTTAAAAAAAGGTTGACATTTAGATATCAAGAGCTATAAAGTCAGGAAGGATAACAGGGCATCATTATTGACACAGGGTGTGTCTGAGGGCACATTTGCAGTGAAAATGAATTTCTAACACATTCCTGTATAGGCAGCTGCTAGATGTCACCAACCACTGGCTAATTCATTAATATTATTCAGTGAAAAACGCTTCTTCCATTTCATTTGTTAGTAAATCTATTTTCATGTTCATGGAAATCAGCCCCTTTCAAGTTCATTTAAGAGGAATATTTTATAACTTTCTAGAGTGGGAAGAATTTTTATCTGAGCATTCGCAACAACTACACGGAGAACTCAAATCTTTCATCTTTAAAGTTATGTTCCTTGCGGCTCTTGAATGCTTTGTAGTTGTAAAAGGTTGTGCATCTAGGAAACATGACACAGAGAAATGAAATGGAAATTAATTTCAATAACATTGGCTCTGTTGGTATTATTTATTGTAAAGCAATTAAATAGTAGGAATTTATTTTTAGATATAAAAATGTACAAGTTTATCATCTGCCTCATAAGGAAAGAAATAAATGTCTGAAATAATAATATCAGTAGGAGAAAGTGTGTGGCAAAATTTTTAATTCTACGCAACTGTTGTTGAGTTTTTTAGCAAAAATTTTAAAAGATCAAAAAAGGCACATTCTACAGTGTGAAATGCTTCTAAGAGAAGTATTTGATGGAATGTTTTATGACGTCTTACTGCTCCCATAACGCTGCATTTGGGAACCATGAGTCCTGTGGAATCGTGTCATTTCTACTTTGTACTCTTCATTCATTTTAAAACCCAGCAGAATAAGTGGCATTTATATACGCCTGAGACCTGGCATGGTTAGGTTTTTGTCTTATTTTTTTTAAAAGGAAGAAAGAGTATTTTGCCCTATCTATTTCTAATGTATTTTTTATGTATAGTAGCAAATCATCTCATTATTACATTTGTACTCATTTTGTATGCACTCAAAGTGTATCTTAAAGGGAAAAGAAACAATACCTGACGATCAGCACGAGTCACTGCACACTGACCGCCAGCAGAGGTGATGTATAGGGCATGCAGGAAGCTGGAACCCAGGTTAAAACCAAGCCGTGGTCAAGCCTGAACAGGAAATCACTTGCAGAAGGCCTTGGCATTCGTCAGCCTGGCTTCTAGAAATCCTTGTACATAATAATGAGAAAATGTTAATAGTGATTATTTTCAGTAGCATAGTACAGCCAAGCCCTCAAAAAGGGGAAGTTTTCATTGGTAAGGCATTTCATTTAAACATTGAAATCTGGTGTAATGTGAAGTATGAAATAAGTTTTGAAAGGAAGCTGATGATTAAGAAGAAATGCAGTGGGCATTTAATAAGTGGAGGAACCGCAAGATAATTAACTGGCATGCATAAAGATTCATGCTTTATACCAAAATTTTAATTTTGCACATAAATGTGCCTGATGTAGGCAGCATTTAATCACCTAGCTGACAGGAGTAACTACTTTCATTTAACCTTGACTGAAGATCATGAATTCTAACAGGTTTAATTGGATACATCATTTAACAGAATGAACAGAGCAAATTTTTCTCAATTCATAGGTTCTGATTGACATGCACCAGCAATAAGGCGTTGCACAATTACAGCTGCTCTGCATTCCTGCCCTGGGCAGCAATTGCCATAGTGATGTGACACCACTGGATCACTGTGGCACAGGAACTATACTGAATCTCCTCTTGTTTTAAAAAGGGCAGTGCTGAAAGAAAGAAAGAAAGAAAGAAAGAAAGAAAGAAAGAAAGAAAGAAAGAAAGAAAGAAAGAAAGAAAGAAAGAAAGAAAGAGAAAGAAAAGAAAATAGAGGGAGGCTGGGGAAAAAGGTGTTTGGACACTTAAAATTTTTTCATATTAATTACATTGATACGCACACCCTGTTAGGAAAGGGGTATGTCTTGTTATCAGTCACATGAGAAAATGGAAGAATAATGACATTATCTTTAATCTGTTTAGCACATATCTTTCCAGGGTATCAGAAAAGACTGCAGTCAAACAAAACAGACTCAGAAGAGAAGACCATGCCAGCCTGACGTCTCCACGTCTTCTAAAGGAAATGCAGTGGGATGTGAGTTCTTGGTGCTACCACCCACACAGGGGCTCGCTGCTACTTCTACCCAGACAGTGAGCAGCTCTCTCCACCAGAGTCCAGCATGCACTTCGAGATAGGGACCCTGAGTGTGAGCAAGAACAGAAGACAGGATTTGAAATTTCTTTCTCCTACTTCGCTTCACTTACAAAAACCCAAATGAATTTGGGGGGCTGGAGCAGAGAGGGGGAAAAAGAAAGTTTGCAAAATAAAACTAACTTTTTCTTCCTCCTAAAATGATCACTATCCAACCTTAGGAAATTGCTCAGGGGGCTAAATCCTACATTCCTTGGCCAACCTCAAATACTTCAACTATCTTTGTGAATATTCTAGAAAGAACCAGATTTATACCTCAAGAAACACTGTGCAAGTCCTGTTAGTTTCAGATGTGGGGAAAAAAATTAAAAATACTAATTTAAGAGACTTCCCTCTACAAATCTAACACCAATAGTTTCCCTTCTACTGTTCCTTTGCTTTCCATTCATTACCCTTGTTCAACAAACCTGTCAGTTATCAACATTGCCCCCAACCCCTGCGGCTTGGTGGTGGCGCCCTCTGCCCCTCCCCCACGTGACTGCTGGTAAACATTGCTTTGTTCATTAATTGTCCTTTTATTTGTCACCCCCTCCTCATACCACCACTCCCCCAGTACTGCCCAAGTTGGGGGCTTCTTGAGGACCGACGCCATATCCCCACAGCTCTCCTTTAGCGCCACAATTATTCAATTGTGGGGGTGGGGAGGGGGCTCTCAGAATTGAAGCTCCTGATTCTCCTCTCCTGAGTTTTCCTTCCCCTCACCTAGTCTTTCTGCCTTCTTTCTCCATTTTTTTTTCTTTCTTCCCCCGTGCTTTCCTAAGCCTTGCAAATATTTGCTCATTCCGCAGCGGTTTCCTGCAGGTCAGCTGCACGCCCGACGTGCGCCCTGCGCTGGGGCCACCAAGGAGAGTCGGACGAAGCTCCCCTCCCGCGGAAGTTCACGGCCCCGTGGGGGAGTGTTATGCCATTATAACATAACACTGCCTGTGCTGTCCTGTGATGAGCACCAGGCCGTGCCAACTCAGCAGAGGGTGGAGCGGTGGCGACCTGTGCCTGCGGTTCCCAGACGCTGTTGCGAAGGAGGTGACACGCTGGAAGGAGGAGTTAGCCTGGGAGCCTGGAAGGTGGAGCAGAGAAACCGCCTTTACAGGATGCTAGGGTGTGGAGTGCGTGGCTCGTCTTTGGCATGGGAGGCGACTCTGTAGGGCAGGGGTGTGGTGGGTGGGGAGGGGAGGGAGGGAAGTTTGAAAGGGGAAGGGAGCCAGACCGCAGAGGTTCCCGCAGGACGTGCCAAGGGTCAGCTGCGTTTATCCCAGAGAGGGCGGGTGCATCAAAGAGGTTTTAGTGGGGGACCAGGCCGTGTTTTAGAAACACTGACAGTGGTGTGAGGAATGGATTGGAGTGAGATGAAGGTAAAAGCCTAGAGCTGTCCCTGGTTGCTTGGGTGTAAGTCCCCCTCTCCTCCCTCTCCTCCGTGGGTGACCGCCCGCCAGCATTCCTGAATCCCTGCTTCTTTCTTTCTTTCCTTACTCTTTGGTCCAGTTCCCGCCTTTTTCTTTACCCTTCAAAATGAACTCAACTCATCTTCCAAAGAACCATCAATCTTGGAAATTTGGTAACAATCAGTAAAGAGGCACAGTCTCAAGCTTGTGCCGCAGTTCCAATAGGAGTCTGCCTATGGCCCTCCATCTGTCCCGGGCAGGGACGGCAGGCAGGAAGGATTTAGGTTAGAGACTAGGAAGACAGTTGAAGGAGCATCCTGGGCCCACTTTTCCCCAAAGGCTGTGGCACTGTAGATCTAGACGCTGAGGGGGGCTCTCCCTGTCCCCCAACACCAGGTCCCCGTGGGCCCCTAAGACACCTGGGCTGGAGCCAGAGCCCTCACCCACGCTGAGCACCTGCCCTTGGCTCTCTCCTTTCTTCCAGACCCCAAGTATCAAGTGCTCTGCCCACTGGACCACCTTAGTCACAGAACCATGGTATCCCCCCCAACTGCCTGACAGTGAGGCAGCAAGAAGTGAAGCCCCATCCTCTGGCAGGGCACCCACTGCGATGACTTCCAGGAGGACCTGGACAGCACTCCCCTGAGGTCCATTAACACAGGGAGAATATAAGCAAAAGCCTGGGTCACTGCACCCCACCCCCACCTCTCCTGGGAACAAATTGTCTGGGCTTCTCAGTCCCTCAGGCTCAGGAGGGCTCCAATTGCTTATAAATCCACTTCTTTCTTCCCCCTCACTTGCACGTCAGCACACACCCTCCACTAAGTCATGAGGATGCGAGGCCCCGGCCTTACGTCCTTCGTCTTTGCACCACCCTCCACTGCAGGTTTATGGGACAACGTCCAGCCCTTGTAGCTGTTATGAGTTGAATTGTGTCTCTCTGAAATTCTATCTTGAAGTCCTAACCCCCAGGACCTCAAAATGTAACTGTATTTGGAGATGGGGTTTATACAGGCCTTTATGTTTTAGCTGAAGTTAAAATGAGTTCATTAGGGTGGTCCCTAATCCAATATGACTGATGTCCTCATGCAATGGGGAAATCTGGAGGCAGACATGCACGCAGGAAGAATGCCATGTGAAGATGAAGCAGAGATGGGGGTGATGCCTCTCCAAGCCGAGGAATAGATGCAGAGCTTGTCAGCAAACCCACAGAAGCTAGGAGAGGAGCATGGGACAGGCTCTCCCTCACAGCCCTCAGAAGGAACCAACCCTACCAACACCTTGCTCCAGAACTGTGAGGCAATAAATTTCTGTTGTTTACACTGCCTCATTTGTGGTAGTTTGTTACGGCAGCCCTAGCAAACTAGCACAGCAGCCATTTGTCTAATGGATTATTTAATCAGAAGGTTCTTAAAGGAGAAGGGCTGATGTTCTCCTTGATGAAAGATGGCCCACCTCGCCTGCTGTGCTGCTGTCAATGCAATTTGACAACATGTTAGACAGACTGCAAGATTCGGTCTTTCCTCTTCATTCAGACAAATGGTCTAGATGGGCTCTGCAGGGTACAGCCACGAGCCAGCTGTTTGGAAAGAAGGGAGGGTGTGGGAAACCCAAAAGGGGTCTGCTGAACTGGCTTGAGGAATTTTAAGTGGTGGCTAGGCCAGGGCCAGTCTAAGAAATAATTCCACAGGCTCAAGGAATACCAAAATTTCTTTCCTCGGGTTCTATAAACAATTCTTTCCCATTTCCTGTCCAGCACTTTGGCCTCAGTTTCCCTAGGTGTAAAACAGACTCATAATAGCTCAGTAGTCCCCAAAAGGACTTTGAGATTCTCATGTAAGTTCCATATCTGGGTAGAGTTATCATGGTTTTTACTAATTATTTCCAGTGTTAATGGTTTTTCATAAAACTATCATGAGCAAAGTCCTACATAATGGTGTATCTACAAATGCCTTCCTAATATGCAGTGTGAGCATGAACAGTTTCCTTTCTTCATGGAAGTTCTTTACAAACATTAAATGAGCAGATGATTTCTTGAAAAAGAACAGCAAGTTAGAAACACATACATACAGAAAAATAAATTATTCTTTTGCTACTTGAACAATGATTCTTCTTGAGCATGGCTTTTCCCCCCAAAATCTCCCTCTTCTCACCTTCCCCCTCCCCAAAGAAACAGCCAAGCCCCTTGGACACACCATTTTCCTACCCATTCTTTCCACGTATCGTCTCCTCTGCGAGCTGCCCTGTCACCCAACCACTCACCCTGGCCCCCTTTCTCCATCACGCCCCAGCTGCTCTGCTCCCCAGCCCCTGCTCTTTCCCTCTGAGCTACTGATACACCACAGCTCTTCAAATCTCACCTTAAAAGCCTCCCCTGGGTTTTATCTTGCCGGCAGCTCTCAGTGCAAAATGTTTGGGGACATTTTGTATTAAGAGTGTTATTGGCGCTAATGGTACACACCAATCAATTGTGTTAAATCTTCATGACTTCGGGTAATTTGTCTGGGAAAATGACATTCTCCATTTCCCCCTAGGATTTTGAATTTGTCTGTACGTTCTTTTTTTCCCCCCTCAGTGCTGTTTTGAACAAACAACAAAAATTACATAAACTGTCGAATATCCTTTTCTTCCATTTTCCCTATTGCACCTTCACATTGAGTGAATTGGCACAATCTCCTGAACGCAGTTGTGTTTACTTCTGGGCACACTGTATAATTTAACTTTCTGCAATATAAAATAAGTCAGCAGCGATATTTTTACTGGTCCTGACAACGTCCAAAGTTGTCTCTCACTGTTTTTATTTAAAGGAACTAGACACAAACCTGGCTGCTTTAACCACGGCCTCTGGGAGGGCTACAGCTGAGAAAATCCGCTGTCAGGAAGAAGTGAATAGAACTAACAAGACTATTGAGCTGGCCAACAGATTAGTGAAAGGTCTGGAGGTGAGGTCCTACAGGGCAGACTAATGAAGCAGGCTGCAGGAAGCATTTCTTTGTTACACACTACTGATCTGGCAATAACAGCAGCACTTAGCAAAGAGCCTGATGAGCTGAAAAAATTATGTCATTATCATTCATTTTTTTCATAATAGAAACATGTTTTTGACCTTTACATTTTCTTACATTTTACCATGCTGCGGCCTGTATTAACTGTAAGATTACCTAGTGACTAGCATATTCTCGCAGCCCTCCAGGAAAGGGAACAGTGGCTCTTTCTTAAGTATTGACAAATAAAGTTGATGCAATAAAAAAAAGCAAAGACTTTATTTGGAACAATTAGACAATGCTAATGATAGAGCCCTAGGTTGGTTTACCACGAAGCGCAATGCAATTTGTCCGACTTAGTTAAGGAATATGATAATGCCCTAATTATCTGTCTAAGATGTGCCCTGGATATTACAGACGAGACAAAGAATAAAGAGTGGCAAACCATGAATTATCCAAAATAATCCATATTGTTAAAGGTTGGCTCCTGAGAAAGTCTGGTCACTGGCAGCTTTCTCATTTGCCATTCATCTATTGTTAATTTAATCTTTTGTATATATTCAAATTTTTCCCCCTGGGTTAACATTTGTTGGGAGAATGTCTCTTCTTGTTCCCTGCCATTGTAGGAGGCATGTTTTTATGGTGTTTTTTTTTTTTTTTTTCTGAAACCAGCAGATTTCCGTGCCTTTCTTTTATTTTGGTAACTGGACATGCAGTGGGCCAAGAAAGCATCAAGCCACTGCTAATTAAACAGATTTATCCAACTGGATATTGTTAGGAGAATTGAAAATATAAATTGATGAATGCTTGTTTAGTGCCATCTATTTGAAGTAAAAACTGAAAGGATTTATCGGCTGAGAAGAAAAGTCTCAATGTCTCAGATGAAGGCTGGAAAATCTAATGAATTTAAATGTATCCCACCAGGGTGGACATATTTCTTCTCGCTGCGAGACACTGATGTCTCTCAAATTAATGGAAGTAAATTACTATCTTAATCTGACAAATCTATCACTGTTTTATCAAATCAGTTTGCCAGCTCCCAAGTAGATCGGGGGAAATAGTAGAGGAGTAGCAATGGATTGTTTTCAAAGGAGTAGTGGGAACCCGATACTCTGAAAGACTGTCCACACCCGAGGTTTGCTGTCTTCATTTCTGGAGCTTTTTGTGCAAAAAAAAATACCTGTAGGAACAAGCTGTAGGCAATAACCACGCTCTAAGCCCGGAGAGGGTTGGATCTCTTCCCACATTTTCAGGCTGTTGCTCTACCCTTTCTGATATAATGAATCTGTGGCCTCCAGAGAACATTCTACCAGGATTGTGAACCCAGGACGCCTGTGGGGAGACCGGCCTCTCCCCGGCAGCTTTGCCTGTGCGCGCGGGCGTGCGGCCTGCGGAGAAACCACATGGCAGGACTAGCCCGTCAGCAAGCAGATGCCACCTCCCCATGGTGGAAATGCTCGGCGTGTCCACTCCACACCTTCTTTGTGGAAATACTTGTGCCGCTTATTTTGAGGCATTCTGTAGCAAACGAAAGGCTTGGGGACTCTGTCGCGGTGCGGAAATGCATGCGATTCTTGACTGGCTTCCGTGATGACAGGAGCCAACCACAGAAGTGTCACAGAAACACCGCCGTCTCTGCTTCTCTGGCAGATTGGGCAATTAAGGCTTATTTCCTGCAAGTATGTCTTTCCTAAGTTGTGTGTTCCTAGCACTTAAAAGTGTTTTGATATTTAACTATTACCATTAACTATTACCATCCTGAGGATAGAGTTTGCTTAAAACTGTTTCTTTTCCCTTCTTTTGCCCCTGTTTCTATTTATGTACTCTTTCATATTTTCTTTCCTTCTGGTTTTCCTTCTTTTCTTTAATAGTTTCCTTCCTGTTTCTTTTTTTCTTAATGTTCCTTCCTTCTTGCTCTCTCTCCTTCCTTCTTCCCTCCTTCCTTCCTTCCTTCCTTCATTCCCTTCCTCCCTTCCTGGTTTCATACCATTTTTCTGTCTAGCATTTTTTTTCTCACTGCATTTTTGGAGGGAGTGAAGAGTAAATCTAATTATTATGAATTTCTTAAAAAGACCCTTTTGAAGTGGACTATTAAATTTTTTGTCTCTTCCTTTGTAGAAAATAAAAATGATCTAATACAATAAGTTCTCTGTTTACAGTTTGAAATTTATGTTTGGAATAATCAAGGTTTTCCTTTGTAAGTTCTGAGCGCTTCTCTCTCTGGTACTAATAGCCACTTCATTATCATTTTAAATAATTCTTTGGTATCACTCATTAAATGTTGTTGTAAGAATTGTTTTCTCTAAGACTATTTCATTACCATCATGAAATTCATTTAATTAGCATGGTTTTACAATTACTACACATACAAAAATGAAATGCAGAAATTTTACTAAGACTTGTGGCTTTAAAATATACTGCTATAGCTATGGAGGGAAATTTCAGAGCATGCACAAAAATCTGTTAAGAGTATGTACAATCTTTGACCCAGGAATCCCATTGTCAGGACTTTACCCTATTACCTCACTGTTTATAATAGCTGCAAATTTAAAATAACCTCAATGTCCTAAAACTGTATATTGGCTTAAAAAGTTATGGGGTCATCTCTAACATGAAATATCATATACCTATTAAAAATTATGTTGTAGAAGAGTATTTTTATCATATAAGAAAATGTTCTTAGTAAATTATGAGCAATGCAGGTTACAAAATGAGATATATGTTGTGATCTCAGTCTGGCAATATATTCCTTCTCAGCTCCAAATCTACTTTCATTAGCCAGTCTGCCTTAATGGGCTGGACCCTTTAAGCATGTTCCCTTGGTAGCTAAATATGAGGCTTAGCTTATCAGTAGAGGGTGCGGGAGAGACACTGCAGGAGGAAGAAGCGCTTCTCCTTTGCGTCTCCTCTTGCTCCTACTGCGCCCCTGCCAGAGGCCTCTGCCCCTGCCATGCATGCATGCAGAGCACAGCAGCCCCTCTGCAAGCACTCAGTCCGCCCCAGTTGGGGACCACCTTGCTGCAGCTCTCCTAACAGGGACTCCATCCACCCCAGGTGTCCACCTCTCCTGCCAGCAAACTGACACTCAGTGCCCCACTGCCTCTGAGCACCGCCCTACAGAAATATGTTTCCTATTTGCCCAGAAACCATGGACAAATTCCTCTCTGGCAACACAAAGAATTTCAGCATTCAGTGGAGCTGCAGATAATATCTCCATCACTGTCTGAATCTGCCTTGGGGAGGAGGCCCTGCTTCGAAACCATTCCTTCCTTAGCCACTTCGGTACTAGCGTCAACTATAGTCGATGGCCACAGATGAACGCGCACAGCAACTGTAGCCGACAGCTGTGATATGACTTTTCTAATTTTTCATTTATCAAAATAAAATTGTGAACATTTAAAAATAACGTAATGAAAACATATATGTATATGTTACCTATTCTGATTTACGTCACAAGTAAAGCTGCCTGTAAAGTAAAACAAGCGTTCAGTGCTTTAAAGCTTTCCTCATCACACAAGAGCAAAACGGATCCGTCGTCAATGCACAGCACAAACTATCGTGCGGACTGTGAGTGCCGGCTGTGGGCAAGGTTTCCCGGCCGGTGAGCACCGTACCGATGTGGTTAAACACTCTTCCTCAGCCCTGGATACTCTTCAGTTTTATTTTCACCTTCCTAGTTATGCCTATATTATAGAAACTAGTGCTTTATATTATAACACATTTCCCCTGTTCAAATTACTGTGTGGTTTCTGTCTCCTGAATGGACCTTGACTAATAAACATGTTTATATTAATACATAGGAAGAAAGAAAAAAGACTAAAACAAAAAGCCAAAAGTGAAAAGTGGTTAACTCTGGGCACAATAATTATAGGTTGTTTTTATTTTGGCCCTAGTGATTTACATACAATATTTTCCAAAATATTTTGTAAGGAGTTTTCATTTCATTTATTTATTTATTTTAGCAATAGCAAACTGGCATGTTGCAGTTTCAGCAGAAGTGTCGCTGATACAAGAAGGAAGCTGTGTAGGCAGAATGGCCAGGAGGCTCCTCACCCCAAGATGCTGAGCCCTTGCTCTACACAATCCTTCTCCCAGATATTCATTCGAACACAGCCATGAAAGGATGTAATTTGCAGATGTAATTAAGGTCCCAAGCCAGTTGCCCTTAAGATAGAAAGATTATCCTAGTGGGCCTGACCCAATTATGAGAGCCCTTTAACAGTAGAGGGTTTTCTCTGGCTAGTTGCAGAAGATAAGTTCAGACTGGCAGCACGAGGCGTGGGCACTCAACATGGAGACATTCTCCATCTCTCACTTGGAAGATGAAGGAGCGGAGTGCTGAGGACCATGGGCAGGGGCAGCCTCCGAGAGGTGAGAGCAGCACTCCCCACCCCCACCCCAGCCACCGACAGCCAGAAAGGAAACAGGGACCTCAGTTCTGCAGCCACAAGGAACTGATTTCTGTCAGCCAGCAACCTGAATGACCCTAGAAACTCATAGCCTGCAGATGAGAATAGAGAAACGAGAAAGAAAACAGATTGGCTCTAGCTGGATACCTCTTGTTTTTAAGAATTCGACAACACAGACTAAAAGCCCTTTGTAGGGACCACAGACTCCTTAGAACCATGACTGTTACCTCTCTGATATCAGTGTGGTCATGCCTGTTGCATGACCCTTTCCCATGCTGCCAACAAACACAGAGTATTCTGGACTAGATTAATGCTCTAGATTACAGCCTATGGATTAATTATGGGATGTGCTGGCTTCCCTCACTTTATTCATATTCCTTGAGGGTTTGATTACAAAGAGTGACTTCACATAGTGAGCAAAGACTTGCAAAATAACTACTACTTGTTATGCTTTGGTTATAGTTTTGAAATTGAATAATCTCTTACTCAGTAGTAGGTCTTCATTTTCTAACACTCTTTTACTCCTGTTTCCTGTCCCTTGCCCCGTCTCTTTCTCATAGCCCTTTTCGCCCTTCTCTTCCTAATATAATCTCTCTAATTTGGTTACTTTTTGCTTTTATTTTGGTTTTTTTGCATGTGGCTATTTTTCCACTCTTCCTCTTCTTTTTGGTCAGTTGCATAAGGGTAGGAACAAAGACATATAAATTTTTCAAAAACTGTAAGGGATTTTTCCTATCAGCCTTCAAATCCTTAATAAAAGTTTGAAATCTGATTCCAGATTCCTTTCAAAGATTTCTACCAGTTATGAGTGAAGGAGAAGCTAAGCTCTTGAGAAAGGATAATCAGTTTGGAAAGTCCTGAAGAGAAGGTTGTCACTCTGAACTTAGAGGATGTCACCAAAGTAAAAAAAAAAAAAAAATTGCTCCCCTGGGACAGGGGTCACCAACCAGGGAAACTTCCACCTGCCCAATGGGCTTTCTCTGCTCCCCAAGCAAATTGTTTTTATCCCATTTTCCTGATAAGTATTAATCCTGGTCCACTAATTCTAAATGCCTCTACAAACAGGTATTTGTCTAGTTTCCTATAGCTGTGACAAGTATAAGGCAAAATAACACTATTTCTCTTTCCATTGTTGACTGGGAATTGAACTACAGAACCTGAGAAATCACGGTGAAGCTCCACGAGATGACCAGGTTGCAAGGCAGGGTAGTGAGGCATGTTTCCTCTGCTGACCAGACTGACCTTATGTGTTTGAAAAGTCTTTATTGTTATTTCAGTCTACACTCACCAAGAAGGAAAATGATTTCAAAATCAAGTTGACAGGCCGGGCGCTGTGGCTCACGCCTGTAATCCTAGCTCTTGGGAGGCCGAGGCGGGCGGATTGCTCAAGGTCAGGAGTTCAAAACCAGCCTGAGCGAGACCCCGTCTCTACTATAAATAGAAAGAAATTAATTGGCCAACTGATATATATATAAAAAAAAAATTAGCCGGGCATGGTGGCGCATGCCTGTAGTCCCAGCTACCCGGGAGGCTGAGGCAGAAGGATCACTGGAGCCCAGGAGTTTGAGGTTGCTGTGAGCTAGGCTGACGCCACGGCACTCACTCTAGCCCGGGCAACAAAGTGAGACTCTGTCTCAAAAAAAAAAAAAAAAAATCGAGTTGACAATTCAGCCAGGAGATGGGTTCCTCACCTGCCTTTCCCCTGCACAGGGTGATTTTCTTGGGAAGACCTTGCCGATGGAGAAGCTGGAAACAGCCGGACACAGGGGCACCGGTCGGAATGGAGGTCAGACCCAGGAAGTCTACCTGATGAGTGTTGTGGGTTGAACTGTGTCGCCCACAATGTGTATGTTGAGGTAACCACCAATTCCTCAGATGTGACTTGATTTGGAAGTAGGGTCATTGCAGATGTAATTAGATGAGGTGAGCTTACACTGGAGTACCATGGGCCCCTAGTCCCATATGCCTGGTGTGCTTAGAAAAAGGGGGATTTGGGACACAGACGCACACACAGGGAGAAGGCCATGTGAAGAGTGGAGTCATGCTGCCACCAACAAGGGACTGCCAGAAGGGAGGAGAAGCTTGAACAGACCCTTCCCTAGAGCCTTCAGAGGGAAGGTGGCCCTGCCGACACCTTGCATTCAGACTTCTGGCCTCCAGAATTGCAAGACAATAAATTCCTGTTGGTCTAAGCCACCCAGTTTGCGGCACTTTGTTCCAGCGTTTTGTTTCCTAGGAAACTAATGCAATGCGGATAATGATAATGATTTTCCCTTCCTTGGTTTTAACTGAGTGCTCTTGGCAAGCAGTCCGTCCACATGGCCCTAAACCCACTGTCAAAGTGACAGGAGGTTTAAAACAGGAGGAGTGGGCAGGGCCACACAAGGCTCCTTGTTCCAGGACCAAACCAGAGGTCTCCAGGCGATGCTGCCCAAACTGACCTCTGCAAAGTCCAGAAGTGGGGTTCCACGCCACCCCCATCTCACTGTGGTGACGGAGCTGCTGCCGCCAATTATGATCGGCTATTCTGCTGAAAACGGCTGGGGACAGCAAGGAGACCGCAACAGTGTTTGGAGGAGATCATCAGTTCCTGCAAGTATGTGTGTGTGCGTGCATGTTTTTAGTCATGAACCTGCTCACTGGAAAGTAAAGATTTCAAATTTTCCAGTAAACAATATGAAAGAGCAAATACCTTAACACTACTTTTCAAACTATACCTTTCTCACAGTTACCTAAATACAGTTTCTGAGTGCTTGACTGTTCTTGCCAATTTGGGGGAAATCTATGTTAATTTTAGCAACCCTCCATTTTGAACATCACTATCAAACTAGCCAGATTTTGCAAAGGTCTTTTGTGGTGATATAATCAAATTAACTCATTTAAAAGTCTGCTATGTATTTTATAGATCTTTTGCTGACATTGAAACTTGGGTGTATTGTTGTTGGTTGCAGTATTAATTTACTTAATTTTATTCTATAAACATGGAATTAAATTTGCTTAATTTTAGCATGTATTTTTATGCAAATATATACAAAGTACATGTAAGTTGTGCCCCATTTTAACTACAGCAATACTACCCTTACTTTTTTTTTTGAGCAGGGTCTTTCTCTGTTACTCGAGCTAGAGTGCAGTGGCATCATAATAGCTCACTGCAACCTTGAACTCCTGGACTAAAGCAATCTTCCTGCCTCGGCCTCCCAAAGTGCTGGGATTACAGGCCTGAGCCACCATGCCTGGCCACCACCCTTACATTTCAAGATACAGGTTCTATATTTCAGGAGTAAGCATGCCAAATTTGAAGGTGGATAAGTAAGTCCAAATTTGAAGGTGGATACAAATCAGCTTCTATTATTATTCTGCCCTGAGGTTTGCGTGGAACATTATGGTGCACACTTCCAAAGGAAAGAGTGGGTAGACCAGAGATGGAACAGGTCTTGTGTTTATGTTGCGATGTCAGGTTTCTCAGACTCTTGCCCTGCCCAAATGCATTTCGCCTCACCCCCTAGTTCTCCGTATGAAGGAGTAACAATGTATGAAGTAAATTCAGGGACTTTTCATAGGGACAAAATGCAAAAGGGACTCTTCATATGGACAAAAGATAGGAGCTCCTCATAAAGGAGGAAAAGAGGTTTAAGATGTATGATAATCTCTAATACTTGGATGAAGAAAGAAGTTAAAAAAATTTTTTTAACATGATTGTGCAGCTTCTTGCCAATCCCAGTTTCTTCTGGATTTTTCTTCCTTGAACATTCTCTTATTTCTGTGAGGCCACCCAAGTCTCTGCCCCAGGAATCTCTCCAAGGAGTCACAGAGTTATTTTGTGTCCTCCAATCTTCAGTCTTCATCAGGAGCCTCCACAGGCTCAAGGACAACAGGAGAGAATTTGTGAACAAAATAGAGAAATGCCTTCCTCCACTGCAGCAAAAGCCATTCAAAGAACACACCCTTCTGGTAGTGGGCCACCAACATCACCTTTCCAGATGACAGTGCATTATTCTTTCTCTGTCTAGAATACCTGAATTTATTTAAAAAAAAAAAAAAAATATATATATATATATATATATATATGATCTGTGGAAAATGGATGTAACTTTGCAAAATGTGAGGCATCATAGTTTGAATGCAAGGGTCTTTTCTTGACTCAAACTTTGGCTGGAAATAATTTGATTGGGAAATTTTGTTTCTAGCTTGATTGAAGATTTGTCTGGAACCTATTGGCTACTCTCACCTATGTGATCTTACCTTGTCATTTTGGAATCTCTGAATATATAAAGTCTCCTAGAGACTCAAGCAGTGGACACTAACGAGTACATAAAAATCCAGAAAAGTCCAGAGCTGTGTATTTCTTTTCTTTATGATTCATCAGGGCAGATTGAAATAGTTAATGCTCCCCTAAAAGAGAGCAATTTACTCTGGTCTCACAAGTAGGATCGGGGCCAATAAACTGTAACAAAGCATAATATTCAGGACATACATAGAACTCCACTCAAGGATAATGTTCTGCACATAACTCATACAGTTAGTTCCAATCAATCCTCCTCCTGTGAACATACAGTGCTAATAGGTCTACTGTGGCCTTTAAATTTCCACCCACATTTCTGATGCATACATTCACTAGAAAGCACGAATTATTAATCAGAGGAGCCTCTTTCGTGCTTCTCTTATTTGTACCCAGAATCATCTGGAATACAAAATGAGAGGAATAAAATTCAGAGGTAAAATGATACATAGTTTGTCCTTTAAAATTGAGAGTAAAGAGGGAAAGTTGTGTTTTTTTTTTTAATAAAAAGCAAGATCAAACTTTTCTCTCTGTATTTCTAGCACTCTGTTCAGGTTTCTACTTCATGGTTGCCTGTTGCTAGCATATCATGTGAAATTAGCTATCAGGCACTTGAAGGTGAAGAGCCGATTTTACAGCTCATTGAAGTTCTAAGGGATGCATTGCACTTAATTAAGATAGTTCTTTACATAGGGTTTAAAAATATTTGTAATGCTTCCCAGGCTATCAACAGGTGAGGTTAACCAAATAACTGGAAAAAAAAAATGTGCCTCCAGATAATAATGGACCAGCCAAAATTTTTACATACTGTTTTCATACGCACATGCAAATATTCTTCTGCTTAAAAAAAGTGATAGGATGGAAAGAAAAATGACATAGATAAGGAAGAGTAGTATTTTTAAAGCACAGCAAGTGTTCAATTAAACCCGATTTAAAATGCACCATCTAGCACTCTGGGAGGATCGCTTGAGCTCAGGAATTGAGATCAGCCTGAGCAAGAGCAAGACCCTGTCTCTACTAAAAATAGAAAAATTAGCAGAGCTGAGGCAAGAGGATCAAGAGGCTTGAGCCCAGGAGTTGGGGATTGCAGTGAGCTACGATGATGCCACTGCACCCAGACGACAGAGCGAGACTCTGTCTCAATAAATAAATGAATAAAATAAAAAATGCAGCATCAAACAGATTTAATCAGAGGGAAGAGATTACCAACTAGAAATGGAGGCTGCGCCATCCAGAAGGCGAAATGGGGGTGTGGGAGTCCAGTGACTTTCCGAGTTATCTGGTTATCTGGACACCTCTCTGCCTCCCACGTGTGTGCTTTGGGCCCCACTTCACCCAGCTGATTGTCTAGAACGACGTGCCCCATATACCTCTTGGCTTTGACATTGAAGAATTCTGAGACGATACCATAAGTGAAAACATAAGCAAGGGAGTTTGCTATGACTCTGTCTGCAATGTAAGAGAAAAGATATGTGTCCGTGGTTTT
Organism: Microcebus murinus; assembly: GCF_040939455.1. Classification (NCBI taxonomy): domain Eukaryota; kingdom Metazoa; phylum Chordata; class Mammalia; order Primates; family Cheirogaleidae; genus Microcebus; species Microcebus murinus. Next base: position 51,567,771 of record NC_134111.1, on the reverse strand, counting down.
AGAAAAGTTTGAGAGATGTCCTCCTCAATGGCAGAGAAATAATGATATCTAGAACTAAAGATCTACACATCTTGTCTGAATTTCTTTGTACCAGATGTGTTCCAGAATTCAGAAATGTCAGGAATTTAGAACTGTAATTCAGAACATATGTCACATATTATACAATACCCCCTTTGGAGTCTGGGCAGCACTCCACAATCAAACATTCCCATTTCTACAGCTAACTATGTAAACACTTTTACCAAGTGGGATAAATAAAAATGATCAGTGGCCTTATATCAGGTCATGCCATGTATTGCTGCCAAGGGAGTTATGTAATAACTTCCAGTTTTAAGAATTTTTTTATTTTTATTTTAGAATTGTTCTAAGGGGTTGTGCACTTGTACTCCCCTTTTCACTGTAGCATCATACACAATTTCACAAGAATCTGTCAATAACGCACTAAGATTAGTAAAAAGCAGGCAATAATATTCCTATCTGGCAATGTGGAACTGATGGATTAAAAGGTGAAATGATTCAACCCAAGGTCTTACCGCTGGTTCTTGGCAAAGTGGGTACCAAAGGTTGTTTACAGAGGTAGTCAAATAGTGAGAAAGAAATATAAAACACCATTCTAACACTGCGGTCAAGGTCCAGCTCTTACAGGGAAAGATAATGACCTCATCACCTGGCCCACTAATACCTACCCTCATGGTCATCCAATTACCAGCCTTATAGTAAATTCCATGTATCATTTTACCTGTGCAGGAAATTTTGTTTAAAATACTTCTCTTGGCTGGGCACAGTGGCTTATATCTGTAATCCTAGCACTTTGGGAGGCCAAAGTGGAAGGATCACTTGAAGCCAGGGGTTTGAGACCAGCCTGGGCAGCATAGAGACACCCCCTTCTCTGCAAAAATATAAGAAACATTAGCCGGTGTGGTGGTGAGTGCCTGTAGTCCCAGATACTCAGGAGGCTGAGTCAGGAGGACTGCTTGAGCCCAGGAGTTCAAAGCTGCAATGAGCTATGAACATGCCACTGTACTCTAGCCTGGACAACAGAGCAAGACCCTGTCACAAAAAAAAAAGAAAGAGAAACACACACACACACACACACAAATTCTCTTAAAAGGCAGTAATTTCTTCAATTATCTTTTAGAAAGTGACAGAAAGTTTCTCTTTGCTTTTTTATAATTTGCAAGTACAAGAGCATAGAAGACAGATATTTTTCTTATTTTTTGCACTGAATGCCAGGTGCCTACTTCAGCAAGACTGCTAAAAGCTGAGAGGAATGGAGAGAAGATATGACAAGAATGAGAACAAACCTAGGAGAATAAATATTAAAAGAACACTCCTTCCCACACTGTACAATGTGCAAGGGGAGGGGGGAGTAACTTTAAAATGGAGAAACCTGACCAAACGTTTCCTCAGCCATATGATCAAGGTCAACACTAACAGTAATAAGTCCTGTTAATAATATGATAGTATCTTCAATATATGATGAGAATGGCATTTGACCTCTGTGGTCTTTACCCCCTTCCAAAAAAAAGCATAACCACATTCAATTATAGGAAATATTTTTTTTAATTGAGGAGTATTCTACAACAACGTATCTGAGCAGTACTCTTTACAACTATTAAAAACACTAAATATAAGGAAAGTCTGAGAAAATGCCATATTCTAGAGGAACTTAAGGAGACATGATGACTAAACATAATATGGTGTCCTGGATGAGATCCTAGAACAGAAAAAACATTAAGTAAAAACTAATGAAATCTGAAGAAAGTATGGACTTTAGTTAATAATCATGTATCTGTGTTTATTCATTAGTTGTGACAAACAGACCACACTAAAGTAAGGGAAACTGCTACAGTAAGGGAAACTGCTACAGTAAGGGAAACTGCTAAGAATATAGAGTAACTTTCCATACTGTCTTTGCAATTATTTTGCAGATCTAAAACTATTCTGAAATTAAAAATTTTAAAAGTTACTCTTCTTAATATGCTAATGTATATAACTAAACAGTAAAATAAAAAAAATATTTAGAGCATGAAATACACAAAGTTATTCTTATGGTAGAAAATGTCCTTCACTGTAATTTATAAAACTGGACTTCTAGAAATGTTCATTTGTTGTGATTTTCAGTTTTCCTATTTAAAAATTAGAAAAACAAGTCTGCAGAACTTGGGATTGTATAGGACTCTGTTCATCTTTATATATCATGTTTGCAAGTGTAATTCATGTAGCAGAAGGAAGAGTTGGTGCCTCTGAACCCTCTGGTCTCCAAGGAAGTCTCTTTCCCACCAGGTGGCCACGCACCTGTAACTTCTGATACTGAGGACATCACTGGTGAACTTGGCATCCCTGCTTTTAGCCCAGACCAAGCGTGTAAGGAGCCTCAGCATCACCCCGCCAAGCTACAGCATCCAAAATCTAACCTAATTGAAGACACCCCTCCTAAAACCACATTTAATTTACCTTTTAAATATGTTTTAAGCTACAATGTCTTTAGCTCAAAATAAAGCTGTCACAGGTAATCTCTAGCTATCTCCTTAAACACATCCTAAAACAGTAGATCCTTCTCCCTCAAGAGGGGGTTTTGATTAGTCAAACCCCAGAGAGAGTTGTGTGTGGTTGGATTATGTCACTTGGGTTCTGTAAGGTCAGATGTCATAACCCCGTGCTTTCTAAAGGGTTTGCTGTTTACTGGCTCATCAACTAGTGCAGAAAGAGCTTGGCGCTTCTGAAGCAATGTGTGCTCAGACCCCTAATCGTTATGGACAGAAGGATTAGGTTTGTAAAGAAGACCAACAGCTCTTTGGTGGATTAGCAGTTGGGGGAATGTGGACGTCTTCCTTGTCTGGCACTGTTTGAACTTCTCTAAAATACAGACAGGCCCTGGGCCCCTCCTCCTCCAACCTGCCACCACCCCTCCACCCAGGAATATAATGGAGAACCTCAGGCCTTCCCCTTTCTCGGGAGCAGTGGAGCATGCAGCTGGAAAGCTCTTTGTGTGAACAGACCGCGCTCCTTGTATACCCCGTCATGCCAATAAAGTCACTGAAGTGAGGGTGGCAGGTTGGAAATGTATCGGCGACAATGAGTGGAATTGAGCTTCCTCCCCTCTGAGTCTTTGAAAGGTTTGGACTTTTCTGTGCCAAATGGGGAGTGTTCCATCTCCTGTCTTAGTTGGGCAGGACTAGGGAAAGGCTAAAGAGATTACAACTTTAATAGAAGATTTTTTTGCCCAGAGGGAATACTCCAAAGTACAATCAGCCTCTCCTTTACCCACTACTCTTTGCCTCACAGCCCTTGAACTAGTGGCATGAGTGGTCCACACACAGACAGGGGCAAGGAGCTGCACTCCATGGGGTAACAAATACTCCCAGCACCCCATGCTCTCTGGAATCCCATTTATCCCCAAGGACCTGCTGTAATATCCTCTCTTCTATGAAGTCTTCATTGATCTCAATCCATCCCTTATTCTCTGGTTGAGAAATTCATTAACTCTTTCTGGGCATTTCTCCACTCCCGAGATAACCTTAATACATTTTATCACATTGCTTTACAATTATTCATTTGCATTGTTTTCATAGTCTAGCAGTCTGGGAGTTCCTTGTCACATGTGACTGTCTATTCCTGGTGCCTGACTTGCACCTGGCACATGGCAGGTGCTCAACAAATATTTGTTGAATAGATGAGTAAATGAGTGAATGAGTACTAGGGGCAGCAATGGCAGATAAAGTCCAGACATTATGAATTATGTTCTTAGGGAAGGGTAGCTCCTCCCCCACACACTCAGAAAATGAGTCATGATTAGTCTAAGGCTGTAATCTTCCAATTACCTTTTACCAGTGGATAAAATACAAGGGAGCATGTATCAATTTCTTGTCCATGAAACATAAGGAAAATCTCTGGAAGACTTCTATGAGGTTTTGGCTTTCCTCATAAGAACAGAAACATCTGATGTCCTCTTTTCTAGTTCTTGTCTTAAGCATATTTCTATTCTCAGTGCCTAGTTCAATATCTGGCACATCGCAGGTACTCAGGAAATATTTGATGAAAGAAAAATGAATGAATAAATGAGTACTGGGAACAACAACTGCAGGTAAAGCCCAGGCACTTGAATGTGAATGTGATGGCTGGCGCTGCAGGAGCCATCTTGCCACCATGAAGGAAAGGCTGAGCATTCCAAATATATATTGGACTGCTGAACCCACATCCAGTATCTGTCCATCTGCAGACTTCTTTGCTTTTGTGACAAAAGCAAACCCCTATTGATTTAAAGCACCATGGGGGGGGGGGGAGAGGAAGTCTTTCGTTACTTGAAAGCAGAAGCATCCCAACCAATACAGAGATCATATTCTTTTCATTGTTGCCTCCTTACTACCTACTGTGTTCAGCCACGCCTCTCCAATGGGGACATCTTCACAGTCCTATGGGGTAAAAAAACTCGAGATTTTTCCAGACCTATAAACTTCTGCATTAAATCTTCTGGTGTGACCTAGTTGTTCACAAATATATCTGAAGAATGTAAATTAAAAATTCTAATGCAGTGTGTTATGTGCTATATTCGAGGTTTTAATAAAGTATTCTATGAGCACCAAAAATAAAAACGACTACTACTAATACAAAGCAATCTTAAGTGTGTTGCAGTCTCTATTTTTGACAACAGGAAAGTCCTCCCCACCCCCACTACCCCCTTCCCCATCTCCTGCCGCCTCCTATTTCCTTCTGGGAGTGGAGGCTAAACTCCCTTGTTCTCACTAGGTCTCTGTCACTGGCAAGTTTTGGAAATAAAACCACTTAGGAAATGACAATAAGTACAATAAAGTCTTTATTGTTCTATGTCCTCGTGGATTCGTTTTATAAATTCAAGACAAAAAATTAATTATTTTTCAAGTTGAACAAATCAAAATATTTATGTGAATAGCTGATTTATTCTAGGAGAAATCTGACCGCCGACTTTCTCACAACCCTTATCTCTCTTTCTTCACCATGATCATTCTTCCTTCTTAATCCCACCCCAAAACAAGGCTGTAGATGGAACTCAACCTTGTGACAGAGAGGATCGATAATCTGATTGATGAGTTATCCATTTGACTTTCAATTTTTGCCGGTTGTGGTCTCGCGAGACAAATATATCATCTCACTCAGCTTTTCTGGTAAGTGTCTTATTTTCCCACATCTTTATGTCAGGTTTTAGTCTGAAATGTTGGTTCTTGCTGCACTCATGGTAGAAGAATGACCAGACACGTCAAAGTCAGGAAAGCACAAAAATGAGGTTTCTTGAGGAGAGAAAGATAGGATTATAGGGCAAGAGCAAGATATAGGTTTACGGATCGTGATACATACGCCACACACGACGACCGGACCCATTATCACAGCAAAGGCAGAGCCAAAGTAAGGGCACAAAAAGGAGTTGGTTAGGGTCTGCGTATTCTTTTATAGGGCCCAGATTAGAACCTCCCTCGTGGTTCAGAGGTCACCACAGAACCACTCTGATTGGACAGTTGGGAGCTGCATTACTGCGCATGCGAGTTGTGCTACGTCACTTTCTGGACTCTGTGGTACCTATGCGGCTTGGCCCGTGGGCTAGAGAGTCCTCTGCATTCTTTTGCAGCTGGCGTGCTAAGTCCTTAATGGCCGATTCATAGGGTATTCCTTCCTCCCAGGTATGAAGATTAGGGTGGGGCAGGACCAAGATGGGGGCCTTCTTCCCAGGTGGGGCAATTGCACCAAAGCTACAGCACCCGCTTTTATCCCTAGGAGATCTGGAATCCCTCCCTATCTACCTAACGTTAAAATAAAATATTTGTGAATCGATGTATGTACCTTTTGGGAGCATATAAATTAGAGTAAACTGAGACACTCCACGCCAAGTTTTTAATGAGCATATATACGTTCCCTGCATTACTCCTTCATTCATATTTCTTGAAGATAGGTCATTCCACAGGTCTCCAAGAGGTTAAAGTAAGGCATCTATGACCCGAAACAGTACTTTGAAGTGGGGCATGGTTGTTCTCACCTGTAATCCCAGCAATTTAGGAGGCTGAGGCAGGAGGATCACTTGTAGCCAGGACAACATACCAAGACCCTGTCTCTGAAAAAAAATTAAAATAAAAAAAAAATAGCACTTTGAGTAGCATATGCCTTCTTGATATAGAGTTCACTTGAGCTGTATAACAAAACATTTACCTTTCACAGAGAAAGAAAGATAGCTTATGGCTACTATGGAATATTCATTAACTAAAGAAGATGGATGAATGAGGAAATCCTGAAGAAGGTATTATATTAACATTTATAATATGACAATGTCTGTATTCTTATACTTTACATAAATGAATCATTGACTACCAATAAATTACTGTCTATGTTACTGGAAAGCAGTTATTACACGATTGTTTCCTCATCAAAAAAATTCAGATCTTCTCCAGTCTTACAAGTAATGGTAGAGTGTCCCTCAAAAACTTTCTGGAAAAAATTTTTTAATACAGTAAACCATCAAGAAGGGTTCTGAAGTAACAGGTAACAGGGGAAAAAACTCCTCCAATGCATGTGCACAGATATTAAAGGATCGTGCCTGAAACTTTCCAAATGGGAAAAGAAAGGAGAGGACAAAGAAAACAAGGTAGGGAAGCAGAGACCACAGCACTTGGGTCTGCCGTGCCGTATGGGCTCACGGGACAAAACCATCTGGAGTAGAACAGATTGTTTCAGGCTGTAAACGTTGCCAGGTCACAGGATTTCTGGGATTTCTCTCTCTTCCCTTGGGCAGGCTAAAAATATAAGTCTAAGCATAGTCCTGGTAATTATTTTTATCTTTGGGATATACACTGTGTGTCCTTAAACCAAGGAAGGCAAAAGGGTCTCATCTTTATCTATCCAATGTTGTCTCGAACTCTAGAAGAGTAACTCTTTCTGGGGTGGAGAGGAAGTTTAGTGGTCAGAAAGTTTGAGAAAAACCTAATATCATCCCCTCTGGAAGATGCATTATGTGCAGAGCAAATTAAAGGCCTTGAGGACTGTTTGCTTTGAAAAAAAAAAACTCTTGTTTAACCCAGTATTTCTTGTATTTATTTGGCTCACACAACCCTTCTGGCTTACATGTGGGGACACACTGCTATAGGGTTGTGGGAGCTAAGGCCACTGTTCCAGCACAGCCTCCCGGGCTTGCAGACTCACACGGGAGGTGTGTGAATGTGAAGCAAGTCCCCGCCAAGGAGCTCGGGAAAAACTGCAACACAAATGATTCTGGCTGGGATGCTAAGTGTCTTTGTCAGTAATGCCATTTGTGTATGGCTTTGAATGGGACCTATCTTTCTGTGGATTAGGTTTTCTTCAGGAAAAATATTCCCTTACAAAATATGGATTTAGGTAGCATAGACTCCAGATGGGCTGTGGGAAGTGCCCCCACATTGGAAGACTGGAACTGCCAAGGCCCAACCATGACTTCTCTACAAAAAACCCAAACCTGAGCAACTTACCCCAACTTTGAGAAATATATGACATCAGACTATTGAATTCTAGCATCCTGTATATGACAAAGAGCAAAGGCACAGAGATGGAGCTCCCCTAAAAGAAATGAGTGTACCCAAGGAAACATAATCTTTGGAAGAGAGCAACTCTTATGCAGGGAAAGAGAAGGTTAATCTATTTGAAGGAAGAACCTTTTCCTCTCTCTTGATCTGAAAGAGACTGGGTCTGGACCCTAGGAAAGGAAACATAGCCATGTTACATGCAAGGGCAAGAGGGGACTGCCTCCCACTTAAGCAAGATAAGTGGGCCCTGCAACATGGTTGCTGACAGAGTCTAGAAATAAGGGTACCCAGGTGGGTACCCCTGATGGATGGGGTGTCAGGTGCTGAGAGCTGTCTTGCCTGCAGTCCTGGCCCCTGCGGTTTAATTCACTTCCTGCACTCCCAGACCGTCAAAAGTTACAGGCTGGTCTCAGCTTCCACAGGGGCCTATGGGAAGCGTCTGTGGCCACACTCAGGAGGAAGCAGGGTGGAGAACAACAGAGCAGGATGCTGGCCACGAAATGGGGAAGAGCAGAGCAGCAGTCCAGGACTAGACAACTGGATTAGGTGACGAACAACCAGAAGACAGGTTAAACAAAGTGGGGTCTCCTATGGTTGTGATAAGAACAGCAGAGTGACAAATCTGGTACATTTGGATGCATGTCCAATATAAGACATGGTTCTTATATTTTTCTGAAAAATAAGAAAATAGAAATGGGTCTAATGAAAATATCATCTTGATAGAAATATCTATTATTATTATTATTCATGGCCAAGGATGACAGTACAAATGGTAGTGTTTATCTTTGAGTGTGCGGAGGAAGTTCCAAAGGAGAGATCAAAGGCAAGAAAAAATATGAATGTGTAAAGGACGGTCCTTTATCCCCACCTATCCTTGGAGATAGCTGTCCTTATTTCAGTGTCGGTGTGGAGTCACCGCCTTGTTTTTCAGAACCACTTTACATCAAGGGTACGCTGCACACTTTGTGATCAGTCCTTTACCCCCTCTCATTCACAGGGTATTAAACAATCAAACATTTTTAAAAAAACAAAATGAGGCCGGGCGCGGTGGCTCACACCTGTAATCCTAGCACTCTGGGAGGCCGAGGCAGGCGGATCGCTCGAGGTCAGGAGTTCAAAACCAGCCTGAGCAAGAGCAAAACCCCATCTCTACTATAAATAGAAAGAAATTAATTGGCCAACTAAAAATATAGAGAGAAAAAATTAGCCGGGCATGGCAGCGTATGCCTGTAGTCCCAGCTACTTGGGAGGCTGAGGCAGGAGGATTGCTTGAGCCCAGGAGTTTGAGGTTGCTGTGAGCTAGGCTGATGCCATGGCACTCTAGCCTGAGCAACAGAGTGAGACTCTGTCTCAAAAAAAAAAAAAAAAAAAAAAGTGAGGTTCCAAAGATTTATTTGCTCTTCTAAAGAAGACATTCCAAAAGATAAGGCCCAGAAAGTCCTCACCTCCGGCAGAAAAGCACCTTCCTGTCCAAAGACAAACCTACTCTGGATTCTCTCTTTTTAAAAATAACATTATATTTTAACTGTCCTATGTACAGAATAATAGTGAAATAACTGACCAAATTGACCTGGATATTCTGACTCATGACAGAAAACAAGCAAGTCACTCTGTAAATACAATTTAAAAAGAGCCGGAGCCATGGCAAAACCAGGCAGTGTTAACATTTAGGACACTGTAACTATTAACTCAGAGTTCACTACTCACTGGGGAGTTTGTGGACCAATTTGCTTAAATCCAGAAGCTAAAACACCTTTTTAAAATGTCAAACGTGTGCAGGATAGAAAGAAAAAGAGCAAGGTAAATGCAATTAGCAAAAATAGAAAATTGAGGAAAGTGAAATTTTGGCATTTGTATTTTGACCTCACGTAGAGATAAGTAGAGCTGTGAGTCAACTGAGCAGAAGGACTTTGTGTCCCAGGTCTGCCTTGCATGGCTGTGCTGCAGAGACGTCCTGGGAGGCACACATGCGGTCAGCCTCTGACTGTCTCGGCTGCCTCAGGCTTACCAGCAAGGGACCTGTGTGCACAGCAACGGTGTCCCCGTATTTCAAAAGCCGTACATAAGGAATTATGTTTGAAGCCCACTAACCATGCAGCTTTTGACCTGCAATGAGTTATTTACATCTTAAGTAGTAATAAGGAGCACTTCCAAATAGCATTTAAAGAGACAGAATGGTCAATTGCACTGATTCTAGGGTATCCCTATGGGTGTTTCTACTTTTCCTGACTTTACAAAAATCTGTGTGTTTGTTTCTCAGTTATTTCAAGGTGGCTCTTAAATTACAAAACAGGTAACTCTGAAAAACAAAGGAACTAGGAGATTTTATTCACTAAAGTCTGCTAGTGGCATCTATTGATTGAATAATGGCTATAAGGAAAGTTATAAAATATCCCAAATGGAAAACTGTGGGGAAGGACATTTGTCAGTATGTTTCAAAAGATTTTAAAATGTAGATTCCATTCCAAGAGTTTATCATAAGAAATCAATGATGGATTATGCAAAGATCTAACAAGAAGTTTCATTGCAATGCTGTTAATAATTATGAACATTGAAAGCAACCAGAAGTTCCAGCAATTGGGCATTGAGAAAATAAATTATAATACATTCAGGCAATAAAACAATCTTCCAGTATTAAAACAATTTTGAAGAAATGTTTATATCAGCAATAGAGAGCTGTTCATAATATAATCTTAAGAGAAAATATAGTTTACAAAACAAACCATACAGTACATTGTTTTTATTTATACATATGCATTACATGTGGGAAGAAAAGTGCAATTATATGCACTAAGATGTTGAAGTTGTCAACTCTGGAGAGTGAAAGAATGTATACTTTCATTTTTCTTGGTTTGTCTTTTCAGACTTTTCTATAGTGAGCATATATTACTTCTGCAATAATGGGGATCAAACATTTTTAATAGTGAAAAGTAAGCACTCCATGAAGCTAGGGTTTTTGTTTTGTTTTATTTTATTTGTAATCCGCAAGATTTATGTGCAATTTATATTTTTAAAACTTAACTATTGTCAGGAAAGGGGAAAAAAAACCCACCTTTTTTCGTCTACTGTCTTAGGTTTGGTGACTGAGGCCCTGCAAAATACACTGACAAAATCCAGAGGAACAGGAGAAAGGGTTTCCTGCATATGCATACAGGGGGCCTTAGAGACCCAGAGGCTTATATACCATTTTAACAAAGGGTGATAAATTTGTGGAGCAGTGACAATACAAAGTAAAAGGATTTTGAGCTTTTAGTGGTGGTAAATTGTGGGAAGGTAAATGTATGGAGGAAACAAATGGAAGATAAGGGCTATTTTAGTGAGGTCTGTGGTGTAGATTCCTCTCAGTGCCCTCTCTGGGCTAATGAGTATCTAAACCTCTTTCTGGTAAGAGTCATTCCACCCTTCCTGGTATGAGGGAGTGGAGAGGACACAATGATGAAAGGACATCTATTTCTTGCTTTTACAAATAGTGAGAGGGTAGAGGGCTTTTTTTCTCCTGTGTCTGCTGTTTCTCAATTGTCTTCAACTCAAAATAGTCCTTATGCCAAAGTGGGGTGGGGTGGCATATTCTGGTCTCCTTCACTATCATGGCATTTCTGGCTTGCCGCAATGACTGAGGGAGCTGTTGCCACTTGGAAGAAGGAGTCAATATGCTGGACATGCCACACAAGGAAGAACTGGCCCCCTGATTGGTGTCTCTTGATGGTTGCCTCTCCACATAGAGTGGGGATACACACATTGTACATAATGCAGTAATAGTATGCACAGATACCTTTTTCTTTTTTTCTTTTTATTTTTTTCTCCTTTTTAAATAAAAAGTCTTCAGTGGGAACAGATTCCTTTTTCTTGTCACAATTTTTATTAATGCTATTACATATAAAATTTTCTTGGAAATTAAAAAAAATCAATGACATACCATATGAATGAATCCCTATAGAGAAACCTGTGCAGATGACCTGAACTGATGAAATTAGAAAAACTCAAATGTGAGAAGGGAGAGTCTATCCAAAAACCATCTAAGGCCACTTCCTCCAGGCATGGTGCTGAGTGCTCTAGGAGGTGCAATGATAAATAACATATGTCCCTTGCTCTTACAAAGCTCATATTTTCTATGCAAAAGACTAAAATTCCAGATAGAAAGACGCAAATGCTATAAATGGTGGTGGGGTGGAGGACAATGAGATTAAGCAAGTGATTTGGGGGAAACAAACTTATACCAATAAAAATGATTCTGCCAAGAGAAAATGGCTAAGAGAAACAATGTAGCCATGAGTGACCCCAGAAAGTGGAGCCTCATTCATTTCTAGGAAGTTGGGAGGGAAGTGAGAACTCCACTGCAAATCAGGAAGAGCCTGCTGTTCTCTGCTGTGCCTACCTTGCCACGGCAAGGCTGGGTACCTCTGTGGGCCGAGCTGCTTTGCCACGACCCAGTGCCCAGGCTTGGAGCTCCCAAGCTGGCATTCTAAGTCTCAGAGGACACACTGCTCTCTCAAACCCTGAGCAAATCAGAGGAAGCTAATAGTCACCAGGTGTGCTGTGCAGACTTGAACCAACTCCTCACCACCCTGCAGTGGCTACAGAGTAGATCCAGGGGAATCCACTTTCCCCAGGCCTTCTCAGAACCTCTCCAAAGCCCCAGAATTAATTCAGGCCCCAGAGACATCTTAATTAAAGGATTGACATATAGAGGCACCCACTTAATGGCAATGGTACTTACTCATCCATCTGTCATTTATCCAACAAACGTATATTAAGTGCCAAGTGCCCAACTTTGAGAATACAAATAAGAGTAAGACCCAATCTCTACCTTCTTTGTGGGGACAGATGATTAAACCAGGAAGTGCACTAAGGGTTAGAAGTACCGTGAAAGAATGGAAATGGAGAGTCACATGGAATGAAGGAAAGAGGAGGAGTCGGTTCTACTTGGGATAGTTAGAAAAAGCTTCATGGAAGATGTAATCTTTTAAAGATGGGAAAGTAGAGGATGCAGGGAGGCTAACCTAAACCCTTCTGGTTTTCCCAAGTATGGTTGTCATGACTCAACATCTAGTACTCATGACTGGAATCCAACTTGACCTAGCTAAGGAAAAAGTGGGAATGTACTAACCTAAGTCCCTAAAGAGCAGGAGTGTGACTGGAGACACCTGGAGCCAGGACTCTGCCTAACAGGTGTCTCTTATCTTATCTCTGCCTCTCTGTGGATTCGCTTTCTTCTCTCCTACCACAGTTTGGTTTTCTCACCACGGAAGAAAAACATGGCTGCTGCAGCTATGGGCTCACATCTCCCAGATTTTCCTCAAGAGACAAATGTTTTCTCACCTCAGATTTAGTACTTGAAATCCTGAGGGAGTTTCTGATTGGTGCATCTTGAGTCACTCATTAGAGGCATAACTCTGTGGCCAGGGCAGTGGCTGCCATGATTAGCCCAGCTTGGCCAAGGGGCCACCTTTTGACCAGACACTATGTATAGACCAGTAGGGTCATGTAAAAGTGTGAGTTCCCCATCTGATCCATGTGGGGTAGAGAGAACAGCTCCCCGAAACAAAAGGGGTGCTATTTCCAGAGGGTGGGAGGAGTACCAGGAACACAAAGCAATAAATACCCACCACGTCAAGATTCCCTTAAACCATTACTAGTTTCCAAGTGTCAAAAGAATCTTTTGGTCCGGCATTCATATGACAGCAGTAAAGCTGAAAGCACAAGCCGAGCTTTGAAAGCCAGCTTCCAACGGGATTCAGGGGGTGCAGGTCCCTTCAGGGCTGGCTGTGAGTCACAGACAGATAGATCAGCACCAAAGCAGGGCAAAAAACAGAACTGCAGACAGAGAGAGAATGGAGAACCCCTGCCAGGGATGGGCACCCTCACAGCCCCCTATGCCCAGCCTCAAAGAGGCTCGTTGCTTTCATGGACTTGAGCACTCACTGCAGCCCTTTAGCGCATCCTCTTCAGGCTTAGCTACAGCTGGGGACCTTGACTGCCACCTTGAAGATAAAGGCTTTCCAGGTGCTCAGCTATAGTTGACGGTCCTGATCGACCCTGGCTCCTGTGAAGACCATCTCATGACCTCTTCCCAGACAATTCTAGTACCATACAAACGAGCTCCAAACCCAAAAGGCTACAAATCCCCCAGGTTCCCTAGTTCCACTCAACCATGGCTTCCACCCCCAGATGGCGCCTCCAAACAAATCCAAACAAAATTCCCAGCCACAGAGCAGGAAGGTCTGAAAACCTTCCCCAAATGGGTGGAATCAAGGGCCTCAGCATGGGGAACTTAAACAAATCGCCAAGGCATCATGACACTTCCCCAATCCGTTTCCTTTTCCTCTACAAGGTTAAAGTTGGTCACAGCAGCATCTAATTCAGAGAAGAGAGACTGGAGCTCCCCAGAGCTAAAGAGGCTCTGGCAGCTGCTGAGGTGGTCCCTCACTCTCTTACCCAACTCCTGCTCACGGCTTATCCTAGGGCTATTCCCAGCAGTCTTCCAGCAGTTACAGGGTGCCATTCCACCGGGGCACCGACGGTCCCACTCAGGGATGCCAAATTCTGTTATTGAGAGTTCAGTACCTGTCCCCACAGCTAAATCAGAAGAATGAAGACAAGCAGTTTGAGGAGAAGAAAAGAGAAGTTTATTAATTTGCTGGCAAATGAAGAGAAAGGCAGACTCATCTTAAAGTACCATTGTCCTATCTATAAGCAGAAATAGGGAGCTTTTAAAAGGACTTTTCAGCTTGGGGCTATTGCTGTTTAACTATAGTTGCTGGTCCTGATCAGCCCCATCTCCTGCAAAGACAGTCTCATGACCTCTGCCCAGACAATTCCATTGAGCCATCTCCTGTGGTACAAAAAAACAAAGAACATTCCCATATCCCTCTGATTACTGGCCTTGGGCAGGGATGCTGGTTTTAATTCCCAGAATGAGTTGAGGAGGGGAAGTTTAAAGAGACAGCTCATAGAACATTTTACCCTTTTTCAGTCCGTTCCCTCTGTTACAGTATTATCCTAATAAGAAAGATGAAGCCTATATTAGAGACTAAATAATTTGTTCATAATCCCTTTATTAAAAGGAGGAAGAACTGTAGTTCAAATCAATGTCTTTCAGTTCAAGGCCCAGTTCAATGTAATCCCTGGTCTGTTTCTTCCTACTTGGCTGTTTCTGGACTTACTTTATTCCTTCTAGTCAGAATGCCCATTTCTAACCTGTATGCATGTTTCAGTTCTGTCCTTCACACTTTGGTTTACAAAATAGTAATTTCTTCCTTCTCTCCACTGTAAAGCACCTTAGTAAATATGCAATAAATGTCTAAATATGGAGAAAAGACTAAGAGGGAGGGATGGGCTGACCATGGAATGTAGATTGGATAAAGAATCTGAGATGTTCAGGGGGATAAAGATGAGCTAAATAAAAAGAGAAAGCTCATGGTCCCCAGGAAGTTGAAATTATACTGGAATCAGCTCACACAAACTCATGAGAATCGATTGTGCACGTCTTCCCAACTCTACGTTGGGAAATCACACTGGTAGCTTAAATCAGTAGTGGTGGGAATATTTACACCATGGAAATTGACAAATGCACATATCAAGGTTTCTTCTTTCAGAAGAGGTGGTTGTTAAAGTTGCCAGCACACCACTGGACAACACCTAGATTCCATATAGGTGGGACAATAAAAGTGATGATTCAGAATTTGTGGACAGTGAAAGGGACCGTTACAAAAGACAGTAACTCCAGGCTCCCTCTGCAGAAGTTGTACTTCCTAAAAGACTAACCCAGAACTAATGCTCATGCCTTCATTTTTAGGGGCAGGGAATTCCTGCTTTACTATAAAAGGAGCTCTTGTTTTACTATCTTTTCCCTTTCTGTTTATTATTTTTGTATGGTTTTTTTTGGTTTTTGCTTGGTTTGGTTTGGTTTGGTTTGGTTTGGTTTGGTTTGGTTTGGTCTGGTTTGGAAGGGCTTTTTTGTTTGTTTGTTTTTGTTTTTGAGATAAGGTCTTGGTCTGTCACCCAAGCTGGACTGCAGTGGCATGATCACAACTCACTGCAACCTCAAACTCCTGGGATCAAGAGATCCTTCTGCCTTAGCCTCCCTAGTAGCTGGGACTACAGACACATGCCACCATGCCTGCCCTTCTGTTTATTATTATGACACCTAGGATGAGAGTTGAGGGAGAGTTGAGTAAAAGCAGGCAATAGAAAGATGAGTTGGTTTTAATTCTCTGGGGAATTGTTTTGGTTTTGGCCTTCAACTTTTGCAAGGGGAGAAAAATAAGAGAATGGTATTTTGCTCTAGGTAATGTGCATGTGCACAGACCAGAGAAAAAGGAGAAGGATACTCATCTCCTGTTGTCCTGCCAGGGCATAATATAGACAAGCACTTTAAACAACGTCTGATTCCCACCTGTGTTTAAGCGCTATAACCTGTTGGCAGGAATGGTTGATAACACCCAGATGGATGACACACAAGATGGATAATACTCCAAGTTTTTTCCCCACAACCCACCTACCTCTATATACCTTATCTCAGACATGCACACTAGCATGGACTCAGAATTCAAAAGAAATCAAAGCAGGTCCAAGAAAAGTCAAGTTGTGGAAAATGCAAGGTTTAATGAAAATTCACAATCTTGCCCAAGTACCATTTTCAGTCTGATAAACGAGGGCTGTTACATTAGTGAGTATAATAAGCTTTACACTGGCGAGGTTAAAGGATTTTTAAGCTTACCAACAGATTTTCCAAGCATGTTCTTGGGCCAACAGCACACATAGGCATGAAGATCCAGTGATAGAATAGCATGTTTGTGGTTCAGGCTCGGTATTGTGATAACTCCAGTAAAGTTGTCCTAGGCACATATTTAATATTTTCCATGCAGGTAATTTTGAGTGAAAAACTAAAAAGCTCCATTTGAACAAAAGAATGTTTATGCTAAAGAGTAATAAAAAAGATATTATTAACCAAGAAGTGTATACTATCAAAACAAGGCAATTAGGTGCATTAACCAAAGAAAAAGTTTGAGTATCATAAGTAGTTAAACTTATAATAACTCTTAAAATCTAAATGGTGATTTCGATTTAAAATGGACATTCTGAAATTTTCTTCTCTAATTTAATTTAAATTTTAAAATCACAGTAAAAATGTCCAAGGAAAGTATGAAATGGGATTTAAAAAATATATCAGAGTTAAATTTTGCTGTTTAAAAAAATCAGTGTATAGTATTAATCTATGACATTTAGAGTTTGACATTTCTTTATTGCACTTCTGTAATTTGATGCTTAGGCAATGTATGGTATATACAGAATGTATTATAATTCCAGAATAGTATACCCAAGTTTTAAGTTAAAGTATCAAATCTAGTCACTCATATTGTCTACAAGGGTGTTTTAATGTTCAATGAGTCCCTAAAGAAAATAATAAGTTTAACAGCAATTTATATTCCTAGATCTTAAGGGCACATTAGGCAAATAAGTATTAAATTTTCTGTTTGCCAGATTAAAAGTGTAGCTAAGTGATGTGCCAAGGCTATCTAATAAAATTTGAGTAAAAATGTATACACACAATGATAAATTAGTAGCCCTGACTTTTATATACCTACTCAAAACAGTAAACTTTTCTTAAATAGTAGAGTTTAAAGATGAAATCAAAATATCACTAACTTTATTCTTTTTTTTTTTTTTTTTTGAGACAGAGTCTCACTTTTGTTGCCCAGGCTAGAGTGAGTGCTGTGGCGTCAGCCTAGCTCACAGCAACCTCAAACTCCTGGGCTCAAGCGATCCTCCTGCCTCAGCCTCCCGAGTAGCTGGGAGGCATGCACCACCACGCCCAGCTAATTTTTTGTATATATACTTTTAGTTGGTCAATTAATTTGTTTCTATTTTTAGTAGAGACGGGGTCTCGCTCAGGCTGGTTTCGAACTCCCGACCTCGAGCAATCCGCCCACCTCGGCCTCCCAGAGTGCTAGGATTACAGGCGTGAGCCACCGCGCCCGGCCTATTCTTTAATTTCACTTCTCACAATGTAGGCTAAGGAAATCATTCTAAAAACAGAAAAAGCTTCATGCTCAAAGATGTTGACCTCAGCACTATTAATCCTTGAAAATTTTTAGATAAATAAAATGTCCAGTGATAGCAGAAGGAGAATGCAATCTTGAGTATATCAGCTAGACAGAACGAGCAGACCTTTTGCATATCAGGGTCATATCACTGGAACGTACCACAGCCCAGCATGAAGACCATGCTATCTGGATCATACCCTCAAAGATATTTTAAGAAGTTAAAAAGTCAAAGACAAGATATCTTTTTTTTTTCTTTGACATAGAAAAGGTGATATTTTGATGTGGATAATCAATCTCCTGTGATTCATTCCTACTTGTTAGTCCCCACCCCTTCCAGCATAGACTCAAGTTGTCCTAAATATACACTCCCCCACTTGTTAGTTTTGAAAGTATGATCAAATAAGTCTACATAGTTAAGAAATGCCTGGAAATTTTGCCAAAATCTCAGTGTATTATGGAGGTGATTGTGTAGTTAACTAGAGAAGAGGGAAAATGGCAAGAAATAGTAAATTTCCCGTTCTCAAATTGTTTGTGCTGTGGTTAGGCACGCACACTAGAAAAAAAATCATTTCTATTATGAAGAACAAACTGCTAAGAGTTTAGCAGGAAACAGGCATCAGGTTTGAATGACAGAAAATTCATCCAATCCAGAAAACTGGGAACTTTCACTATCACTCTGTCTTCGTCACTCGTTACATTCATTTGATTTGTTAAAAATTTTGTCAATCATACCTTTTAAAGGCTCTTTTTTTGGTGATGTCTATGATATTCAAAAAGTTCCATACAAATATATGTTTTCCTAAATAATGCCAATGTAAATATATGTGCAACTACCACAATCTAAAAATTTCATACCAAGTTATAAAACATTTCTATCACCTTGGATACTGTTTAGTGTCCCTTTATCAATCCACCTTCTTCTTTATCTGTAGAGTTAAAAACTTTCTAGTGGGTTAAGGTAATTAATTTTATTTGTTTTTATTTTTCTACCATTTCTGATGAGTTTCCTAAAATAATATTGTTTAGTTTTGCCTGTTTTTGAACTCTTTATAAAATAAATACTACCATATATATTTTTTTAAAGAGTTTAAAAAATTTTTTTAATGTAAAAAAGAAAAAATTTTGAAAATAAAATTTAAGGGTATTTTACAATATAGCACAAATGAAGTACATAAACACTGAGAGGCCGTAGCCAAGGGGTAATCAAAGTCAGATGGGGCCCATGGGGGCCAGTGCTGGTGCTGGGGACCCCTCCTTTCCAGGGTTTCTGCAAAGTTTTAAGGAGTGGACAAAGTACAGTTGCTGATCCAGCCGGTGACATATTTGCTCACTCCATAATCTGCTTCCTACATAGGCTGTTACTGAATGGAAAACAAATGCAAGCACATCAAGTCTGTGAACAGATGGTGCTTCTGTATGATGAAGAAAACACGAGGGCGAGGGCACAGCAAGTTTTACAAAGCTGCTTTCTTCCCCTCTCCCTTGGCTGCCTGGCTTCCTCAGCAACCCCCTCCGGTTCACCCCGTCTTTCCCGTAGCTCCTCCCACCTTTGTGAGGCTGAACGATGTTATGGGTTAGAGAGATAGAAGACAACGCTTAATCCTAAATCCCCTTTGTGCGTTTTAGTGGAGCTCTTGTCTCCCAAAGTAAAATAAAGAGGCAAAGGCCGCTGGAAAATGGCAGCGAGGCCATGCACAAAGAGCACAGGGCATATGGTGACCTTCCTTTCTCCAAGATGGCTTTGGCCTCAGTTGTCATGCTGGGGGGTTGTTCTTAAATATCATTTGGATGCTATTGTTTGTCTGAGACCCGGAAAAATGTGACTGTCTTGCTGAGCAGGAGAGAAGAAGAATCTAAAAAAGATTTATGGAAATGCCTGGAAATTTTGCCAAAATGTCAGTATTCTAATTGTCTACTGAATTACATCCCAGACAGTCCCACCTCTGTCTATGGGCTTGAATGTGTGTATGTACTTTCTTATTGTCCTTTGGTCTTTTTGCCTTGTTTCGGATCAGGATTCTATGGTACCTTAGTAAAAGTGGCATGGTAAGTGTTACAACGGAAGAGGCATGCTGTGGTGACAATAACCACACAAGTCGGGTTTTCCAGGGTAGTTTCCATTCCAAACATTCTGTTTCTGTGTATCTATGAACACACTCCTATGTATCAGACCATATGTATGAAAATAAATCACTATTGGTCCCTTGTTTATTATAAAACAAATGCATAATAGGAAAGAATAAATATTAAGGAAAAACAGAAGGAAGAAAGGAAAGAAAGAAAAAAGAAAGGAAGGAAGAGAAGGAAAGAAAGAGAAAGAGGAAGGAAGGAGGAAGGGAGAAAGGAAAGAAAGAAAAAGACATGAATGAATGAATGAATATTAGTACTACAGAGGTGATGTAAGGAACCTTAATCTTTTGTTCTATCTTTATCATTAGTCATGTGGCACTTGGCCAAGAATAGAACCCTCTGGGTCTTTGGTTTCTTCATCTTGAAAATGTCTAGACAAACCTAATTTATTTCTGAGATCAAACCAGATTCAAAAATCTATATTCTAATGAAAGAGAGTTTCATCCAACACTTTTAAGCTCTTTTTGGGTGGGCCCTGATTTGATGACTTAGTTGTGACTAATCAAACTGATCAATCCTCTAATTACTTAATGAGTACAGTGAACGTTACTCCAAGTGACAGATACACTAAAAGCCCTGACTTCACCACTATGCAATATATCAACGTAACAAAATTACACTTGTACTCCATAAATTTATACCAATAAAACGAAATTTAAATAAACTTTAGAAAATGTACCAGTCCTGTAAGCAAACATGGGCAATGACACTTAAGTTTCTCTATCCTATAGTAAGTGACAAGCCCATGACTGGAAGTCACTGAAAACACAGTCTATGAGGGGGGAATATATGCAGAAAGAGAATTGTTTAGGCCTATTACATTTCTTTATGGAGAAAAAAAAAATGTTAGCTTCAGGGCAGAGGGGCTACCAAGGTGCAGAGGCAAAAATTAAAGGAAACTTAGATAAGAATTTGAATAAATGATTTAAAAATAATATACTAAATAAATCGAGAGATATAAAGTGAAAAATGAGCAATTTGGAGCTTGCATGGGGCTGTTTCATAATAAAGACAAGACATCTGAATTCATAACCGAGGAAAAATGCCTTGTAGTTAACTGAATGTACTCAAAATGTGGTCCAAGTTATAAGACAAGATATAAGAAGTACCTTTGAAGATATTTTTTATTCTAATATTTAATTTTGCTGGAAGGAGTGTTGTAATCTAATGCAGTGGTTAAGTGAAAGCTGGTAGAGATATAAGAAATGCATTTCTTCAGAGCCCACGGGCACTGTGGAGTACTCAAAACTGAGACAGGGGTAAGAAATGCCAGGCAAGAAGAGCTCCTTTGCACCCCACCCCAGCTATGCATGAGCCAGCAGCTTCTCCCTGCAACACAAACTTGGTCGCCCAGAGCCAGCTGAAAGAGAGTTCCCTGAGAACTAAGGAGGGGAGGAAGGTGGGTGGATGAGCTCTGTGTATGAGCATGTGTAGGAGACTCAGGAGAGAGAGGGGCTCACATCTCCCAGGAGGACCCCCGCAGTACTAGAGGACAGGCAGCAAAACAGCAATACTGAGCAGGGAGGCCGTGCTATGTGCTACATTAGCAACAGAACTAACGTTTTAATTGCTTTTTAGTTAACTTACTCTGCTTTTATTCAATGCTTTTTATTGATCAGTTAGCAGTTAAATAAGTTTATATATAAAGTGATTGTTTTTTAAAGAATTGATAATAAGAGAAGAAAGGAAAAGAATGAGAAAGAAAAAGGAAGGAGGGAGGGAGGGAGGGAAGGAGGAAGGGAAGAAGGGAGAGAAGGAAGGAAGGAAAGAAGGAAGGAAGGAAGGAAAGAAGGAAGGAAGGAAGGAAGGAAGGAAGGAAGGAAGGAAGGAAGGAAGGAAGGAAGGAAGGAAGGAAGGAAGGAAGGAAGGAAGGAAATGTGCCACAACCCTTTTATACCCTTATGTAAAAATTCTTTCTATTTTCTAAGTCCAGGCTCAGAGCATGATCTCTTGCTAAAATCCTAGCCTATGGTCCTAGCCAAGAGAGTAAACTGCTGGTCACCAGGATATAATTTGATGCCTGCCTTCAGTATCTGTCGAAGTTCCTAGGGCAGTATCCAGGGATAAAAAGAAACAACCGAATGGCACTGAAGCCTGAAGTGAGGACATCAAATAGTCACTCTACTACCTTCCACTCCTTACCCCCTCCCCCTCATTTGCTCCCCCACCCCCCATGAGTCTCCTCCTTGCTTAGAAAAGCTCAATGAAGAGATAGAAAATGAAAAAAAACAAAGTATTTTTAAAATACAGGCTACCTGCATTGGACTGCACAATTTTACTAGCTCTTCTACTGATATAAACATCTGTTCCATCTAGAAGAACAACGACTCTCATGTATTGAGCACTTCCAGGTAATGCTCTAAGCTCTTTACATGTGATAACTTATTTAATCCTCACAGCAATTCTATTGGGAAGTTGCTAAATATGAGTCCCATTTTGCAGATGAAAAAGTTGAGAAAAATGAGGTTAAGTGACATGTCCAGTTCACGTGACCAGAATCAACCACAGGCATTCTGGCTCCAGCATCTGTCTTCTTAATCTGTCTGTATACTGTATGATGTTGAAAGCATTTTGCTGGAATTAAGCCTCATTATTTTTAGTTTATCTTCTTCCTTGTTAAACCACATGTAATGCTTCTGCTTTTATTTCTTCAATGAAATCTGGAATCAGAATCAGGCAAAAAATATATACATATATATTGAAACAGAATAGTTCAAAGAAATTCAAGTCTGAGAAAGTTTTAGAAACATATTTGTTCATTTTAAAGGATTTTCAGCAAAAATGTTAGTGTTTTTAATCTGTACTCCCATGTGTTTAAAATAAAAGACTTTTATTAGAGCAAGTCATTGAACTAAGAAGAAAATGGTTTTTTTTGAAAAAGACTCCTGAAAATGACCCAGAGCCATTGTCTTGAACAATAAGTAGGACCACAGAAAGAGGCAGTTTTCAGAATCTCAAACAAGTTTTGGGGTTTAGCTTGGATATTCTCTATCTGCACCTTTAATCAACAGAGGCAGCCATCATCAGCATTCTGAAGGGTCCTCTCCAATAAGCATTAACATTTCTAACCACAACAACGTTGCTTGCATAATTTAACTCTTAGACGATGATCATCATTTGTTTTGGGGGGAAGTTTTGTCTTGTTTTGTTTTGAGGATTTTTGTGCCTTATAAATAGCTCTCATAGCCTTGGGGAAAAGTGGTGGCATGAATATGTGAAAAGAAAGCACTCACAGCAGCAAAAAAGTGGAATGTCCTTAAAGAAGTTAGATCCGATTAAGTACAAGTCCACATGTACTGTCTTAGGCTTCGGTTTTACCATTTTCATCCACAGAATGGGCCTCTGAAGCTCCAGAACAACTTGCCAGGCAAATAGCTAAGATTCCAGTTACTGAAACAGACAGTCTAACCAAACTAGAGTTTTGAGATTATAATTTGAAATCATGAAAATAAACAAAAGAAATTAACCATTGGAAATGTCTGGTTTAAGCTTTTGTTGTTGTTGTTGTTGTTGTTGTTGTTCTTCTTCTTCTTCTTCTTCTTCTTCTTCTTCTTCTTCTTCTTCTTCTTCTTCTTCTTCTTCTTCTTCTCCGTTTTTGAGACAGAATCTCACTCTGTTGCTTGGGCTAGAGTGTCATGGCATCAGCCTAGCTCACAGCAACCTCAAATTCCTGGGCTCAAGCTGTCCTTCTGCCTCAGCCTCCTGAGTAGCTGGGACTATAGGCATGCGCCACCATGCCTAGCTAATTTTTTCTATTTTTAGTAGAGACGGAGTCTTGCTCTTGCTCATGCTGGTCTTGAACTCCTGAGCTCAAACAATCTCCCCACCTCGGCCTCCCAGAGTGCTAGGATTACAGGGGTCAGCCACCACACCCAGCCTGGTTTAAACTTTTAAATGAATTTTTGACCCTATGATATGCAGCTCATCTGATTATTTCTTTTCTTAAGTTCTTCTAATGTGCTTGGAACAATAGGACCACCACCAGAACATAGCTCAATGAACTTGTTTAAAACATCTTAAGATGCTGAATTGGAGTGAGAAAAAAAAAAAAAGAGGCCAGTACAATCCATTGCAGAATGGCAAACCCGTGAAGACTTTATAGAAAGAATTGAAAATGGTGTCAAGGGCATCCACGTTGTATTGTATGCCCCACAGTATAGAAGGCAGGGTATTCACCGATTATGACTTACGTGGTTTAGGTAAACGTACGTGACTTACAGTAGGTTTGTAACTTGGTAGATGGTATGATGAAGAAACTCGCAAACAAATAGAACAAATAGTCAGGTTCTTAACCTGACTATTTGTTAGAAGCACTGGGTACCTGGGTACGTTTCTTAAAAATACTGATGTCCTGACCCCCACCCAGACCAGTGTCTCCAGAATCTCAGGGTGTGGAGCCAGAGCAGCAATGTGTTTTTAACCCCCAGATGATACTGCTGTGCAATGTGAGACACACTGCTGCAAACACATAGCACAAATTTTGAAATCAGCTGGGATGGGGTTCAGATTATGGCCCTGCCCCTGACTAATTATGCAAGTTTGAGTCTTTTCTCATCTGGAAAAGGAAGACAATAATACCTACTTTATAAGGTAATTGTAACTATTAGGTGAGAAAATACTTGGGAATTAGTAAATACTCATTAGTGCCAGGTTCCTTCTCTTTCTTTATACCTTTGTGTGCTCTGAAACAAATCTAATGTTGCCAAATTACTTCAAGAAAGTTGCTCAGATATCCAATATCTTTTCATTCTACCCCAAGGAACGGACCTTTCAAAAACTATGAAATCCCTGGCCAAGCAGCTGTCTAGTAGCATTGTGCAAGAGCCAGCGGAAGCCTCTGCGCCAGTTAGGGAGCAATGAGTCCATCTTCAATAATACTGTCACATGCCCCACCATGAGGAAAAGAAAGGTCTTACTGCTGTCTCTATCGGATCAGATTTAATGTTTAGATTCCACCCTTGAAGCAGCCAGAGCGTGCCTGCGAATGCTCCTTGTCCATGACTCACTAATAAGAATTCTGATTTCTGTTTCCAGCAGTATCCTACAAACGTGGCATGCAATGAGAATCTGACACAGGAATTTTCTTTAAAATAACATATACAATGTGATCTTAAGACCACAACAGTTCTCATCTTAATGACCTTGAAAAAGCCCATGAGCTGTCAGGAGGCACAGAGGAAACTCGCGTTTTGCAAGTGGGTATTGCTGTATAAATCAGAGGTGGTTGTTCCGTGTCACCGGCCTTGCAATAGCAGCTCATGGCCTTTCCTGGTAGCCCGGCCCAGTGGAGTGTAAGGAGTTAAGGACTGAGCCTTTCTCTTTAGCAGTGCTCTTCTGCCATCTTTAATTCCAGCCTTAAACCTGGACTTAAATTCCAGACTCCCTGGCCTGCTCAGTGTTCTGGAAAGAACCAGAGATTTTGTTGACTTCTTTCTTCACTTCAAAAAGAGAGAAAGAACTATTTCTACTTTTATATCATATTTCAATGGCCTGAGCTAAATTTAGTACTATCCTCTCTTTCTTCCTTAATGTTGATTCTTTTGTCATGAAACAATATATATGCTTTGGGGTTCAAGTTTGGAAAAAGTCAGAAAAAGTTCATAATGTATCTATCTTTGGGTAAAAGACAAGAAACTTTAGCACAAACAGCTATGGCAACTGCATCAAAAGAAATCCACTGGATTATACTTCAAATAAATCCACATTTCTCGTTACATCTGTGGTGCATTGCAACACTGAAATCTGTAGCTTTTCAACATAATATGTGTCTAGATCAAACAGTATTAAATAATCATTAAAATCTGCTTTGTCCTTCCTGAAGAGCTGCTCATAGCTTCACATTGTGCTGTGTGTATTAATGGAACATTGGATATTATATAAAATGTGAATTGCAACTGTCTTGTGTGGTAGACAGTTTACTAAAGTATTATCCAGAACACATGCTATCTGATTTACTAACTTATTATCCATTAAAAAATCCCTGGGTAAATAAATGTGTAACTAAAAGAATTGTTACTCTGTATAATCAGATGAATAGATACAAACAGGGAAGATTGCTGTCATTATGTTGTATATTGTGCTAAACAGATGCACATGATTTTTTTCAAATAGTGCGCTATATCAAACTGCTTCCTTCCGTCTGGGCTTTGCGGTTATCAATAAGATGTTTCCTATTTCAAATCAATCGTTGTTCTGAGAAGGCTATTCTTCTCCCCACTTCTCCTCCTTTTCCCGCCCTCCTGCCCTCCGGGCTGCTCCACATCTTTCTGCCAAGGGGCTTGGCACAGAAGAGAAACAACTGGAAACTCCGCATCTACAAAGTGTTGCTGAGCATGAGGTCCACCCTTACCCTAAGGAACATACCACGCCACAGGGCCCATTGGCAACTCAACTCAACCCACAGAGAGCGGAAACTGAATCCTTGGCAGGTTGCCAGCTGCCCTAGATAACTGCTCCCATAGCAATGGGCTACACAGCATTGGTATCACTTGTGTGTTGGATTCTTCAGTACATAATGATGGCAGAGCTGTCCTAAGCCACGCATTCCTCATTCATTCTCCCACTGGTGCACATCTCTTACATAACTGGTAAGATTTCTAAGAGCAGGCAGTAGTCATGGGTAGACAATAACCTACCCCTTCCTTCCATCCATCTCCCTCATTCCTTCTCATCCAGCCAGCCGGCCATGCCAGAAACCTTCTTAGGTACCTACGGTGTCAGGCAGCGTGCTAAGAGATGGAGGGGAAGGAGCTCCAAGCAGTTTAGAGTCCAGTGGCAGAGAATATAGAATAACAAATGGCACCAGGCTCACACATCAGATGCTTTTGGAGCACAGAGGAGGGCACTTGGCCCAGAGTAAGGCCCGACTGCTGCACTAATAGTTGGAATCAGGGAAGGAGTAACCATTGAACAGGAAAAGGAGGGATGTCAAGGAGTTCCAGAGTTTTGATTTGGCAAAATGGGATATAAAGTGGTGGCACTTATCAAGATAAAACAATTAAGGAGGATGTGGTGTCTGACATGTCCTCAGCTGCTTCTAAGAAAATTGCTCCTATCAAACACCATTTTTTAAAAAACAGTTTATTGAGGCCTGGCGCGGTGGGTCACACCTGTAATCCTAGTACTCTGGGAGGCCGAGGCGGGCGGATTGCTTGAGAGTTCAAAACCAGCCTGAGCAAGAGCGAGACCCCATCTCTACTATAAATAGAAAGAAATTAATTGGCCAACTAAGATACATATATAGAAAAAATTATCCAGGCATGGTGGTGCATGCCTGTAGTCCCAGCTACTCGGGAGGCTGAGGCAGGAGGATCGCTTGAGCCCAGGAGTTTGAGGTTTCTGTGAGCTAGTCTGATGCCACGGCACTCACTCTAGCCTGGGCAACAAAGCGAGACTCTGTCTCAAAACAAACAAACAAACAAACAAAAAAAAACAGTTTATTGAGACACAATTGACTGCCCATACAATTCTTCTATTTCAGTGTATAAGTCAATGGTTTTTAGTATATTCACAGAGTTGTGCAACCTTCACAAAATCAATTTTAGAACATTTTTGTCACCCCTAAAAGAACTCCATACCCCTAAACTGTCACACTCCAAACCCTGACCCCCACGCCCAGCCCTAGACTAATCTACTTCCTCTATATATAGATCTGCCTATTCTAAGCATTCCATACAAAGGGAACTATACAATATGTGGCCTTTTACTTCACTTAGCATAGGGTATTTTGGATTATTAAAACATTCTTGAAAAAGGCAACTCACAGGTCCTACCGTTGGCCACAGCTGACGAATTGGATCAGTGGGCTCTTGATTCAAGGGTAGCTGATCTGTAGGCTTGTCAACAACCCATGAGGTAGTATGGCAAGAGAAGTGCCAGGACATCAGATTCTCTCACACTTGAACCACAAAAATACTAAGAGGCTGAGGCAGCATACAACAGGATCTAAAGCTGGCATGGAGATTCCATGAGCTAGAGTTGGCTCGTGGCAGAGTTAAGGCAAGCCGAAGTTATGCAGAAGCAGAAACTATTAGCAAGTTGAGGACGAGGAAACTATCAACTAGTATAAGCTACAAGGTAAAGAAAAGATGCACATCCTACAGGGGGTACCAGACACTCAGCAGCAAATGCAAAGGGGGCAGACCTGGAGGACAGCTAAGTAAGGTGAGCAATCAACCATGGGGAAAGCACTGACTCCTATTTTAATGTTCCAAGAGCTACTCCGGGGATCCCACCTTTCCTGACCCGCTATGGTTTCTCTTCCCCTGGAGCCTGGTTTAGGGTTCTGTTTTCTCAGCTTTGACTAGGTTCACCCACATATGTGTCCTTACAATAAAACCATCATTATTTGAAATGATTCAAATGAGCTTAAAATGAAAAGCAGCTAAGTGGGATGAGAGCATAATGAATTCAGTACAAGATGTGCTAAGTATGAAGCCTGGGACTCCAAGCTGAGTGGGTGTTAGGATATATATGCACCTGCAGCAGGGGAGGCAGTGCTGCGAAAGGTGCTTGCAAGGTTTCCATGCACACAGAGCCCTCAGGCACAGTAATATGAGGGGGAACAGAGAAAAAGATGCCAACAAAGGAGCAGTCAGGGCAGTGGGTGAAGAACCAGCAGGCAGTGGTGGGGACCAGAGCCATAACCTTGGTTTCACTGTGCCCCAACCTAGATACCAGTGACCTTCGCAATATAATTGCTTGGGTCTTCATTACTTCCCCCACCTGCTTAGGAGAGCAGATTGATTTTCTCATTCTCAGCTTTGCTTTGCATTGAACTCCATGGACATTTACTGAGGACTGACTTTATGGAAAGCACCATGCTATGGAGAATACCAAAAAGGTGGCGGGTAAGAGGTGGGCATAGATCGTATCTCTAGACTCAAGGGAAAGGAGAGAAAGATCTAGTGTTTGCTGTGAGCTTACCACGCATCCATCTGGCACACACAGACACTTGTTTAAGTTACCTTGTTTAAACCTCTCAACAACCAAAGCAGAGACTGAATAATCTTTGAAATAGATAAAACGTGGCTTTCAATCTGAGCAGCATCATTCAGTGATGGTGAAACCTTGTTCTAAGCTCCATCCGACGCAGAATGGGATAAAAGTACATTCCTCTGCGGGTTGTTGTGAGCATTAAATGAGATAATATGACTACAATCCCTCACACACAGTAAGTGCTGGATACACCAGAGCTGTGATTATCATGATCATTATTATCCACTTGCTTGTGAGGGGCAGACCTAGTTTCAGTCTCAGGTTTCAGACTACTTTTCCACTCCACCACATGGGCGCCAATAACCACAATGCAAGGCAAAACCTAGGGTTGGGGGAGGAGTCAGAAGAACCAGATGGTGCCGGTTCTTCCCCACTCTGTGAAGTCATCCAATCGCTCCCTCCCCACCACTCCCCCTGCTTCACACGGTTGTTTTACTGCTCAACAGACACTGTGCATGAAAGCATTTTACACATGCAAAGGTTACAATTAGAGAATTGGGAAAGAACAACCAAATTAGGCTTTGTGAAGCCCTTTTGTATATTTCCTGTCAATTTTTCATGTATGGGCACACTCCAGAGGGGTTCCACTGGAAACACTTACCAGCCCCACCTTACTTCGACAATAGCCTTGTAGCAGAGAGTACCTAGATCGGGCTCCAGGACGGGCGGAGGCAGAGCCTCCAGAGGTGGGAGGAGGATGCCAGCAGAGGTGTGGAAGGGCAGAGACACAGGCCACACCCACATCGGTCATTTCCCTGCCAGCCTCTCTGAAGAAGCCTAGACACCACAGCCCCACAAACCCTCTCCTGGGCCACCTAGGGTGTTGGTGTCATCTGTGGCCACATCAACTGACTGAAGCCCCTGTAATTAGCCACAAACTAGTAAAACAGAAAGCCAGGGGAAAAGACCCACATCAGTGGAAGTTGCTTTTGGGGATGAACTTAGACCACCCAGAAAGGCACTTAATTTTTGTGAAGTTTAATAAGTCTTAATGCACAACATTATCAATAACACATAGTGAGAATTAAACCCAAAATCAGACCCTCTAATTCTGAAACCAACAGAAACCAACAGAAATAAAGAAAATAGCCAGGGTACCTATACCGCAACATGTACTCTTGGCTCAAAAAAACATTTTATTACTCCAAGGTACAGAAACCTATAGTCTAAAGGATTCCCCAGAGTCTGTTGTTATTTGCTGTGATTTGGTGAACTGTATTTATAGAGGCATCACAGGCAAGGAGAAGATTGTTAGGATGTAGCCCCTGCTCTCTTGAAGCTTACAGCCTAGTTAGACATTCATACAAAACCACAGCAACAAGATTGTATATAATGAGTGCTAAATGGTGTAACCCCAACTATAACAATTTAGAATTTGGCAGATATCAATGAAGGCTAGAAGTATCAGGAAAGCCTCTATACAGGGGTCAGAAATTGAGCTGGAGTTTGGGAAAGAGGACTTTCCATGTGATGGGAATAAACACCTGGCGCATAGTAGGTGCTCAATCAGTATCTATTGGATAGACATAGTTGGATGAGGGCATGCACCTGGGCATGAGCAAAGGGGGTGGCCAGTCATGTCATACTGCAAAACCACATTCCCCCCATCTTCCTCCTGATACATCTGATCGACATCCCCAAGGAAAAACATTTAAGGTAATTCAGTTTCCCTCTGCCATTTCCACTCCCAAGTGAAGGAGAAGTAGGGATTTGGAGAAAGAGAAGAAATGCCCTTTCAGCACAGAGGAACTGATCACTCCAGCCACTATCTTTATAGCTACTTAGAAATAAACCTTCAGGTGCACACTTTACAACTTGTACCATTCCATTAATGTCAGTCCCTAACTACCACTCGTCATGCTGTTCCTCAGAGGAGACTGTACGTCCTTGTAATCTGTAGAATCCCTGTTAAAGTCCTGAATAAATGTCCTCAACAATCAAAATTCATTCATTACATGAATTAAAAAAAAACAAAAAACCTCTTGCAGTCTTGCCCATGGAAAGCAAAGTGAATGACAACATACAGCTGTTCCATAGAAGAAGCAAAGGGTCAACAGATAAAGATACAAAAATAGCCACAGGATTAGCGTAACTTGTGATTTATAAACCAAATACAAAGAGAGGGGAATATTGCTTCTTTTTGTCATATGATTTTGTTCATTTTGTCCATTTGGAGACAAAAGTCTACGACCTACTTTCAACATAAATATGTGACCAATATTCATCTTCAGAAGTGCAAATTTTAGGAACTCTGAATGTATTCAGACATCTGCCATTCCCTCTCCAGCCAGGAGCCAGATAGATGTGTAGAAATGAAAGAATCAAAAAAAAAAAAAAAAAAAAAGAAAAAGAAATGAAAGAATCATCATTTTACTGAAGAGGAAACTGATGTCCAGAAGGCTATGTTAACTTGTCAAAAATTATGGCAGCAGCTAGGTTCAGAACCAATCTACAGAAATGCAGAATTTTCTCCACCCCTAGAACTTTGCTCTTTTATCCACACTCAGCATTTCTCACAGTGTACTTCACAGAACACAAGTGCTCGGAGTACAGGTGTTTTGTGGAGAGAGAAAAAAAAGTCATGGTCAGATAAGTTTTAGAAATGCAGGATCAAACAAGATTAAGTGAGTTTTTTCACTTGTTTGCTTGATCTGTAGAACTTCTAGGACTAGTGATAAGATTTATTTCCATGAAAGTCTGGGCAGAGGGGAATGCATGGGTAGGAAATACAGCCTTTATTGAACTGTGACCTCAGAACATTTTTACCCCATGCAATACTTGGGAGCCCCTTAGGGACAGCAAAGTTCTGCACAACGCAGCTTAGACAAGGCTGCCCGGAGCCATGCTGTTTCTCAGATACGCCAGGGGCTGGCGTGGTTTTTATGTTATTTGTCTGCATTTTGTGGGGCCTTCTTGTCTTTCTGAAGATGATTCTGAGCCAAGCACAGAAGACAGGGGAAGTGGAGTCTCTTGGCACTAATACTGCTACAGCATTAGGATTTTCTTCCTCTCCTTCCTAGGAACCCAGAGTGAGAGCAGCGGAGACCCAGCAGTGGCCCACAGCTGACTGTTGACATCAGGAAATCTAGTGCATCCCAACCACAGGTAGCTTTTATAACTTGGGGTATGGCTCCCCCTGCTCAATGTATCTTGGCAGATGTCATATCAGAATGCCGTCCCTGGTAGAGACACAGAGTTATGTGTTGGGGCAGAGGAGGATTAAAAAAAAAAAAAGGATAAAAAGGGGTTTTAATTTCCAGCCCTGACTTTTTCTTTGCTGCCTTTGTAAGACTTCGGTCACCTGCTCCTAAAATGCCTCTTCGGCCGTGTTTCTATAAAAGTATTAACTGCTTTCCTCGCCTCTGGACCGTGGGAAGGAAGACCTCCGTTTCTGGTCCAGCGACATCACCTACGGACCTTGTTACCAACCTCTGCGGCCAGAGAACGCTGAAGGCCTGAGCAAGGTGTTCGTACAGCCCGTGGAACAGCGTGCGGTGACCACTGACCGGTTTCCAGAGTTAGAGCTCCCCCTGCTGGAATCCGGAGCTCTTCAGACCCCGTCTGGACGCTTTTCCTTCCAGCAAGGCGGCGGGAAGCCCTGATGGAGAGAGCTTTCAGTCGGCCGCTGTACCCTCTTGCAGGCGTTTAGCCAGGACTTGAGCCGACACCGCGCTCAGCCATTTGCGGTTCTTGCTTCCCCTTGGCTATTTCCCCTTCAGTGAAGTATATTCCAGTTTGCCCAGCCCAGCTCTAACTGGACTCCTCGAGGCTGGGCATTTAGGTTTGGGGGATTTCCCAAATTAAAAAATAAGGAGATCCTAATAGGACAAGTTTGTCACTAATAAAATTACATTTCTCAAATATTATACCTTTCTCGCTGCTCATCTAGGTGAGAAAAAGGAAGGAAGGAAGGAGGTGGAGGAGGAGGAGAGAGAGAGACAGAGAGAGGAGAGTCCTGCTTTTCTATCATGGGAAAAAGACATGTCTAAGAAACATTTCCCTCAATTGTGATCCGGGGGATGGAGCGTAGAAAAATACCTCAAGAAAGTTCCCCTTTGGAGTGCGGTCTACAGCACAGATGTTGGGAATCTGGTTTCACTCTGCTCTGATTGCCCAGCCTTTCCTTCCCGCAGGACCCTGCGGTCTCTGCTGAACAGAACGAACAGTAAACCCTCCCTCACTTCTAGCTTCACCTTCAGAGGCCGGATTCTCCAGGATTCCTGGTGGCTGAGTAATTTCACGTCCCTTGATTTGGGGAATCCTCCCTAGATAACATTCTATTTGAAATTGAGAATGCTGTGCATCTTTTCATTTGCCAAAGGATCAGATGAAAAGAAAGAAGGAAGAGATAGAACCAAGCCAGTCTGAAACCATCGCTGGCTTTGGGGACGGGGCAAGGTTTTCTGCTGGTTTTCTTAATCAGATGGTGACTCATTATGACCCACTGGCACAGAATTTGGAGGTTGTTTATGACTTAGAATTAGGGAATATGTTTGCCGTTTCCCTCCTCTAAAGGAGAAAAGTGTGGCCATTTGGGGACTTACTGAAAATAAGAAATGTAAAGAAACCAAATGTAAAGGCACCAAATGTAAAGGCATACCTCCTTCAACCCAGTGAATGATTATTCAGATTTACAAAAATGAATAGTAAGGGAGCAAATCTTCATTTTACAGAAGGATGCACCATGAGCTTCCTTTACATTCCAAGTTCCCCTGATGCATAAAACATATGATTAGATTTACAAAAACTTGATTTACACAGTTTTTTAGGAAAACAACTTTGCAGAAAGATTAGGTATGATTAGATGCAAGAAGAGCTCTTCTCGGAAAGGAAAACAAATGAGCTTAGCTAACAGGAGATGGTGGAGTTAACAACCAGAAATTCTTCATGCCGTTTGAGAGAGTGGATTTTGATGCTGTGGTGTTTCTTGCAGATTTTTTACGCAACTCCAAATGACTGCTCAAGGATAGAAATGGAACTCCTTGAAGGGATTGCTTTATGAAATGGGTGGTGTTCACCCCTTTCCGAACCTACAAGTTCCAGAAGAAAGCCAGTAAGGCTGAGCGTGCAAGCTGGGACATGGTGCAGTCTGCCCCCTAAGGGCAAAGGGAACCTGAACATCGTCCAGAAGGTTGGTTGGACATTTTCTCTCTCCTGAACACCAACCTTTCCTCTGCTCTGAGGCAAAATACTATGGGGGAGAGAGTGAGACATGGAGAGACTGAGAGAGAGAGGCTTGTGTAGCATTGAAAGAGTTTGGCTGAGGCTAAAGGAAGAAATCTATCATTCTAAATTAATCAATTCATTCCAGGGAGGTCTAAAAAGACTCAGAGGCTGCAGACTAGAGCTGGACTTTCTAGTTGTAGTATCCATTATTTCTGTCTGTCCTATGAATCCCTGCCATGCAAAGAGCAAACAAATGGCCGTGTAGACACCATGTATGATGATCTCTCGTGTATCTCTCCCTAAATGCTCAAAATCCACTTCATTTTTCAATTCAGACTCTGGATAATTAGCCATTCTAACCTTAAAAAAAAAAAAAAAAAAGAGTTCACGTATGTACTCTCTTTTGTCATAAAGAAATGGTACCTTACACCATTTTGAAATGTCTCTGAATTTCTGTCATATTGTGGTCTAGTCCCTGATTTGCTTTTAGCTTTGTGATCTGCAGGATAAAGGAGCTCTGAGAATCCACACCCATGTTCCCTTCTCACGCTTTTATTCTCCTACAGCAGCACTTTGAAAGACTAAGGGACAGAGGAAGAATTTTCCCTTCTCTCCTTTTTCTCACTCTCTCTTTCCCTCTCTCCCTCACAGATCCAAAACCACCGCAGTGTTGAAAACCTGTGCGGACGTCCACTTCCGTCAGCTTCCATTTCTGCTCAGGCCCCCGTATTTGTTTATGATTTTGCACCCGTACTGTGATGCAGCACATTCACACACAGCTCATGAATATTTGATACTGAATTAAACAATTTGTCATTCTATTACATAAAGAACACAATTTAGTGCAGAGCAAACCGTTTGAAAGAGAACTCATTATTATGATACCACTATTTTATTTTATTTTATTGTAGTGTTTTGATTGTTAAATAGACAATACACGTCTTGCTCTCTCTCTTTTAATTTTTTTTTTTATCTAAAAGATGAAACCCTGCCTTTTACTTTGCAAACTACATTACTTATTTTCATTTAAATAAGGGAAAGTATTTTTCTAAAATTTTTAATTGTTTAACATGTGCCCTTGGGGGAAAAAAAGGGGACTGTGTTTGTATTTAATAACAATTCAGCCAAAAGACAGTTCAGAGACTCATCAGCAGCTTGGTTAGAATGTTCGTCAATGAAGAATCTGTCATTGTGTTCTGTGCAAGTTGTTCGAATGGAATGAATTCATTGAAGCAGGCAGGGGCACATTATAAATGTTGAGTCTTTATCAACAGAATCATTGGTTTGCACATCTGATCAAGGTACCTCCTAGGAGCAATAATGAGCATAGCAGGGGTTTTGTTAGGAAAGCTGGATAGGTTACAGGGTTCCCCCCTCCCCCCCCCGCCCCTGCTACCCCAGTCCCATGTTATAGTGTCCTCTGTCCTAGATTTCCAGAGCTGACCTAGGGCATGGATGAAAGGCTGCCTCAGGAGGGCCTGGCCCTGTGTGGCCTGTACCTGTGGGGCAGATTGAATTCCTGCCAGTGACACTGGGCAGCCTGTTCAACAGCCTGGGCACCCATCCCTGGTGAGGGGGACATCATAGCACCCGCAGTCAGTAAATACACAGAGGTGCCCAGAGGGAAAGTTTCGTAAACACCCAGAAATGGAAAATTGTTCACAAATTGTCACAAAATGACAAAGCATGTATGTTCTTCTATATGGTCAACTCCACTTAACATAACTATTTTGTTTCTTTTTCTTTTAATTTGACCAAAGCAAAGCAGAAAATGGCTCTATGGCTTTTAAAAATTAGCCAATAAAGCAAGGCAAAATACTCTTTGAAATCATAAAGACTTTTTTCTCTTATTTTCAATAATTTATAAGACTCAGCCACATAAGAAATTTTGCTTAAAGAACCAGCTGTCAATATACCATTATAAGTTGAACTATCTCCACATATGTTTATTTCTTCATTTTCTTCCCTACAAGAATATTTTTTGTTACTTTCCAAGAGCCAAATTGCTTTATAAACATCCAGGGTAATGTTCATCATGCCCAATATTTGCTGATTCACATTCTTGTATTGAGCATAGCTTTCTTTAAAATCCAAATGCTTCCTTTGTTGTATAATTTAGATGAAACCATATTCAGACATAACTATGGAAAAAAGACCTCTGAAGTCTACTATATAAAACACAGAAAATATTTAGAATCCTTCTGTTGTCTCTTACACATGATGACTCTCTTCTTTAAAAACTGATAAAAATGTATGGTCTGTATCTGATATTACTCCTAAAATAGCAGATGGTAATTTCTAATTTTTGTTAAATTTTCAAGAATATGGAAGAGGCCGGGCGCTGTGGCTCACGCCTGTAATCCTAGCTCTTGGGAGGCCGAGGCGGGCGGATTGCTCAAGGTCAGGAGTTCAAAACCAACCTGAGCAAGAGCGAGACCCCGTCTCTACTATAAATAGAAAGAAATTAATTGGCCAACTAATATATATATAAAAAAATTAGCCGGGCATGGTGGCGCATGCCTGTAGTCCCAGCTACCCGGGAGGCTGAGGCAAAAGGATCGCTCGAGCCCAGGAGTTTGAGGTTGCTGTGAGCTAGGCTGACGCCACGGCACTCACTCTAGCCTGGGCAACAAAGCGAGACTCTGTCTCAAAAAAAAAAAAAAAAAAAAAAAAAAAGAATATGGAAGAAAGGCAATACTAGTCAAATTATGCTTTCTCTTCAATAATCTGTTTTAAGTCAAAAGGTACTATATATGTGTTTGTGATTATTTTCCCCCACAATTAAGTTTATATAGTAATCGTCTGTGTGAATGTAAATTGATCTGAATTGATCAAATATAATGCCCAGAGAATCACAATTTGTATTTTAACATTCCTTGCCCATTATTGACCAAAGGCAACTAACTCTAAAGTAAATTTTATTTTTTAAACATTAATAGCAAGAAAAGCTGGAGTCATGGAGTTGGTTAAAATGAAGTGCTGTGTCCGCAGTCTTAGATTGTACTTTTTGTTTGGTGGGTTGGTGGGCTGGTTAGTTGGTCAGTTTTGATATTTTGAGGACCTGTCATCCTCAAATGTAAAATAAGGAAGTTGGAATACATGATCTCTAAGTTTCTTTCAATTCTGTTTCCATTTAAGGATTAGGTTATAAAACAAAGCTTGGCTTTTTAGGGTAAAATGATCATAACTCTTCTCTGTGATCTCATCAGCCACCTGGTGTCACTGTCAGATCACCTGGGGGATATTGCTAACCTTAGAAAATTGGGGCAGGACTCTGTTCTCTGGGTCTGGTTGTTTGCTTGTTTTTGTTTCTGTTGTTTTTGTTTTTTGCTCAAGTTATCCAATGTCTTCTTACTGTTTGTTCTCTCTCCCTCTCCCACCAATAAACACACACACACACACACATACACACACACACACATACACACACACACACACACACACACACACACACACCATCTTCCTCTCTTTTCCTTCAATATCCCTGATCCCTCTTTCTAGCTCGATTGCTTGTATCCCTTCTTCTCCTCTGTCCTTGCAAAAGTTTTCTTCTCTGACTTTCTGCTCATTTTGCCATTTCTCTCAACTCCTTGTTTCTAAATCACTTTAGATGTAGGCCCTCTTGAAACATTTCTGGTTTGCCTCAGTACTCCTAGGGGTTAGAGAGCCCCTTTACCTGTGATGGAATCAGGAGGCTGTGTCGGGTAGAAAAGGGTTGGATTCTATTTTAAGAATGTGGTTGTCCATGGACACAAAGAGGAAGATCAACCAAGAGGAAACAATGAGATATTATTGTTACATGGGTCCTCTAGGAGCACAGACAGGTCAAAGAAGCCTTCAAAAGATAAAGACTGGCCCCAGGGAGAAGCCAGTTTCTCTCCTGGAGGTCACCTAAATGTGGAAGGACCCAGACCTGTATCTGTCCTCCTCCCTGGGCCAAGTGAGGGCTTCACAATGTTTTTGAAGGTGCCAAATTAGTGACTGGCATGACCTGATCATGTCATTCCCACTGGTCAACAAAGACCAGTGGAAGGGAGGAAGGAAGAAACATTTACTAAGAAATCAGAAAGACCTCCCATTGTTATTACTGGTTTTTTATATTGACTATGTTTTCTACCAACACCAAAGTGTGGACAGATGTGATGTCCCCACCTGTCAGTACTTTTATAGCTGACAGCACACAGAGCTCACAAGAGCCTTTCTGCTCCAGCCCTGCCAGTACCTGGCTTTTCCATACAACTCGGGCCAAAAGAGCCCTCACTGCTCACTAGACAGAGTCCAGTTTGCCATGGGTTGGAGACCCTCCAGGAGCACTGTGGGGGCTGGGAATGCTGTGAGAACACAGGGGAGAGGAGGTGCTCCCTGAAGGTGTGTGTGGACTTCAGCCATTTGTCAAAGCACTTTTCATCTCCAAGTCCAACCCATTCACAGAGACTTCCACACGTTAGTTTGGGAGGCAAGCCAGCCAAGATGACCTGAAAACACTTGAAATGGGAGCCATCCTATAATTAATGAGGGATGACAGTGACTCTAGTTGGGGGTAAAGCCCTTTTGGAGGACAATTTCCTATTTGGATATCCTCAAGTTCATTCTGTTGGTTTCCAAATCATAACAAACACCCTCTGTGAATCCAGTATACAAACCCCTGTTCTTGGGCCTATGCCAAACCCAGGCCCCATTCTGGATCTCACGGAAGAGGGAGAATTCCAAGTTCTTTTTTGCTCCATGTCACACTGTGTCTTCTTGTGCAAGCTATCAGTGGTCACATTAAAGCAATTAGGAGAAAGGTATGATAGGGTGGGAAAGCACATCATGTTTAAGATTTCTATTGACACTTAGCAACACTGGTTGGAGAACAAATGCCGTCATCTAAGATATTTGCAGGCACTTTTGTTTTTCAGGCTAGCTCACCTTTTTAAAATAAACAAGCCTCATCAATGTGGGAGCTGAGGTTTTCTTTGCACTTCACGATTCAGCTACTTCGTGTGTTTTTATGGCAACCTCCCTCCCACCCTCACCCCACCATTTATCACGTCATCTTATCACAGTCTTTTTGGAAGACGCAAATAGCACACTAATGTTTCCTTTTGTTAGGGTGAGTTGTCAATCTCCTCAGAAAGGGAACAACTACAGACAGCTCTTTCTTTTGATCATCTTCCTGACACTTGCTTGAGACTAGTTTATCCATCACATGGAACCCGGCTCTGTGGAGAGACACAGTCAATCAGTATGGATGTCACTTTGTGTCCATCAAGAAAATATGTAATGTGAACTATCGTGTATTTTGTTCAAGTACATAGCCTTCCTTTCTTCCTAAACCTTATCTGTTTTTCATGGGCTGACAGTACAAACACAACACACAGAACTCTGCCCTTTTAATGTGGGAGCCTGAAAGTTGTCCTCTTTGTGCAGTTTTCAGTTTACCGATGTACTCTGTTATTTCGATGGCGAAGGAGGGGGAGTAAGGACACGGAGCCTTAAAATGCCTTAAGTTTGGGTCAAGAGCATCTTGTTAGAATTGGGGTGCCAGGTTTGGGGTGAAATCTCTGCAAAGGTACACCATCAGCCATAACCTTGCAGCCACTGGAAATCTTCCCATAGACAGCAATCATCATTTCCCAAATGCAGAACAAGCCAAAGAATTTGTAGGAGAAAACCAGGAATTTAGAACCAGAAAAACATAATGATGTCATTTCTCCAAATGAGTTTATGTAGATCCACCTAGTCTAGGCCCCAGAATTTTTCATGGAACCTTTTCTTTTCCATTTGAAAGGGGAAGGAAAGCACGTAGGGGAAGGGGTTGGGAGAGACTGGGATGGAAAAAGAGAAGAGCTTTTCTGTTGGTGTTTGCGTTCAGGGTAGGGAGGCCAATCACTGGCTGTGGACTGCCCCATTCCTTCTTTTCTGGGAATAGAAATGAGTAAAAGCAATCACCAACCACCAGTTGTGACTGTCCCCAAGCCTGGCTAAGATCGGTGGCTAGAATTATTACTGGGACACAATTAGATTCAATATCTTGATTTCTAATAGAAAAATCTGTAGAAAACCTAGGTATCCATTGACAGAAAAATAGTTAATAAATTATAGAGATCCATACTATGGAGTCCTCTGCTGTCAGTGAAGAATGAAGTAGATCTTTGCATTCTGCCATAGAGAAGTGTCCAGTGTAATGTGGAGTGGGAACAGCCTTTTGCATTATGGTATGGATAGTGCGTCCCACCTTTTATTTCTAAAGCATGAGATATAGATGTCAACTATTAATGATTAACCCTGAGGTAATGGGACCATGACAAACCAAATTGTATTTTTTTACTTTTCAGACGTTTGTTTGTATTTTTAAAAACAAGTATTTATTTGCTTTGCTGTTTCCTTTAAGCCAATAAGAAAGATCTACTTACTTGTACTCGTCCCTGATCTCCTGGCCAGGAAGGATTTTAGGAGAGAAACTTCATGTACCTTCATTGCTTTAGAGAATAAGGTATATTTTTCTTTTCCGGGTATGTGTTAGAATAAAAACAAAACAAAACAAAAAAAACCCCACATTTAAAAAGCTCCCAAGGCCGACTTTGCTCTCCATGGCTGAGAAAATTAAGATTTTGGTGTGCTCTGCCAAAGCAAGTGAATTGAATCGAATTTGTTTAAATGGAAGAGAAACTGGTGCTTCTAGGCCTCCCACAAAGATCTAGGGATTCCATGACAAAGAAATAATAATCCCTGTGGCTTCTAGACTAAAAAGAATTCTGTAGAGCGGATGTAAACAAACATCCTAATAAAAACCCCTTTTACTTTAAACACGTATCTCTGAGAGTCATTTTTATTTGTCTTTTTTGACTGAAAATAAAAGATGTCTTTAAAAAATAAATTAAATAACTGACCAGGAAAATGAACCCCTGATTTGAAAATTCCGCAGATGTGCCAATCCACAGCACTGGAGTTTTGTCAGAGAGAATCTAAACTCCTAATAAAAAGCATGGAGAATTACACAAAAGCCTGGGGGTTGGGACGGAGAAACAAGGGCAGTGATATTCATGGATTAGAGCGGAAAGAAATGCACTGTGTGTATTCATGGAGGTGCTTTCCAGTCAAGTGGAAGGGGTGACATTACAACAACTTCACTCAATCAGAGGACTTGAGCAAGATACATTTTTTTTCTCCCCTATAAATTGAAAGAATTGAATGATCTGTGAAGAAATTCTCCAGCAACTAGAAATGAAATCTGGTGAGAATTTTTTAATGACTTTTACAACTATATGACATGGTGTGTGGACCCAAAGATCCTTTGCATCTCCTGCTCCCAGGCTGGGCTGGCTGGGGACCACTGGAATAATAATAACACAGAATGCACATGCTCACTGTCCTTTAGCACATGCCACGGGATGAATGCATGCTGGAGAAAGAAATGGAACAAAAGAGATGGACAATGCAAAAATGGTGAAGCATTTAAGAACACTCATAATTAGTAAAATAGGATTACAAAGCCTTTGAAGGAAGTTCATTCATAGATTTTACCATAATGGTAGTTTTTAAGTATAATCACAAGGGAACAATGCTACATGTCCATGAGTAGGAAAATAGTTTACAAATTATGCTGCACCTAACAATAGGATGCAGCCATTCAAAGTGATTGTTTGGTTTTATATTTATTGACTGAAAGATGA
Organism: Microcebus murinus; assembly: GCF_040939455.1. Taxonomy (NCBI): domain Eukaryota; kingdom Metazoa; phylum Chordata; class Mammalia; order Primates; family Cheirogaleidae; genus Microcebus; species Microcebus murinus. The sequence continues at coordinate 51,526,254 of NC_134111.1, read as the reverse complement.
CATATGTGACAATTATATAAATTATTTACATACACATAATATAAATGTAAGATTTTATTGATATTACATAAAGTGATTTATTGTATAAATGTTATACAACAAACATTTGTATTTTTATTATGCTATTATAAAAAGTATCAGGTTATAATACTGTGTGAATAGTTTGATCCATTTTTGTAAAAATGTGTGATATACATAAAACAAAATGTAAAAGCTAAAATATAGAGATAACAAAGAATACAAATGTGAGATTATATATATATTTTAAAAACTATATATTTATAAAAGGATAAGCATGAGATCAGAAAGTGGTTATTTCTGGAGGAGATCTAGGAGCCAGTATTACCAGGGCAGGATCCGACAGAGTTTGCTAGGGTACGAGAAATATTTTCATCGAGCTGATGGTGACATGGCTATATAGGATTTTTAAAGATTTTTTTAAATGTTGAGATGTTCACTTATGAGTTGTGCACCTTTCTGTATGTATATTATGCCTCAATTTTAAAAACAAACAAAAACACCACAGGACCAAGCTGTTAAGAATACTATCTTTGGAAGATATCATTGGTTTTTATTTTTCTCAGTCTATCTTACTTGAATGTTTTCCAGCAATCACACATTTCTTTTATAACCTGAAAAAAATAATAAAGCAATTATTTAGAAAAAATTAAGCCATAAAGACCAGGCTTGTAGTGACTTTTCAGAATCAAGATAGAATTTCCCTCTGCCAGACTCTTCTCAATTTGCACTGATATATAATATCCGTATCATGTTTTCCATACATTCTCAAAATTTTCCCCAGTCCCAACCAAATCAACAGTTTTCACTTCATGGTTAAAAGGTGTAAGTAACATGGAGACCTAATCCTCCTGCCTCATTAGGAAAATATCCAACCCAAAGAGTCATAAACCAGAGCAGTGTCCAGCCTGGGAGGGAAGTGAATGAGAGACAGGATGAAGGAAACCCCGTCTCAGATTCCTGCCGCTCTGGCCTAGAAGTTGAAGGGCTCCGTTGAGGTGTGTTGCTGTGTACGTGCCAGGTTATGTTTATTTCATGTTCTGAATGATTCCTTTCTAACCTACCAAGTATTTATAGCCCATAGAAACTCAGAGATGAAAGTTTTTCCAATGTGCAAAAGCCACAAATGACAAAATCTTGTTAGAGTGGCCGAAGCCAGGAGGGCTCTCAAGCCCGTGTGTGTGTGTCCATCCGTCTGAAGCCCTGTTCATTATGACTGAGCTTTTCTGGGCTGGTCCTCAGAGGAGAATGGGTGACCCTAGGAAACCATTGCCACCACTGTGTTGTGAGCTGAAGGAGAGCCATTGAACACAAACAAAAAGAATGCTTCAAGGACGCATTGCAACACAATCAGAACCATGCCACCGGCTCTGATGGCTAGAGGTGACAGCAGGAGTGACACAATTAGGGACAGGAGTGGTTCAATTTAGGGGGAAAAAGCCCACAGAAGTATGCGGTCTGCGGGACAAAGAGGCTGAGTTCTAAAGTCCCCCCAGTAAGCAGCGTCCACAAAGAGCTGACCATGTGCATGGAGCAGGCTCTGCAGATGGCTCTTTCAGCCACACTCAGACCTGGCACACTAAAAAGAGCTCGGGGGCAGCAGGCTTGAAGGCCAGGGAGAGTGGAGCTGCGTGAGAATGTGCGTGTGCCCTCGAGAACCAGAGACAGTCTGGGCCAGACAAAGCCCCACCTGGCAGGACTGGTGAGTCTCCAGCCTGTTTCTGCTCTCTTTCTGCTTCTTCGCTGTTCTCCCCTCCCCAGCACGCCCTGGCTTATGCATTTTGAAGTGATAAGCCACTTTAGAATTCCCACCTCTCATTTGTTCAGCCATTTTGGTTACAAAGCTCAGTGGACACATGGGAGAATGCCCTCTAGACGGAAATTCTCGGAAAATAAGAGCTTATGAGCCTCTTAAAGTGCAGGTTAGAAAAAGCCATGTCATACCTAGCAGGAATACTAATGATGTACACTGCACTCCCAATGACAATGACGAACATCAAGAATTACTAGAGGAAGATGTAGATGAAGAAGACAAATGGCATAAAACATTCATTTTAACCAAATCATTTTCCAGGAATGCCAGGCCCATGTTAATCCTTTATCGAGGTGTTCGAAACCCACCCATGCAAAATGAATCTCAACCAGCCTTTGATGTGCTGCTGAGGGAGGAGAGATGAGGAAACTCCCAAGCACTGCGTCTAACCATGCTGCTCCTGAGTTTGGAGAAATGGAACTCCCGGGTGGTGCAAAGACAATGCTACAGACGCTAAATACTGACGTCTTTTGCTTCTGGGATGGCTCTGAGTACAACTGTTTAACTTCTCTTTCAGTTCTTGCGGGAGATTTTCCTCTTTCCAATATGAGTGCAGTTTGCAATAACATTAGTGAGAGGAATCCACTTGCATCTTTCGGAAAAGATAAACCCTGTGAATTCTATCCATTTTAGGAAACAGACTTTCTGAAATAAGTAAGCACGAGAGCAATCTGGCTTGGAAAAAATACAGCCTTCAAATTTACCACTTTGTAGGCACTCAAAAAAGAATGGTGAATTGAATTGGGGGCTTCTGGGTATAGTTGTAAAGCTTGTGTACTGAACAAATCTAGGAGGCACTTCTCAAATCAACTGTGATGTGCAATCTAATCTACAGTACGTGGCCATGTTGCTTGATGCTAACAAAGTAAATGAATGTTTGCTGTGGGACATTGTTATCCTGATTCAATCCGAGTACTTGCTCTTCTGTTTTCTTCTGCATCCTAACTCGGCAGTGCCATGCCTTCACATGCCTGTGCCTTTGTCTACCCTATTCCCCTAAAGCCTGTCTACCATGGAACAAGTACTTGGGTGTTGTCACACTGCCACATAGCAGTGAGCTCACCAGCCTGCCCTCAGTAACCGTGAGGACTGTTTCCGGGTGTTGAATTTCTACTGTGCAGCAGGGCCTGTGCTGAGGGCCTGCCAGATGACATTATTTAAACTTTAACAACTGCGAGACACAAACTGGCCCGAACTCACACCCAGGTCTGCCTGACCCCAGAGGCCACGTCCCCTACTTCCCTCCAGTCCCTCGGCCTTCCTTCAGTTCCAGGAGTGCTAAGCTTCTGCTTCCTTTGCCTCAAACGCGCTTTCCCATCCTAACTCTTTCTCACCCTTTGTGCGCTCAGCTTCAATCACTTCCTCAGAATAAGCTAGGCCTCACCCTTTCTGTTTCCTTCATAGCACTTATCCCCCGGGGCCACCATGCGTTGCTCAGTACACGTCCTGGTTATCGCCTGCATTGCTGCATTTTGAGCCTTAGAAACGCAGGGCTGTGCCTGCTCCCAGGCCATTAGATGCCCACGGTGCCTGGCGCGCAGTAGGGCTCATTGGTGTCTGATGAACGCGTGCGTGGACAGATGAGTGGTCAAGGGGGGCCGACGCAAGGCAGACACTGAAGTAACAATGCAGTTTCAATTGTAGCCTCTTCAGATTGCTTCCAGTGTAGCTGCGTGCAATTCTAATTGTGAAGAAAACTCACAATTTACATTTTCTCCTTCCTTGAAAACCCGTTTTCGGAGTGCCAACACTTCAATCAGCCTCCCTGAGGACCCCCCAGTCTCCCCTCTGCTCTGGTCTCCCCACTGCAGCCGCCAGCCGGCCGCCTCTCTCCTCCTCTCCACAGAGGGCTTCCTGACCTTGCCTGAGGGCCGCGGTTCCGGCCTTCCATCCCTCAGGGTCCCCACCCTTCCCAGACTCCAGGGCGCGACGCCGCCAGGCTGCTCACCGTTTTTTAATGTGAATGTGACTCCGTCCCACCACTAAGTACAATATTATTCATTAGTTTCGTGTACAATGATCATATTATAGTGATATAATACACTGTGACAATCTTGATACTCTAGTCTGACAAGCCAACAAACCTGACAATCTCATTTTAAGGCATCTACAATTTAAAGAAAAAAATGTACACTCTAATGTCATTGTGCCCTCCCCGTGAGAGGAGGGGTTGGACCCGCTGGGAGTACGACATTCTGAGATGCTGTCAGAATTCTTAAAGTTAAACAAAAATCCTCTCGGTGTTACAAGTGAGAAGACAATAGCAGCCACTACCTGAATAGATAGCTGTCACTCCAGACGACAGCCTGCCCGCTATTCAGACACGCTTTTGAGGGGAACGCTGTGCTGAGGCTTCAGAGGGTGTTTCTGCTGGTTACCAGACTGCAGCTGCCCGTGGGGTGGAGGCCCTAACCTGGCGTGGCCGGCCCCTGGTCGGCAGGCCTTGGCTGTGTCTGGGGAACAAAGGCTGCTGCGGGAGAACCGGCTTAGCTGTGAGGGGCAAGGCTGGTATCCACCGTCTATACTATGTTAATCCAGAAAACTGCACAACAAAGCTGTGTCCAGCCACACCTCCCAAGATTTAATGCTTCCATTTAACTCTGTTCATGTGTTTTTTTTTTAAAAATGGTGCCTGCCCTCAGATCAGATTATCTGGCTTTTTTATATATAGGCTCTTGATCAAAATTAATTACTTATATCCTTAACAAAAAACCAAAAAAAAAAAACAAAACAAAACTTAGCTCCCTGCTATAAATAAAAGAGCAAAAATTCTAGCCAGTTCTGGTACTTTGGAGGAGGAAGAACCCCCCAGGGGCTTGTAAAACCATCAACTGTGCTTGCAGTGAGCTCGGCGGCCGGTTTTGAAAGAGCAGGGCAGAACCTGCACACTGGCGGTCAGAGTCAAGGCCTGAGACTTGAAGGGCGGCATGTGCCTAGAATCATTTCCCAGCCTTAATAAGCAGCTCTGTCCTTCCCAGGCATCAGATGAGCGCTCCTCTGCGACCCCAGCACTCCAGCAACGCCGAGGCGCTGAGACGGCGCTCACCTTTGGGAAAAAGAATGCTGTAATCTCGATCCTGCTCCGAAGGCGGCAAGAATCCCCCTGGTTGGGTGTGCTCGGTCTTTTCTCTCGTTTGCTTTTGTGGTCTGGGCACAGGGATCCTTCCCTGCCCGGGTGAGAGAGCGGCGCGGGCTGCGGGGCTCCCTCCCGCTCGCGCTCATCTGGGTAGCAGGCTTTTGCAACCCCCAGTCCTTCTTCACAGGTAGGAAGCACATCACAACTCATTAGTAATTTACTGCTACAGTAATTTTTATAATTACTGCCAGGAGGCCTCATTAAATTTGATCTAATGAATAAATATTGTATTTTTCAACGTGATTACCAGAACAGCTTAAGCTGAGTGCCATAAACAATTATTTTCCTCACTACTCAGGATGTCGGTGACTATTGATTTTTATTTCATAAAGAATTTACTGTAGTAATACCAATACAAATGACTTCAGGAATAGGCAACATCCCCTGTGTCAATTCGCAAGCCACATCCAGCCCCAGGAACAGCCGGAGGGGAAGGCTGGGAATGAGGAGGAGAGAAAAATCTGTCCAGAGGAGAGGTTTGCAGGGCGTTTGTGGCCAAGGACAAGGACGGTCGGGACCGGCTGGTGCAGCTGTAGCTTCTGACCTCGAGCTTGTGATTTCTAACAGGTCGGGTGGTGAGCTCCTGGGCTGAACAAGAAAGCTGACCGTTGATTTTGCATTTTATAAAATAGAGTCAATAAATTCTGCTCAGTTGGAAATTTCCAAAGTAAAACATGAAAACCAGCCTGTAAAATAGAGGAGACTCAAGCCAACCCCTACCTATTCATCTGTTTCTTCACTTCCACTAAATATTTTGTGCTTTCCAGCTTTTCTGTGTTTTTGTTTTGTTTCTAATTTCACGTGATAGAATTTCACATTTTAAGTAGTGGGACGGCTATGTCTCTACCTCTTCTGTGTTTTATTCCCTGTAACACTTCATCCTCTTCGTACTGTGAGGAGGTCTGTGAAACACGTCAGGTTCTCCGCATTATGATTTCTCTCCCTCTCACCAAAGTAGCAGTTGCTACCACAGGTGACGGACCCATTCCCTGGCTCACTGCTCTGTTAGACCCCTCTTTGACCCCTAGGGTTGTGGACCTGAACCTTGGCTGCATATTAGAATCACAGAGGAACAACTTTTAAAACATGCCGATGCCCAGGTCCTATCCCAGAGATACTGCTTTAATTGGTCTGGGGTAGGGCTGGGCTATTTGAGCTCACCAGATGATTCTAATGTGCACCCAGGAACCTGCAGGCTCATGGCCACATGTGGCCCTCCAGATTCCCAAGTGCAGCCTCTCAACCAAAAAGGATTTGCTCTGTAAAATTTGAATTCAGTCAAAAGGCTGCTCTCAAGAATCCAGAAGGCCACATGTTTCCCAGCCCTGGCTGCCCTGGAAGGTGAGTGGATGAGGCCAGAGGCTAGATAAATGGGGTAGGAGCCAGACTTCCAGCCCTGCAGACATCCAGGAAGCCCTGGGCATAGTTGTTAGGGGCTCAATTGTGTCCTCCCAAAACTTGTATATTGAGCTTTAACCCCTCTTACCCCAGAATGTGAGTATATTTGGAGAGAGGGCCTTTAAAGATATAATTAAGGTAAAATGAGATCATATGTGGGGCTCTAATCCAATACAACTGGTGTCCTTATAAGAAAAGATTAGGACACAGACATGCACAGAAAACAGACATGAAGACACAGAGAGAAGACAGACACCTAACAAGCCAAGGAGAGAGGCCTCAGAAGAAACCAACCCTGCCAACACCTGGATCTCAGACTTCTACCCTCCAGAATTGTGAGAAATCAATGTCCGTTGTTTAAGCGACCCAGCGTGTGGTACTCTGTTATAGCAGGCCTAGCAGACTAGCACAGTAGTCCTCACATGCTGCATGGCAGAGCACAGTGGCAAAAAGCAGAGGTGCTGGAGGTAGAGAGAGCTGGGCTCTGTAAGTGCCTAACATACTGTGATCTATCGCTCTGTAACAAGTTACCTCACAATTTAGTGGCATAAATGTTTCACATTCGTGGATTCTGTGGGTCAGAATTTGCACAGTGCACATCAGGGGCAATTCGTCTCTGTTCTACAATGTCTGATGCCTCAGCTGGAAGATGGGAAGGATGAGGGTGACTCAACAGCTGAGGTCTAGAAGGCTTCTTTTGTCACATGTCTGGTGACTGATGCCAGCTGCTGGCTGGGACCTAAATTGGAGCTATTAGCCAGAACACCAACATGTGGCCACTTTTCGGAGCCTGGGCTTCCTCACAACATGGTGCTTGGGTTCCAAGGGCGAGAAGCCACAGGGAGACAGTGAGATGCTGTTCTGCCTTTTAAAACCCAGCCTTGCAAGTCACATAGCAACATTTCCACAGCGCGCTATTCATCACGGCAGTCACAAAGGCTTGCCCAGGTTCAAAGTGATAGGAAACAGACACCAAGGCAAGGAGAATGATGACATTTGGAAAAGCAGGTGGCACCAGAGATATTGTGGCCATTTTAGGGAAAATGCAATCCACCACACTTAGACAAGTTTCTTAGCTCTTTGAACCTCTGTTCCCTCATCTTTCAAATGGAAGCATGTAAACTCACTCATTTGGTTGTTGAAAGGATTAAAAATGGCAAATCTAAAGCAGTGCTCAGCACCCAGAAAGTGCTTAGGAAACTCTAGTACTCTTCATATCCGAGGCCAATGTGCTCATTCTGGCCGGGCCTCGAGGGATGATCACAAGCCTCAGAGCACCCTAAAGCTGCTCCCATGTGCCCAGAATCATAACCTCCCCTACATCCCTTTCCCTTCTCATACCCACCCTCTCCAGGCAGACCCAGTGCCCCCTTGCTTCAAAGCACCCTCTACTGTCTCCTCGGGACCCCTTGCCTCAGTGTCTTCACATCAGTCATCGCAGTGATGGGAACCTAGTGCTCCCGGTCACTATTAACTAATTCAGTCGTTTAAGGATGCTGCTCTCCTGGGGGTATCTGCTTGTGTAAAAAAGAAAATGTTCAGGTCAAAAAACTCATTTGAAAAAAGGAAGTTGCAGAACAATATCTCTAATATGATCCCATTTTTGTTAAAGAAAAAATGTATTTTAACTATACACAGAAAACATAAAATGCTAAAGTGTTAAAAACATTTATCTTGGCCGGGCGAGGTGGCTCATGCCTGTACTCCTAGCACTCTGGGAGGCCGAGGCTGGCGGATAGCTTGCGGTCAGGAGTTCGAAACCAGCCTGAGCAAGAGCGAGACCCCCGTCTCTACTATAAATAGAAAGAAATTAATTGGCCAACTAATATATATAGAAAAAATTAGCCGGGCATGGTGGTGCATGCCTGTAGTCCCAGCTACTTGGGAGGCTGAGGCAGAAGGATCGCTTGAGCTCAGGAGTTTGAGGTTGCTGTGAGCTAGGCTGACTCCATGGCACTCACTCTAGTCTGGGCAACAAAGTGAGACCCTGTTTCAAAAAAAAAAAAAAAAAAAAAACATTTATCTCAGCGTAGTAAGGTTGGAATTACCTTTATTTTCTTCTTTGTGTTTTCAAGCATTTCCCACATTTTCCACAATCAACACAGATTAATGTTATAACTCATAAAACAAAAAACAATGTAGTTGTTTTTTTTTTTTTCCTCTAAGGAGAATTGTTAATGCAAAGCAATGAATGGCTGAATTTACACTGTGGTGGAAGGGGAACTTTGGGATCACTGGTTCTCCTCTTCAAGTGATCCCAATAGGATTACACAGACCTGATCATTTAAACCTCCCTGGTTCTTGAAAATCTTTGAAAGGCTCCCAGATTTTAAGATAGTTATACTAGACTCTTATTTCTCAAGCTGGAGCATAGATATTATGTGCATACATTTGTACCCATATCATTAACAGGGCATATTCCCAGAGAATCAAATTTTGAGCGAGTTGTGGAGAGAGGATTATTATATTACTTTGTCTTCCTTCCTTCCAAGATGAAGGACTATAGAGGATATAGAACTGCCCAGTAGGACAGTGAAGAAGCTAGTGTGGTATAGGACAATGATAAGAATTTGAGCAAAAAGTGGGGAATTATGTGAAGGCATGTATATGAATCAGCCAACCATCTTTTCTACTTCTACCCTATGGGTACAATGGTAATAGGCAGTCAGAAATTTTTTCACCAGGCAAAAAATCAGAGTCCTCTTCTAGAAAAATGGAATTGAACTGTCTGGGGAGAACTGGATCAATTAATGTGTATGCTGACCCTTCCTAGTAAAATCTGACTCATGCTGGTGTTTATAGGCCTCCTAGACAAACACCAGCTCCCAGCCTTCAACCTGAAGTCAGGCCCACCACTTAGCAAGCCTGGTGCAGCTGCACAGGGCCCAGTCAGCCCTCCTATTGCTCCATTCTTAAATAGATGCTGACTCTACACTCCATACGCACACACACAAAAAGAGTAAGATGGTAAAAAAAAAAAAAAAAAAAAAGGAATAATCACTGGACAGGAATCAACTCTTGGAAATTAAAATTAGGATTAAAAAAAAAACTTTGAATGATATTAGGTTATTAAGTATGAATTGTCCAACTTTCTTAAGAACTAAATTAAGAGTTCCAGACAGTTCAGTTTGGGAAAGGAGCTATTGCTTTTCATTATAAAGCCTTCAAAACTATTTATTTTAACCAAGGGCTATGATTTAAATGTTTGTCCCCTCCATAACCTATGTTGAAACTTAGTCCCCAATGTGGCAGTGTTGAGAGGTAGAGCCTTTAAGAGGCGATGGGGTCTTTCTTGAGCATTCATGAATTAATGGATTAACGGGTTACCATGGAGGGGGACTGGTGACTTTACAAGACAAGGAAGGGAGACCTGAGCTAGCATGCTCAGCCCCTCTCCATATAATACCTTGTACCACCTGCAGTCTCCCTGCGGAGTTCACCAGCAAGAAGGCCCTCACCAGAACAGCCCTTGACCTTGGACTTCCTAGCCTCCATAACTGTAGGAAATAAATTCCTTTTCTTTATAGATTAGAGAATTTTCAGTTATTCTATTATAAGCAACAGAAAGTGGACTAAGATACCAAGTGTATGTATTATTTCAATTTAAAAAAGAAAAAGAAGAGGCCAGGCGTGGTGGCGCATGCCTGTAATCCTAGCACTCTGGGAGGCTGAGGCGGGTGGATCGCTCAAGGTCAGGAGTTCAAAACCAGCCTGAGCGAGACCCCGTCTCTACTAAAAATAGAAAGAAATTAATTGACCAACTAAAAATATATATACAAAAAATTAGGCATGGTGACACATGCCTGTAGTCCCAGCTACTCAGGAGGCTGAGGCAGTAGAATCGCTTGAGGCCAAGAGAGATTGAGGTTGCTGTGAGCTAGGCTGAAGCCGCGGCACTCACTCTAGCCTGAGCAACAAAGTGAGACTCTGTCAAAAAAAAAAAGAAAGAAAAAGAACCATCCATGAAAAAGACATGCCAAAAGTAGCTGACCAAATAAATGTAAAGAAATTACTATTACTTTTTATTTTATAGCATATTTAAACTGATGATTCCTAACAGTGAGTCATTATCACATAATTTAGATGTAAAACAAAGGGGGAAAGATAAAAGTTATATATGAAGTATATTCTTAGTAATGTTAACAATACTCAGGTTCAGTACACCCAGTTCTTAAATGTGATTACTTGTCAGTAGCAGAATTATGAGTGATTTTTATTATGAAATTCCAATTTTCTGTAATAAGTAATTAAAAGATACTTTTATTAAATAAAAACATTAATAATAATAAATTTAAAAACATAAACATAGCTTCTTTCCCATATCCCCCTTTTTGTCCTCCCTGACATTTCAGTCAGCATGCTTAAATGAGGTGCTATCTATAGTTAATTTAGGAGTGGGAACTTCTTGCCAATAAGGCAGTGTTAAAATGCTCATATCAAGATGGGTGAGATTATTGCTCACACCTGTAATCCTAGCACTCTGGGAGGCCGAGGCAGGAGGATGGCTTGAGGCTAGGTGTTCAAGACCAGCCTGGGCAATATCAACACCCCATCTGTACAAAAAATAAAAAATTAGCTGGGCCTTGTGACTCATGCCTTGTAGTCCCAGCCACTTGGGAGACTGAGGCAAGAGGATCACTTGAGCCCAGAATATTGAGGTTGCAGTGAGCTATGATGACACCACCACACTCTAACCTGGGAAACAGAGAGAGACCAAACAAAACAAGGGGCAGGGGTGAGATTAAATAGGGTAGTAATATCCTTCAATATTTAGAAAAACTGAGGGTAGCAAGGCACGGTGATTTACACCTATATTCCCTGTACTCTGGGAGGCTGAGGCGGGCAGATTGCTTGAGCTCAGGAGCTCAAGACCAACCTGAGCAACAATGAGACCCTGTCTCTACTAAAAATAGAAAAATTAGCCAGGCGTGGTGATGTATCCCTATAGTCCCAGCTACTTGGGAGGCTGAGGCAGGATGCTCTCTGGAACCCAGAAGTTTGAGGTTGCTGTGAGCTAGACTGACACCATAGCACTCTAGCCCAGGCAACAGAACAAGACTCTGTCTGAGGGAAAAAAAAAAAGATACAAAGACTGAGTGTCAGAGTGCAACTGATAAATCCGAAGAATTATCAAAAGTTCTCAAGAATGCACTGGAGGGAAAATAGTTCCCTTAAAAGTAATAGTAATATCAATATACAAAAATGAGTTGTATTTCTATATATAAGCAACAAACAATCTGAAAGTGAAATTAAGAAAACAATTCCAGTCACAATACTATCAAAAAGAATAACATACTTCGGATAAATTTAACCAGGGAGATGCAAGATTTGTACAATGAGAACTATAAAGCATTGTTGAAAGAAATTAAAGAAGACCTAAATAAGTAGACATCTCGGTGTTCATGGACTGAAAAACTTAATATTGCTAAGATGGCAATATTCCACCACATTGAACTACAAATTCAGTGCAATCCCAGTCAAAATTCCAACTTCCATTTTTGCAGAAAGGGACAAGCTGATCCTACAATTCATGCAGAGTTGCAAAGGACTCCAAATAGCCAAAACAATTTTGTAAAAGAGGAAAGTTAGGGGGATCTCATTTCCCAATTTCACAACTTACTAGAAAACTTAGTCGCCAAAACAGAAGGATAGAACCAATCAAAACATAAGGATAGACCTAAAGATCAATGGAATAGAATTGGAAGTCTAGTAGTAAACCCTTATATCAACAGTCAATTGATTTTCAACAAGGGTGCCAAGATCATTCAATGAGGGAAAAAACAGTCTTTTCAACAATTGTGCAGGGACAATTGAATATCCACCTGTGAAAGAATAATGGTGGACCTCTAGCTCACACCATATACAAAAATTAACTCAAAATGGATCATAAATCTAAATGTAAGAGTTAAACCTATAAAACTCTTAAAAGAAAACATAGGGGTAAATCTTGACGTTGGATTTGGCAGTGGATTCTTAAGACATAATACCAAAGGTACAAGCAACAAAAGAAATAATCAATAAATTGGACTTCATTAAAATTAAACTTCCATGCATCAAAGAACACAATCAAGCCAGTGAAAAGATAGTCTGGCAGTTCCTCACACAATTAAAAATAGTTATCATATGACCCAGCAATTCTACTCCTAGACGTATTCCCAAGTGAAATGAAATATGTCCACACAAAAACTTGGACGTGAATGTTTATAGCAGCATTATTCATAATATTCAAAAGGTAGAAGAAACCCAAATACCCATCAATGGACAAATGAATAAACAAAATGGCATTCCCATACAATAGAATATTATTTAGCCATAAAAACAAATGAAGTACTGCTACATGGATAAACCTTGAAAGCATTATGCCAAGTGAAATAAGTCAGTCAGAAAAGACCAAGTACCATATGACTCCAATTGTATGAAAGTCCAAAATAGGGGAATCTATACAGACAGAAAGTAGGTTAGTGGTTGCTTAGGCCTGGGGGGAATAGGCATGGGAGATAGGGATGGTAACTAAAGGATATAGGGTTCCTTCGTAATGTGCTAAAAATGTTCTAAAATTGACTGTAGTGATGGTTGTACATATTTGTGAATATACTTAAAAAACACTGAATTGTATACTTTAAGCAGATACGTACACTTTAAATATTTGTATGGTATATGAATTATATCTCAGTAAAGCTGTTAAAAATAAAGTGAAAAACAATCCATAGAAATGGAAGACAATAATTGCAAATCACATATCTGATAAGGATCTAATATCCACAATACATAAAGGACTCTTAAAACTCAAAACAAAAAGAAAACAACCAATTAAAAATGGGCAAAAATATATAACCTAAGCATTTGTGCCTCCATAATATTCTGAAATTAAAAAAAGAAGAAAAATAATTTTTTTTAAAAAGTGGGCAAAAGACTTGAATAGACAATTCTCCAAAGACAATTCTCCAACTAATGGCCAATAAAAGTACATAAAAGCATGCTCAACACCATTAGTCATTAAGGAATGAAATCAAAATCTCAACGAGATACTACTTCACACCTACTAGGGTGGCTATAATACAAACAAATAAACCAGAAAATAACAAATGTTGGCAAGGATGTGCAGAAATTAGAACCCTCATACACTGCTAGTAGGAATGTAAAATAATGCAATCAGTATACAAAAGTTTGGCAGTTCCTCAAAGTTAAATATACAATTGCCATATAATCTAGTAATTCTACTCTTAGGCATACCAAACAAAAATCAAAGTTAGATGTTTAAAGAAAAACTTGTAACTGAATATTCATAGCACCACGATTCGCACTAGCCAAAAGATGAAAACAACCAAAATGTCCCAAACTCAACTGAGGTATGGATAAATTGTGGTATATCCACACAATGGAATATCATTTGGCCATAAAAAGGAATGAAGTACTGATACGTGCAACAATACAGACGAACCTTGAAACCATTATGCCAAGTGAAAGAACCCAGACACAAAAAGCCACGTATTGTATGTTTCCAAATGTTCAGAATAGGCAAATCAATAAAGACAGAAAACAGATGGGCTCCCATGGGCTGGTGAGAGGAGAAAAGTGGTGTGACTTTTTAACGAGTATGGGGTCTCTTTTGGGGATGATGAAAATGTCCCCGAGTTACACAGTGATGATGGGTGTACAACACTGTGAATGTACTGGAAGCCATTGACTTGTATACTTTGAAACAGTTAAAATGGTAAATTTTATGTTATGTAAATTTTATGTCAATTAAAAAAAAAGTAACTAAAAGCTAAAAAGTAGGCAGAGGCTTAGCATGCTTGATACAGGATTGCTTCCAAAACCCATTTCTTCAGTAAAGCAAACCAAGTTGCAAAAGAACTTTTCCCACTGGGGGCAGCTCTCCAATTTGGAGTCCCACATCTTGCCTTGCTGAAATCAATTAATAGAGTTCTTGGTGTCTGCCCTAATCATCACACTGACAGATAAAATTCAGGTAATACTCTTTTCTCCCTCCCCAACACTGAAAAATAAGATAAATAGAATCTATCTCCATAATTTTACTTAGTCATTTAGTTCAGTCGCATCTGTTTATCATGATTTACAAAAATTTGGCTGGCAATGAGAGTTGTGGAAATCATTTGCATAAAGGAATTTTATTTACATATTTTTCCTCCTTAAGCACTAGGATACTGAAAATGGACATGTCTTAGAAATTCAGGTAAGCTCCAGTGGTGATTATTACTTTTTAAAAAGCCATACTGGATGGTCATTAAGAAGTGAAAAACATTTACAGCTATTCAATTTAGTAGACAAACTTGAGGATCAGTCTATTAAAAGTATGGGTAACCAAGCTGGGTGTGGTGGCTCACGCCTATAATCCTAGCACTCTGGGAGGCTGAGGCGGGAAGAATGCTCAAGGTCAGGAGTTCGAAACCAGCCTGAGCAAGAGGGAGACCCCCCACCCCAATCTCTACTAAAAATAGAAAGAAATTAATTGGCCAACTAAAAATATATAGAAAAAATTAGCTGGGCATGGTGTCGCATGCCTGTAGTCCCAGCTACTCAGGAAGCTGAGGCAGAAGGATCGCTTGAGCCCAGGAGTTTGAGGTTGCTGTGAGCTAGGCTGACACCAGCACTCACTGTAGCCTGGGCAACAAAGCAGGTTACAGGTGGGTTTAAAGATTCTTTGACTTATAATTGGTTAAAGACAGGACGCTTTGTCTAAAGGCTTGGAATGTTTTAAGATAAGGAGCTGTTAATCAGAAATATGCCACCGGACATACATTTGTGTAAATTGAGGACCTGCAGGTTTGTCCTACATATGCTTAGGCCTGTTAATGGGTTACAAAAGATGTCCCCCAAAAGAGAGGGGGGAATGATAAGGCAGGTCTGACCTCCCTCTTCATGGCAGGCAATTTAGTTTCAGGATATCCTCTTGGCCAAAAGGGGGTCCATTCAGTCAGCCGGTGGGGAGTGAGCATTAAGATTTTATTTTAGTTCACAACTATATTACATAATTATAACAAAATTAAATCTTAATTTAAAAACAATTATTAAAAGCAATATCAAACAAATGAACCTAACATAGTAATCTGACTATATCTAGGATTTACACTAAGGACCAAAATAAAAAAAATTTTTTAAACCATTTTTAGTAATATTAATCTTTTAATAAAAGATAAATAAAATATTGGTATTTTAATTCTAAAATTATATATGTATATATTATTAGTGATGCTATTAATATATTTATAAAAGTATGAATATATGTAAGCATATATAAATATATATACAGATAAATAACAAATAAACGTGAAATAAATGTGTTCTGAAAACAAAACACTTTGGAGAAATGGCTAATTCCAGACTCGGGGCAGAAAATGTGTAAGATGAGCCTAGAATATCTTAACAGAAAACAAAAGAAGCTAGCAATGCCACCGGGGCCAAATCTTACTGCTAAAGGAGTTGCATTAATAGTATAAAGGCTACCACATAAAACAAAATACAAGAGAGATTGAGAAAAAACAAATGTTAATGGCTTTTAGCTTTGAGTGATCATCTCCTTTGTTCCGTGTTCTTTCCCTCAAGCAAGTCTTTGATCACCTGGATGTTATATGGAAAAAGAACTCCCAGGGACAACCCTAATGTCTCTGCAGTCAGGAGTCAATTCCTCAAACATTCCAAAAAATTCCCAGCTCCTTACTGCCACTCCAAGCTCTGGTGCCTCTTCCATGGTCTCAGAGCAACAGTTCCTTGGAACTTCTTGCCCTCAACTTTTCCTCCTCCCCACAGGATTTTCATGCCCTTCTCTTAAAATCTCAGGGGTTTGCAGCATCTGTGCTGGACAAACCAAGGCCCTGGCTTCTTACCATCCCACCCCCTCACTCTTTCTCAACCCACCCTCCATCCCCCATGTGCCCTACCAGCCCTACCTTTGCTCCCAGCTCCACTGGGTTGCTACAATAAGCCCAGCAACCAGGGCTGACTCAGCACCCAAGATGCCCTTGTTCTCCCCAACAGAGCCTCTTGAACAACCCTCCTCTGCTTTCTTGACTCCTGCTAAGACACGCTCAGTTTAAAGGAAAAAAAAATAAAGTCCTCACCCTGGTGTTTGGTCTAGCTCTGCCACTTTAGCTTGTATGAGGCTCAACTTCTCTAGATTTACCTCCTCATCCTTGAGATACCTGCTACATGTGTGGTTAGCATTAATATAAAATAACACGTGCTCACCTTTATTCCCCTCAGTACTAACACTAATACTCCTTACCCCCACCTCCCCCCAAAGCACGGAACTTGAATTCTATTTTCCTGGTGACCCCACTTCCTAACTGACCTCTGGCCATCAGGAGGTTCTTCTCACTTCTTTGAAGTAAAACAAAAACAAACCCCTCCTGCATTACCCTCTACTGCCTTTGCCCCTCAGTGTTCTTATGTTTGTATTTCATTTCTTAACCCCTTAATAAGTGGGGATTAAAATATGGATACCATCTCTACCTCAGGGACTACCTCAGGGACTTCTTTTAGGTTGAAGAGACAAATATAAAAGCAGTTCCTGGACCACAGCCACCCTAATGCTACTTTTCACATCTAACCGTCAAAACTCAAGTTCCTTCCACTCTAGGGTAGGCTGCAAAGCTTGGCAGTGGGGTGTGGGGGCTCCCACAGTCAAGGCTGAGACTGAGCAACCAATCTAAAGGTTCCTTATGGTAAAATGAGGGTCATCACAAAAACCATGGGCTCACTCATGATTTAAAATGCCTGGTAATGAGAAAATGACAATTCACTTTCCTCCTTTCATGCCTACTGAGAATATCGTTTTTTTGGTTTTTATCTTAGCTCCTCTATTAGACAGTCAATCCTTTAAGGATGAGGCATCAGAATCAACTGTTATAGTCAATATTTCTAATGAAAAACACATTAGCTCTACTTCATATTAAAACATGGCAACACCAAAAATTTTCCAAATTAAGCATCAATTTACATGTACTCTAAACATTTATGCTTCCCAGTTACATACCTCATAGGGTTGGATTACAATTTGGGTTAGGATTCTAAGAGTTTATGAAAAGAAAGTTACTGATTTCTTTTGGATCTCTATAGAACAGCAATTATACCATTTCATTTAGCTTGACCTTCTCCTCCATGAATATGTGTAAACATGGCTTCTCCAATAAATTTAGAGCTAGACAAAGCAAACTCTTTCTGTGAAGTGCCAGGTTGTAAATATTTTTAGGTTTTATGGGCCATATACTGTCTCTGCTGTCTTTTTAAACAATCCTCTACAAATGCAAAAAAGCATACTTAGCACATACACCCTATGAATACAGGCTGCACATGATCTGGCCCATAGAATGCTGTTTGCCAAGCCCTGGTCTAAAGAATTGGGATATGAGAGCCTTTAAAACCATTCCTTTGGTGTCTTCTGATTCTTGCAGTCCTAGAACAGGCCTCAAGGCACAGCATGCATTTAATAAAAATTTGAATGCTTGATAAAAGCAAACCAGGTATTATAAAATTGCTATTAATTCTTAGGTTATCAAGGAAAAGAAAACAATATTGTGATACATTCCAGGCACATGTTGTTTTCTATCAGGCATCATTGTGGCTGTCTTAGCCCATTTTCTGATCACAGCTATGAGGTCACCAAGCGAGGTCCTATTCAAACCAGATGGCCCTGGCCCTAGACCTTCAGAAACTTAAGTCAAACGGAAGACTTCTAGAAAATGTGGAAATAGCCTTTTATTTAAATACAAAAAATTAGAATTAAGTGTAGTAAGACTGAGTATTAAAAAAAGCAGACAAGTTAGAACAAAACATTTTATTATTAAAATAAAAACTTTTGTATAAAAGCATTACAGATCAAAAGCTGTATTTACACTCAAAGATTCAAGGTCCAATTATGCATCAAACATTGAGCAGGCACAGCAACAGGCTACAAATGCAGGTAAATTGGACACACAAACACTTAAGATTCCATCTCTACCAAACAATCTGATCAATGCAGAAGACATGGGGGTACCTACATATGAAATCTGCCCAGGAACTAAATCGGTAGAGATGTCGAGTTAACAAACTGTTCAAAGTCACCCACCTCCAAAAGGCACTTCTCATTGTCATAAAAGTGCTTACAACCTAAACAGGAACCCTGTGCCTAGCTTATAAAATTTCCTTAAAAAACTGCAAAGAACCACGGACTAGTTATTAATATCAAGTTGCCATGCAAAATAGTCCAAGAATTTATTTGAAATACCTGACATATGAACTGAAAGATACTTGGCAAACTATAATTACACTAAAGTTTTAAACCAAGAATTCAAATTAGACTGCTCCTGAAGTTTCACCATCCTAATTTCTCAGGATGTCTTTTCTATAATAATTTTAAGTTAACATTGCCCACAAACCTTTGGATCATGGTTGTGGAAGGCAGACAAACCACTTAACCTTGGGGTGAAAGAAACTAGCAGCAACTAAGTCTCAGGTGTATAATAAGCACCATATAAGCACTATACATGGAATACTCCCATGAGAGGCCACTGAGGTGATACACTCCATCTTGCAACATGGTTTCTTCCACATGCTTTTAAGACTTTTGTGCCTTGATGTTAAAAATGTCAGCTAGTATGAAGATTGAATCATACCCATTGTTTTTGTGTAGAGTTAGAGGGCTATTCTCTGAAATTCAATAGATCTAGTTAGTTAACACGGCTACTGTGTTTCTAAGTGCTTAGGTTTGATGGGTGGATTCTAGAGCTATTTCAACACCAACTAAATCAAATGCACTTTCATAAAATTGTCATTTAAAAAGCATTCAGAAACTAAGCGGTGGAAGAGGACCATTAGAAACAGAGGGGAATGCTATGAGGTGGAGCCCAGTGGGGGCAGAGGAGAAACTGCAAGAGGGCAAAGTATAACTAGCAATATACCTTCTGTGACGCTCCAGAAACACGAGTCTAGTAGGATTAACTTGAGTTTCCTATAAAACAGATTGATCTTCAAGATTCTTCATTCAGGTTTCAATCAATGACAAAATTGAAAACTTTAACAAGAGAGATTTGAGAAGTAGAAGGCAGGTAGCAAATCTTTCAAATATTATGCTTGCATTTCAAATTCCTGTTTCAGACTGTGAAAGTGAAAAGGGAACATTGTCAGGATACAGTTTTTCAATCTAAGAATTCTCTTTTGAAAGCCTCATTCATTAAAAAAAATGTTTTTATTGAGATGTAACATACATATGATCAAGTGTACACACCTTAAGTGTGCAACTTGAATTTTACATACACATCCACCTGGGTTACCACCACCCAGATATAAAACATTCCCAACACTCTCCGTGTGCCCCTTTCTAGTCAATACCCACCCTCCAGAGATAACCACTTCTGACTTCTATCATCTTTTTATTAAGACACATAAATGAATGTAAAATTCAGGCATGGAAGAGAGAGAAAAAAAGAAAAAACAGCCATTACCTTTTCAGGTAAGCATGTACATTCCCAAAGCCATGGTATTTGGCTAAATACACAAGCACCCCAGTCGCGCACCGTCCATCTCGCTGCCGGCAGAAACTGCAGTTGCAGATTCCTCGACAAGGTGGGCAATGCCAGTTCTGAAGGAGAATTGTGAAAAGGTGCAATTAAATCCAACCTTACCTTTCTCCCCTTTTCAACCTTTGAAGGTGGGTGTTGTATATTACACTCAAACCTTTGCTTGGATTAAAAAGCTATAATATGATTAATACGTTAGTCATGCCTAATGTTTCTTTTGGAAACCGGGAGAGAAAGTTACACAGCAGCTACCAGAGATACATGGAGAATCATTTATCTGCATAGTTCAGACCTGAGCACCGTGGAAGCAGCTCATGCCTATGCAGTGCTAACACGTGGATTAAACAGCCTCCCCTAAAAGAACAGCACATCACAGCAAGGGCTCAGTCTTTTCACCTGTGCCCTTTTTCTGGCCTTATCAGCCTGTGGCCGACCTTCAAGCCTACCTCTTCAAGGCACCTACCGCATCCAGCAGAGCATCCCTGACCTCTTCACCATATCGGTTTCGAAGGCAGGGACCACAGAACTGGCCTCGGACACCCCAGCAGTCTGGGTTTCTGCAGTTTGTTTTGGTATCGATAGTTTTCTGGCGACATTGATGACAAGTGGAGCCCTACAAATAATAAGCAAAAAAAAACCCACTTGCTTTTTATAGAGAAAAATGGTTCTTTGTGGTAGAGTCTGACATTTTGTCTTTGAATTTTATTTCACAGTTGCATAAACATGTATATGCTACACACCGATCACTTCAATTAGCAGACACAATAGTTAATATTATCAAAACTACTTTAAGAAATGATCTTATTAGCCAGATGTTGGTGACTCGGACCTGGAATCCCAGCTACTTGGGAGCCTGAGGTGGGAGGATTGCTTGAAGCCAGGAGTTTGAAACCAGCCTGGGCAACATAGTGAGACCCCAAGACCCATCTCTTGGGAAAAAAAAAAAAAGAAAAAGAAATCTTATCAATGCAAAAAAATAACCTGCCCAAATCCATTTTTATCTGTAGCACACCAATCAGCACCTATCTATGTATATACATATAATAGACACAAAATAAATATATGTTGAATGAATCAATTTCTAAATTAGGGGGAAAGATTTAACACCACTACAGACTTATTAGACAGACAATTCAAGTGAAAGAGGGCTAAATACTAGGGATACTATAAAAATCTTTCCTTGTATGGAAAAACATGTAGGCACATATGCCATATGCTGAGCCCTTTAGAACGGAGTAACACTCTAGGACAGAAGCTCTCCTTCCTGTCACAGACATTTACATTCTCAGATGTAATTTAAAGGGTCTTACCAGTGAACGGCTATAAATCTTCTCTCGAGAGTTGTTGCAGATGTTCTCCAACTCTTCCTCTGTAATTTCTTCCACCGGGCGAATTATATGTGGAAGGGTCATGGGTCTAGAGCGACGACTTCTGGGCATGTCATCTTCCTGTGAAACAAGGAACATGAAACAGAGTGTCCTTACTGGCACTCCCCAGGTTGTATCTTGGATACTTTATTTGTAATTTCTTCACAGAAAATTCAACCTGGAAATCTTAGAGCTTACGGAGAGAGGGCAAGTCATAAGCCCGCTGTAAGGGTAACTGGACATTATGGAAAGGATTCCTATAGCTGAGAAGTGAAGAAAACCTGACTCTGACCAATAATAAAGTCACAAAACATGCTTATGTGAAATTACATTTAACAGGGATCACTTTGTGTTGAGGCTGTGTGTGTACCTGGCCATGGATATGACACAGGGCCTGCAGTCGATGAAAAACAGAAAAGTAAGTACAAATGTGTAGAACTCACGTTTGTATAGCCACCCGTGGTCTTCCTCTTTCTCACCAACATGTACTTATCCTCTTCCTCTTCTTCCTCTTCCTCCATAGGTAAAGCGCTAAGGGACCCAAGAACCCGGGACCTTGACCTGGTAAGAGGACGAGCTCTCCGTTCAGGGTTTCTCCTGGAAGCAGCACCTGGGAATGTCTGCCTCCGTGCTCTCTTTGATGGCTAAACAAAACACATACGATGGAACCCATTTATTCCATAATGAAGAGAAGCAGCACTTTGGAAAATCCACACCTCCTCACCTAAGGATGTTTTAAGTAAAAAGAGAGATCCATTTTCTCATTTTCTTTGTTCTGCCTATAATACATGGAAAATGAGCCCAAAACCCATAGAGCCACTATAAGTTTGCTTTTGTAACACCAAGCCCAGTTTCTTTCAAATCGAGTGGTGATCTACATACTGTTGAACTTAATAAAGATGTAAGAACTGATCTCGCATTCTAACTTTTCTCTGATGTCTCTTGAGCTTGGGACACACTCGTGGTTTCTATATCACACACCAGAGGAGTGTTTCTACGTGTGGTTTCCCTTCTTCCCTTCCTGTTTGCTTGCTGCCTTTCTCCTGGGAGGAGGCAGGAAAAAGAAGTCTTGTCTTTTGTACCACAGCAAACACACGAAATTCCCAAGTTACAACCACTTAGTTCCTCAGAATATAATCATATATGATTTTTAGGCCATGACTTAGTTAAAAATTTGTGTTTTCCAGCCAGGCGCAGTGGCTCACGCCTATAATCCTAGTATTCTGGGAGGCTGAGGCCGGAAGACTGCTCAAGGTCAGGAGTTCAAAACCAGCCTGAGCAAGAGTGAGACCTCGTCTCTACTAAAAATAGAAAAAAATTAATTGGCCAACTAAAAATACAAAGAAAAAATTAGCCAGGCATGGGCATGGTGAAGCATGCCTGTAGTCCCAGTTAGTTGGGAGGATGAGGCAGTAGGATAGCTTGAGCCCAGGAATTTGAGGTTGCTGTGAACTAGGCTGATGCCACGGCACTTTAGCCTAGGTAACAGAGTGAGACTCTTGTCTCAAAAAAATAAAAATTTGTGTTTTCCTTCTTTTTCTTCATTGTCAGATTTTAAAAACATGTATTTCGTGTGGGAGGAATGTGCTAAATCTGTGGATACAGAAAAAAGTTCTCAATCTCCTTTCCCAGTCCCTGAGGGTCTTAGTCTAGCTGGAAAAAAGAGAAATAACCAAGCAAAAAGGATTTGAGGGCAGGCATAGTACCAGTAGCTCAAGCCTGTAATCTCAGTGCTTTGGGAGGCGGAGGCAGGAGGATCACTCCAGGCCAGGAGTTTGAGACCAGCCTGAGCAACATAGTAAGATCCCCATCTCTACAAAAAAATTGAAAAATTAACCAGGTGTGGCAGTGTGCATCTATAGTCCCAGCTCCTTGGGAGGCTGATGGGGTGGGGAGAAGTGATTGAACTCCAGCCTGGGCAACAGAACAAGCCTCTGCCTCAAAAAAGGGAGGATTTGAATGCCATAGGAGCCCAGCAGGGGAAGGCCAAACCACCCAGGATACAAGGAAGATCATCCAGAGATCTGTCAGGGGGCTTCCATTAGTTCCCCTTCATCTGTCTACAAAATAAGGAAACTGCATTTTAAGATATAACACAGTTACCTTAGGCCTTGCCCACAACACTACTATACAAACAAGCCTTCTACTTACTGAGCTTGGGCCTGGGAGGGAACGTCTTCCAGGGAACGAGCCAGGGAAGCTTTCTAATTCTGACATGAGTTTTGCAAGCTAAAAAGGGAGGAAATTAAACAGAAAGCATTGGCTTAGAATAACTGCTGAAAATGAGCAACTAACTTATGGAAAATACACTAGCACATCTCACAGCATTATATTTAATAATAAATTGACATATTCAAAGAGTTTCTGATATCCCCTATACATTTAACCCGGCGTTAATCTATTTATAATAGAGTAAGAAGATAAGTTAGTTCAGGAAAAGAAATACATTTTAAAGTGCACATAAAGACTTCACAACTATACAGAAAACAGGACACAGGTGTAGTAACAAGTCAGATAGAGAGGAAGAATTAATTCTAACACATTCAAATTCAGATACCCACCATTGCTTTGTTTTGCTTTATATTTAAAGCCCTTTTCTCCAAAAAATTCATGCCACTTTCATCTTCTGAATCGGAATTGGAGTCTGTCACAGAATGATCTGAGGGTTGAGGGGGCTCTGCTTTTTTGCTGGCTGCTCTCCTGGTGTTTCGTGCTGGAAACTTCATTGCCACCCTGAGAGGTCCAGAGAGTCTGCACTGGCTGCGAGTCCTACAGCCTTCTGGGACTGACTTCAGCCGCTAGTTAATCAGAACAATTGAGTCATTATCGACTTGATGACCGGTGGACAAGCTGCACCAGTCTGACTACAAAATCCCTTTTGAACAAAAGACATTGATACCAAATGACTTTTAACTGAACACTGTCAGCTCTGGGTAACAAAATCAAGAATTTCAAAGAAGTACAACAATCTGAGTGTAGTTTAACTCCACGCTAGCCTATCTAGGCCACATTGTTATAAGCTGTCTTCACAGCCCCTAGGTTCTGAGACATTTCTTAAAGTATAAGAATTGTGCTTTGGTGCCAGGATTTTACAACAATCTGAAAATTCCTGCCCCCCTTGCCATTTCTTTAAAAATAGATCATGTATTTTAAAAGAATTCCTATGGGAACAAATGTGTTCTCCTATAAACATGGCTTTAATGCTTGCAGCAGTATCAAACTGAATTAAAATGTCTTCTCCAATCTACTTTTTTAAATGTAATAAAATATACATAAAATTTACCATTTTAACCACTTTTACGCATACAGCTCAACGCCATTAAATTCATGTTGTTGTGCAGCCATTACCACCATCCATCTGCAGAATGTTTTCATCTTCTCCAGCTGAAACTCCACACCCAATAAACAGTAACTTCCCATTCTCTCCTTCCCCCAGCCCTGGCAACCATCATTCTACTTTCTGTCTCTTATGAATCTGACTACTCTAGCAGCTCTCTGATCCACTTTTTGTAAGCTTGAAATAAAAAATTTTCCAGATTCCAAAAGTAATATAGGTTTTCATTATTAAAAATACAATTAGTCACTGAGAAAATATAAATCAAAATCATAATGAGATACCACTTCATACCTACTAATAGAGCTAAATCAAAAAGAAAATAAGTGTTGGCAAGAATGTAGAGAAACAGTAACTCTCCTACACTGCTGGTAGGAATGTAAAATGGTGTGTAGACTTTGGAAAATCGCTTGTCAGTTCGTCAAAAGGTTAAACACGTTATCGTATGACCCAGCATTTCCACTCCTAGGGATATGTCCACACAAAAGCTTATATAAGAATATTCATAGCAGCATTATTCATAACAGCCAAAAGTACAAAGAACCCAAAAATCAACTGATGGATAAATAAAACATGGTTTATTCACATAATGGAATATTCTGCAATAAAAGGAATAAAGAACTGACACGTGCCACAACATAAATGAACCTTGAAATCGTTATGCTAAGTGAAAGAAGTCAGTTACGGAAGACCACATATTGTATGGTTCCATTGTATTTATATCCAGAATAGGCGACAGAATGTAGACTGGTGGTTGCCAGGGGCTGGGGCTGTTGGGAAAGAATGGGGAGTAACTGTTAATGGGTATAGGTTCCTTTCTGGGGTGATAAAAATATTCCAAAATCAACTATGGTGATAGTTGAGGAAAAAAAGAAAACAAAAATTGAGAGAAGAAAAAAATACCACCCATAAAGTCCAAGAAATGAAAAATCCATTTTAACATTCAAAAATTTATTGAATCCCCCCCCCACAAACAACCTTAAGTAATTTTAGTGTTCATGGACTGAGAGAATACAAAACAACAAAAACTTTGATGAGTTCATAACACTTTTAATCAATTGGCATTTTATTAATCACAGCAAATAATATCTACAAAGAACTGGAAATACTGCCCAGAAATTATTTAGGTTATTAATGCTTGGGTCACATCCAGATCTGCAGACTGTCCGCAGCAATAAACTGCAGTAAGTGTTGATTTGGACCAGTATGATTTATTAGAGGAAACATTACATTACCACTAACAGATAGTGATAAAATATTGCTTGGGCTGGGCACGGTAGCTCATGCCTATAATCCTAGCACTCTGGGAGGCCGAGGTGGGCAGATCACTCAAGGTCAGGAGTTCAAAACCAGCCTGAGCAAGAGCGAGACCCCGTCTCTACTAAAAATAGCAAGAAATTAATTGACCAACTAAAAATATATATACAAAAAATTAGCCGGGCATGGTGGCGAATGCCTATAGTCCCAGCTACTCGGGAGGCTGAGGCAGAAGGATCACCTGAGCCCAGGAATTTGAGGCTGCTGCGAGCTAGGCTGATGCCACGGCACTCTAGTCTGGGCAACAGAGTGAGACTCTGACTCAAAAAAACCCAAAAAACAAAAAACAACATTGCTTGGCCAGGAACTGTCACTTATTATCAGTGTTACTCAAGTCATGATCCACAGGCAGTCAATCCATGTCAGACCACAGTGAGTCGAGAAGCACACCCCTGACTATAAATCAGCACACTGCTTCCTTTGTCGAGAAAGTCTTTGGAACAAGAAAATGACTGCAAACATAAAAAGTATGCTCAGGAGAGTAGCACTGAGGTGCAATAGCAGTGGTGGCAGAGAATAAAGGTAGCGTGCACAGGAAAAGCCAACCAAGGAGCAAAAGTAGAAGCAGGAAGGAACCAAATTGTCATCATCTGTATGCAAGCTCCCACACCTGCGTTAATACAGGTTTTCATGATGCAAGCACAGGTCTACTATGGGAACCAACATTACTTAAAGGCCTGCTCTATGCCAGGCACTAGGCTGGGCACTTGAACTTAAATGCAAATGTAGCTAATTTTTGGGACTCCTGTGCTTCCTGATTAGGCTGGATTTTTAGGGTAATAGAAATCTGGAGATTAGCCAATTTTATTTCACCAATTTCCAAGATCTTCAGAGCCTACAAAATGTTCACAATCTACAAGTAGGACATTAGTAAAAACTGCTTTAAGACATGAAGAAAATACTCAAAATTTTTAAAAGTTCAACAAAATCTTTTGGCATGACTAAAACGAAAATCGTAAGAAATTAAAAAAGAAAAAAACAAGTATGTCATGCCTCTAAATGTACCTTACTTCTTGATATTGGTGAAATTCTCAAACTCACCATTCCATCTTGTATCTCACTCTCTGAGAAACCGCAAAACGATTCATCGTCAGAGTCGGCATGAAAAATACTGGCCAGTTCGTTAGTGACATCTGGCCTTGTTTTCTGTAAAAATCCACAATGGTCTAACACATCTTGCACCTCACTTTCTGAAAAGCCGCAGAAAGATTCATTATCAGAGTCCTCATAAAAAACATTTGCCAGTTCTTCACTGATATCTGACCTGAATTTAGGTTTCTGTAAAATAAATAAATAAATGTGGTTGTGCATTTTTTTTTCTTTTTCAAGAACCAATTTTCCATAAACCGTGCAGAGAGCAAATCACATTTACAAGTGCACTACAAGAGAATAGCTTTTGTTACAAAGAAAAATGGTTCAGAGGTTTACAAATGATTTCTGAGTTGTTATGGCAAATCATCATGCATGTTAGGTTAGGCGACATTTCAAAAGGATAGAATAAGTAGCTAATCTACCTCTAACAATTACTACCTAGAACCACAGCAAAAAGTGAAATGAAATTACAGTGCATACTGTATTTTCATAAGGTCTGTATAGAAATGTAGGCAAAAAGCAAGCAGTTTTAATCATGCACAAAGCATTTGGGGCATTTTGAACACTGCAGACTCAATTCTGTTTATTCTCAGGCAGCACTTACCGTGTTTGCAAAATTATCAGAAGCAAAGCTGTCACAACTGTCATCAGAGGATGACGAGGTTTCCATGGAAATCAACTTCACATATCTGAATTTCTTCAAGTTTTTCTTTCCTCTAAGATCCTTTTGCTACAAATGGAAATGGCAATACTATTAAGTGGGATGCTTACTTTATTTAACTAAAGACATCATTTTTGAGTTTAGTAGTTTCAAACAGCACAGAATAGATATGACCATTTCTTATACCCTACACAGAAAAAGGATTTGCAATTGTTACAAGAAATTTTCAAAACCAGGCCAAATCCTAAGAAGAGATCCCTTTGAAAGAAAATTCTACTGACATTTATCAATTTACTCAAACATATGTAGAGCTACCCCTCTACCCACCTTAAGAGCCCCTAAGCTCTTAGCATTATACTGAGCTCCACAGGAGTTTTTAATGCTAAATTCCTAAAATCCAACTTCTTCTTTAAAAATTAAACTGTACTTCTAAAAGGAAATTTCAAAAGTACAAAATGGCAGAGCAATTTTTCTCCCACAGCCAAAATCAAGCTAATGAGGTATTTTTATGTAAGCTTTAGGCTATGTAGTGTGATGTTAATTTCTCAAACTACAAAAACTGGGCAGAACCTCCACTTCAAGATGGCAGGCTTCCAAATAGGCTTTCTTCCAATCAGGAAGGGTACAGTTATTTCCATACAAGTCCTTACAAATCAAATATATCAACCCAGCCAAGGTTAAACAACACTCTTAAGCCCAGGTGGAATATTTGATTCCATTTTAGCACTTTATTACCATAGGCTGACATTCAGCTCTTTCTGCCATACCATTGCTATACGAGACTGAAATTTTTAAAAGTCCTTTCATAAGGTGCAAATTATTTATAGATATAGAAATGCTTCACTCATTCATAAACACTGAACAGCCCTGCAGTGCTAATCAGCAAATGCAATTAACACCTATCTTGTGTAAAAAGGGTAGCAGTTTCTGCCATTTCTTAACATTTAATGAGATTTCTTAAGTATTGCATTAGTTCCTATATTTTTATTTTCTTAAATAGGGCCATGGAATACAGAAGTGATTTATTACACTGAAAACTTTAAAAGGGCAAGCTCTGATGTTAGGTGAACAGAACATTCTGGCCTTCCTTCTATGCCTAACTATTCTGCATTTCAGTCTCTTGCAAATAAAACTATTTTCATGATGATGGCAACCCACCCCCCCCCCATACCCCTAAGTAGACTCTATTCAATCACCTTAGGAAGTTTTTTGTCTTTTATCCTTTTAGGAAGGCAGGAAGACATGATAATAGGTAGAGCTACTAAACATAAAAGCTGTACCTGAATAGTACACAAGGAATGTTAGGAACTGAAAGGGCTCTCAGAAGCCCCCCATTTTCCAAATAAGAAATTTCAAGGCCCCAGGGAGGTGTAACAGACTGTGCAAGATCACAGGACTGGAAGAAGAACCCAAGTCTGCAATCTAGTGAAACACCAGAGCTCCTTGCATTATTGCAGGAATTATCACCATTCACTCATCAATCTACCTGCAAGCACTCAAGAGGCCCAAGACAGCCTCAAGGGAGGCACTCTATTGCAAGATGTCAGGGAATATTTCCTGAGCGTTAACAAGTCAGTACCTGCCAAGAAGTTATTTACCATACAAGTATCTTGGGAGGAAAAGACATAGAAAGAAGTAAAGCAAATGGTCATGACTGAAATGAACTTTTATGGCAGGCAAGTCCTAACTAATACCATTTTATATTAGGTGTTTTTCGTGCCAAGCACTAGGTAAAGAATGCTTTCACATCATGCTTAATTTTTT
This sequence comes from Microcebus murinus, assembly GCF_040939455.1. Taxonomy (NCBI): domain Eukaryota; kingdom Metazoa; phylum Chordata; class Mammalia; order Primates; family Cheirogaleidae; genus Microcebus; species Microcebus murinus. Next base: position 51,496,834 of record NC_134111.1, on the reverse strand, counting down.
CGTAGCAAAGGTGCTATCATCATTCTCACTTAAAAAAATGAGGAAACTGAGGTTCAGAGAGGTAATTTCCAGGGTGGCTCAAGTTTGAATCCAGGTATGTCAGATTCCAAGCCCAGCAACGCTTGGCTTTCTTCATCCTGATAACCAAAGCCCACTTCCACCACCCGGGCGGTGACTGGAGGGATACCACGCCCCCCTTCCACCTACCCCAAAGAGCCCCAGCCTACTCCTAGGATTTATTTTTAGCTTGTCGCGCTCTTCCTTTCCACCCAACCCCCACGCCTCTACCCTCTCCCGGAGGAGACCCCACTTTCCGGCTTCCGTTACAGCAAAAAGTAACGTTCCATTCAGGGTAACGTCCTGCAGTTGAGGGTAAGGCTGGAGGGTGCGCGGGGAGGAAGCAGCCAAGGAGTAAATGGTCGAAGAGTGGTTGGCTCTCCAAGCCCTTTAACTGCACTTAATCAGTGCCTACGACTAAAGATGTCTCCTTCCACGTGCGCAACCCAAGTTACTAGGAGGACCGGCTTGCAAAACCTCGAAACTCCGAACCCTCTGCCCTCAGCAGTGAGAAGCGGCCGCAGCTCTTGCTAGGGCTAGAGGCGGCGGGGAGTGCGCCCGAGGGCCACCCGCCCCGAGTCGCGTGCGGGAAAGGGCTGGGCAGCAGCGGGCCAAGTCCCAGGGCACGGGGAGGCCGGCTCTGACCGGCGGGTGCCATCGGGGACCTGCCAGCCCCTCGCCGCTGTCCGGCCGCCGGCGGGCGCACGTGCCGCGGGCTCCCCAGCGCTGCCAACCATCCTGCAAACGGCTCAAATCTCCATACCGCCCGCACGCCCGGCGGGAACGTCCCCCTGGCCCTGAGTTACCCCAGGTGCACAAAATCTGGGGCTTGCCCAAGCTGCCGACGCCCAGGCCGGCCACCAGTTGATAAGCAGCACTTGGCTGCGGAGTTAGGGAGTCGGCCCGCGGCCGCCCGCGGCCAGCCCCGCCGCGCCCGCCCCTCGGGTTCGCCCGCCCAGCCCTCACCGGCACGCGGCGAGCATCCATGCTGGCGGCGGGCGCCCAGGCCGGCGCTCGGAGCGGGGAGAGCGAAGCAGCCGCGTGAGCAGCAGTCCCACCAAGCTGTAGTAGCCGGAGCCGCGCGGCCGGCTGGCAGGGCGGGCCGACCTGGGCCCGGGGAGGCGGGGCTCGAGCCGTCTTTCCCGCGTTGGGATGCAGGTCCTGCAAGCTGCGTTAACTACCCGACCGGCCCACGACCCGCTCGAATCCCAGAAAAAAACTCTACCCCCTCAGATATTCTCATCCCCAAGGATAGCCTTGGAGAGTCCTAAAATACACTTTGAAAAAGTGGCTCTCTGGGGGCTGCCAAGACCTCTCTCTTTATGCAGCTGCGCGGTCCTGGCCGAGTGGCGCGAAAGTGGTTCGTATTGCCCCCGAGTTAGCTGGCTGCTTTGCATGAATTCCCCGCTGGCTGAGGGAAAGGAGCCCGGGGCAATGGAGAGTAGCGCGGGAGTGGCGACCTCACGCGCCCTGGCACTTAGCACTGTTGAAACAAGTGCTGCTCACTGCTTGTGAGGTTTAGCTTATTAAAAAAAAAATCATAGCATCTGTCAGTAACTCCACTCTTCACTATCCGATTCCCAGTCCCTCGGTGTAGCACCTCTTATCTGGTAACCACACCATTATCTGAAGCGACAAAAGGAGGTAAATCCCGATCGTTCTTTCCAGAAAGCACGGGAAGACAACTTGTTTTACATAAGACTTGTGGTTTTTAAGGTAAAAAAAAAAAAAAGCCGCCGCGGTTTGGTGGAGACTTACCTATGGTACAGTAAATCTTTAGAGATTATCTGTGGGGCTGAAGACTGAACCATTGTGGCCTGGCGATCTTTTTTCCCTTACAATTAACCTGAGTCAGAATGAACGAAAGATATTTTTCATTACCCTGTTAAACTTGGCATTACGATGAAATAACTAAAGTGTGAGGCGTGGTGTGTGAAGAGCAAAAAATTTGCTTTTCAAAGAAAAAAGGAACTGGGTTGCTTTAAAAGACCTTAATTATAATCTTACATTTAAAATAAGTTCTTGAAATGTTCTTCAAAACTTTCTCTCTGGAATAATTCCTTTGCAGTAAGGGAACGTGGGTGGACGCACTGAGTACCTCTCTGGAGATACTGAATACAGAAAACGAGCCAGTAAGGACAATGGATTGGAAGAAATACTCCAGCCCTTCTTAAGCATGCCTGTCCAGTGGTCACTGCCACTGTTCAAGGGACAAAGAACTCAGGTTCTGGAAAGTAGGCACCAGGAGGAGAGGTTCTTTGGCGAAATTACTGGGAGTAGCACGTCCCTCTATAAATATTTGTTGAATGAATAAACAACTAAATGAATGATGAATTAAAATTGTCATTAGTGTCCTTGGGAATATAATTTTGTGCCATTAAAACTAAATATATGAGAATTTAGAATTGCCAAACTCAAAAAGTAGGGGAAGATTAAGCCACTTTTGCTTGTGAAAGGTCCTGATAAGGAAATTCTTAGGCCTCCTGGAGCACTACAAAATAATTTGGTTTACAAGTTTTTTTTAAGGATAAGATCTCTGGTCTATCAGTCTTTTGAGTAATCAGAAAATTAAAACAAGGAGATAGCTTGTTTCATTAGATATTACCATTGTAAATGTTTAACTTTAGAGAGCATTTCTGGAATACTGGCATACTTCACTATGCTTTGCTTTATTGTGTTTTATTTACAAAGTGAAAGTTTTTGGCAACTGTAATTTGAGCAAATCTATCAGTACCATTTTTTCAATAGCATATGCTCACTTCCTGACTCTGTATCACATTTTGGTAATTCTCATACTACTTCAAACTTTTTCATTATTATTGTATGTGTTATGATCATAAGTGATCTTT